>NC_142476.1:43113318-43416348 GCF_049115385.1 Moschus berezovskii | reverse complement strand
GAGAAGCCACTGAAGACGAGGCCGAGGTCAGAGGATGTGGCCACAAGCCACGGACCCTCTGATTCCCCAGGAGCTGGATGGACCAGGAGTCCTCCCAGAAGCCTCCAGGGAGAGCATGGCCTTCTCAACACTGGGCCTCCAGAATTTGGGAGGATAAGCCTCTGTTGTTTAAGTCCCAGAGTCTAGGGTACTTTGTCACAGCTGCTGGAGCAGACTGAGACTCAGACTTAGGAGAGGGTTGTCCTGTGAGCCAGCTGAGGGGAGACAGGGTGGGGCAGAACCTTCCACGGAGAGAAATGCAGAGCAAAGTCCACTCCCCTTAAGGAACCTAAAATGCCCCAAGGCTGGCTAGTGTCTGGGGGAGGAGCAGAGACCAGTCCACGGGGGATCAAGTTGGATTTGCCAAGGGGATTCGGTATATTCTAAGCTCTCAGGACATTGTTCTTGTTGTTTAGTCGCTAAGTCGTGTCTGACTCTGCAACCCCATGGACTGTAGCACTCCAGGTCCCTCTGTCTATGGAATTCTCCAGGCAAGAATACTGGAGCAGATTGCCATTTCCTTTTCCAGGGGATCTTCCCAGACTAGGGATCAAACTTATGTCTCCTGCATTGGCAGGTGGATTCCTTACCACTGAGCCACCAGGGAAGCCCAATCTCAGGTCAGAATCCAAGTGTTACGGACAGGAATGTTGGATCTAATTTACATAAAAGAGTATGCAAAAAAAAGTTCAACCAAGCCTGCTCTGAAAGGAGGCTATATAGAGACTAGACCCTGGATGTGCAGAAGACCAGTAGAGAGACAGGAATGGGCAGAAAGGGGGCCCCTGTTTAGATAGGTCAAGCTTCAGGCACAGGGTATATTTTCAAGTAGAAAAGACAAGCAAGCAGCTGGGTGTGTAGTCCAGAGCCCCAGGGAGAAGACAGAAAATGCTCGTGAATCATCACTTAGGGGAATGTTTAATGCTGATGGAAATTTAGGATGGGGGTAGATAGAGACCAGAAGAGGTAAGATGGTGACCTGGGGGACTCTAACCTTTAAAGACGGGATCAAGGAATGGAAGACAGAGAAGTGGATTAGGAAGAAGTAGGTGGGGAAGCAAGAGGAGCCCAGGAAAGAGTGGGAGTGGGAGGAGAGAAGGTTTCAAGTCTGCTGTGCTGAGGATGCTGAAAGCTCTAATGAGATGAGGACAGACAGGTCTCTTATGTGTAGCAATGTGGAGTCCTTGGCAACCTTGGGAAGGTTAGTTTTTAATGGTGAGGATGGAATTGACCATGTGCCAGACAGGTTGCTGCTGATGAGAAGCAGAAACGGTTCCTGGAATCCACTTAGCCTGGAGCTTGGCAAAGCATCGGTCACATGAGCTACCTTCCTGAGAGTAAGTTATTATGAAGTCACGCTTGAGATTCTTCTAGCCTTGAGGTCTCTGTAAGTACTGCCTGAGCACAAGGACCTTCCCCCAAGCGCATGTGTCTTCAATTTTACCCAGCGGTTGCTGGATGCTTGCTCAGTAAATTCACTGGGTCATACGGGAACTACATCATTAACATCATATTTCTTCCTTTCCAGGGCCCTGGTCAGCACCAGGACCCAGGGCAGAGACTCATTAAGAGCTCTGATAACCAAGGTCACTGTTTTCCAATCACAGGGTCTCATCCTGTTGTAGATATCCCCTAAATGACACAACTGATAAAGGACTATGATCCAGAATATGCAAAGAACTTGTAAAATTCAACAGTAAGAAGACCAACATTGTTGTTTAGTCGCTAAATCATGTCTAACTCTTTTGCAGCCTCACGGATTGTAGCCTTCCATGCTCTTCTGTCCATCAGAATTCCCAGGCAAGGTCCAGGTATGTAGGTACGTGGGTATCCTGGTATGTCTGAACGTAACAAATGCATAAACACATCTCTCTGGTGGGTGGGTTGATGGTGGGGGAGGCAGAGTGTGAAGGGGCAGGGGTACATGACAATTCGTGTGTGTGTGTTTGCACGCATGCTCAGTCAGGTCCAATTCTTTGTGACCCCAAGGACTAGAGCCCACCAGGTTCCTCTGTCCATGGGATTATCCCAGAAAGAATACTGGAGTGGGCTGCCATTTCCTTTTGCTAAATTTTTCTGTGAATCTAAAATTGCTCTGAAAAATAAAGTCTATATATATAAAAAGATACCCTAACTATATCTTGTGCAGGATTGCTGGAGTTGCCCCTGGACCCCCATTTGCTGGATTATAGACCGAGATCAGGTGTGCAAAACACCTGGAAGCAAGAATTCACTGTTGCTAATTTCCTTTTCAAGACATTCCCGAGGGTCATTAAGGTGAGCAGGACCACCTGGCTCAATAGATTCCTCACGCCTTGCTTTAATATGATTATTAAATATTACATATACTTCTGATGTGTTAATATAATTATATGCATATGGATTCACAGATTCCTAATTCTGCGTTTAGTCAAAGCTATGGTTTTTCCAGCAGTCATGTATGAAAGTGAGAGTTGGACCATAAAGAAAACTGAGCGCTGAAGAACTGATGCTTTTAAACTGTGGTGTTGGAGCAGACTCTTGAGGGTGCCTTGGACTGCAAGATCAGTCCTAAAGGAAGTCAGTCCTGGGTGTTCATTGGAAGGACTGACGCTGAAGCTGAAACTCCAATACTTTGGCCACCTGTGGCAAAGAACTGACTCATTGGAAAAGACCCTCATGCTGGGAAAGATTGAAGGCAGGAGGATAAGGGGACAATAGATGATGAGATGGTTGGATGGCATCACCGACTCAATGGACGTGAGTTTTAGCAAGCTTCGGGAGTTAGTGATGGACAGGGAGGCCTGGCGTGCTGCAGTCCATGGAGTCACAAAGAGTCGGACACCACTGACTGACTGAACTGAATTCTGCGCATGTGCAGTAACTTCAGAACCAAAGGTCTCATTCTCATGTTCTCTTCTATGACCCCTTGAATCCTGAAAATATCAAACTCATTCTGAGCAGATGTCCCCCAAAATACAGCTGGAATGAACAATAAATTCTGATGCTCTCCTGTCTAGGGCAGATGATAAAACTTTCATAAACATGAAAGGGAACCCCTCCAGAGGACAGTGTCCATAAACCCCAGGGGATACTTGGCTATGGGGAGCTGTCCATGGTGGAAGCCAGGTGTCCACAGCCTGCAGTCAAATTCCATTCACTGGAGGATACATCTGACACCAAGCAGACTAAGTTTGCTCCCCAAACAATGATGCTCACTGTACCTATAAGACTGGTGTCCACTCTCCTGACCTCTCTCTGGAAAACCGCTGCCTACGATCCTGCCAAGTAGGACACAAAGCCCCTGGGGCCCCTGTTTTCACAAGAACAGAGGACAGACAACTCTGAAATCAGGGACTGAACCTCTTCTGTGAAGCTCTCCAGACAATGAGTGGGTCTCACCGTGTCATAGCCAGACATCCCCCATTCTCTGCCTCTGCAGACATCCAGACAGCTCCGTGGGCGTGAAGAATAATGGCGTAAAGAAGTTAGAATCTGAGCCTCCTTATCAAACCTCCCTTTGAAGACAAGCTGAGTCTGACTATTTCCTCCCATTTTGCTGGTTCGAGGATGAGAGGGCCTCTCCTGCTAGTGGGTTCTCAGTCCCCATCAGCTGTGCTCCACGAAGACAGGACTCCCATATACCCCTCTGGTCCTCAGGGTTTGTGTAGAAACTCACATGTGAGAGGCTTTGTTCATCAGCATTAGATGGCTCAATTATTTCAAATAAAATTTGCTAAACGAATCCACCCACCTGCCCAGAACCCAGCCATTTATTGGAACACAGGTGCCATTCAAAATGAGAGGTCCTTTTCTAAGGTTTTAACAAGGAAGGTGTTCCCTTCATCTGAGTTTTAGTGTTGGTTTCTCTGCAAAGGTGCTGGGTAGTCCAGTGGTTAAGACTCTTCAGGGAACTGGGGTTCGATCCCCAGTCAGGGAACAAAGATCCTGCATGCGATGCAGGGCAGCCATAAAAAGGCACCAGGTCAGCTCCATCCACCGTTCCTGCGCCCACATCCACATTCACAGCCCTTTTTTTTTTTCCCATGATATAAACCTCTCCCTCACTGGCTGAGTCTGCACTCCCGTGTCTGTGCAGGTTCTGCTTTGAGCCATTGAGACAATCTTCATTCTCAGGCTTTAAAGGGAATTGTGTTTTGCCAGCTGAGATGCTGGGTTTTATGACACCACTGGGTACAGTCCCTTTCTCTTCAAACAGAAGATTGTTAAAAACAATTGGAAACCTACCAGGCTGACAAGTGTGAAAACAAATAATGCAGAGGCGGTACTGGCAGAGACTTAAAGTGTCCCCCGAGACCAGAAGGGTCTATAGGGGTGTCAGATGGAAGCTGACACACCTGGCCTGGCCTTTGATGACTCATCCAGGGCCTCAGCTCGGGTATCCACCCCAGTGAAGGAAAACCATTCTCAGGAGAGCCCTTTCCCCAAGAGCCTGGGCTTATCTGGGACAAAGCCTAGTTACAGCACAAAGGATGCAAGCTGGGGTGGAAAGCTGTCTGCCTGCAGCTTCCTTCTTTCTCTGAGAAGGAAAGGAGTGGATGGGAGGGCAAGGGAGTGAGCTGGGAAGGCTGCCTCTGTGTGACCAGGCTTTATGGCCTCTTGTCCCATAGAAATTTTGCTTTTGGGGGAATTAAGGTTAAGGTGGAAATAAGGTGTGAAAGTTATTACCATGGTTATCTGGAAGCCCTTGTTTACAGAGAGCGGGTGACATGCTCTAGGGCCCATGAGCAGCAACTACTGAGCCCCACACGTTCTAGAGTCTGTGCTCTGTAACAAGAGAAGCCACCACAATGAGAAGCCCACACACTGCAACTAGAGAAAGCCTGCATGCAGCAACGAAGACCCCATGCAACCATAAATAAATAAATACTTAAAAAAAAACAAAACAAAAAGTGGATGAGACATTGCGGTGATTCTAGAACTCTCTGCGGGAAAATACTGTGGTCCCATCGGGGTCTGGGGAGAATTGAGGTGGTATGAGGTCAGGCTGTGGCAGGGGTCCCCTGTCTCATTCGGGCAGGGGTGCATTGCCGAGTCTGCCAGGTCAAAGCCGCTCCCAGTGGGGACAGTATCCCAACAGCAGAGGATCAGGGAGGGGTCCCCAGTCTACACACACATCCTGAGCAGTACAGCTTATACTGAGACCCTTGGATTGCCGGGTTAATTGGGAGGGGGTTCCACAAACACATCTGACTCCCCTTTGGTTGTCCCTGGTCACAAACAAAACCATGCTGACCTTGATTCTCTGGCTTTCTCAGCATTAAGGGTAACATTCACCCATGACGTGTTTCCATCAGCGGCCAGGTCTCCTGACAGCAGCAGGAGGCGGGAAACAGACGAGGAATCCGGGGGACAAGGTGCATCAGAAATTGGAGGATGTGATTTCCTCTGTTTGTTTCAGGACGAAAAGGGAGAGACGAGGAAGGATGAACAGTCTTTTGGAATAAGACAACAGAGCCAAGCGCTGGGTCTGGTTTGTTTCACTCACTGGCTGGGATAGGGGGGCAGTGGGATGGAGATGGAGGACGTTGCATCTGGGGACCCCACCCCCCACCCACACACCTGCATCTGCCTTGTTCTTCACCCCCTCCCCTTTTCATCGTTCAGGATTGACTTGGGTTACACAGTCACTTTGAACCATGAAAAGGCGAGGCGGTAAAGAACAAGGTGGAAGCAGGTGTGTGAATGGCCGGGGCAGTCCCTAGGTCATATGTTAATGCATATACATAGAATCTAAACCACCAGCACATACATAGAATCCAGAAGTAATGGCACAGATGAACACATATGCAGGGCAGGAACAGAGACACAGACGTGGAGAACGGACATGTGGACACAGGAGGAAGGGGATGGTGGGGTGGATTGGGAGACTTGGATTGAGATATATATACTACCATAGGTAAAATAGACAGCTAGCGGGAACCTGCTGCACAGCACAGGGAGCTCAGCCCCGTGCTCTGTGATGACCTAGAGTGGTGAGACGGGGAGGGGTGAGATTGGGGAGGGGTGAGACGGGGATGGGGTGAGATGTGGAGGGGTGAGATGGGAGGGGTGAGATGCGGATGGGGCGAGATGGGAGGGGTGAGATGGGAGGAGTGAGATTGGGGAGGGAAGGGGTGAGATGGGGGAGGGGTGAGATGGGGAAGGGGTAGACGGGGAGGGGTGAGACGGGGAGGGGTGAGATGGGGAGGGGTGAGATGCAGATGGGGTGAGACGGGGAGGGGTGAGACCCCATGGGGAAGGGTGAGATGGGGGAGGGGAGAGACGGGGAGGGGTGAGACGGGGAGGGGTGAGCCCCCATGGGGAAGGGTGAGATGGGGGAGGGGAGAGATGGGGAGGGGTGAGATGGGGAGGGGTGAGACCCCATGGGGAGGGGTGAGATGGGAGTGGTGAGATAGAAGGGGTGAGATGAGGAGGGGTGAGACGGGGAGGGGTGAGATGGGGAGGGGTGAGATGGGAGGGGTGAGACGGGGAGGGGTGAGATGGGGAGGGGTGAGACGGGGAGGGGTGAGATGGGGAGGGGTGAGACGGGGAGGGGTGAGATTGGGGAAGGGTGAGATGGGGAGGGGGTGGGAAGAAGGCACAAGAGGGAGGGGATGTATGTATGCAGACAGCTGATTCAGGCTTCCCTGGTGGCTCAAAAGATAAGAGTCTGCCTGCAATACAGGAGACCCAGGTTTGATCCCTGGGTGCGGAAGATCCCCTGGAGTAGGACATGGCAACTCACTCCAGTATTCTTGCCTGGAGAATTCCATGGACAGAGCAGCCTGGCAGGTCAGAGTCCATGGGATGGCAAAGAGTTGGGCATGACTGAGTGACTAACACACTTTACATAGCTGATTCATCTCATTGTACAACAGAAACTAACACAACTTTGTAAAGCAATTCTACTCCAATAATAATAACAGTAAAAAAAATTGACTTGGGAACCTGGCAGTTGTCTGCTGCTGCGCAGAAAACATGGATTGGGCAACACAACAGCCAAAGAGGAGTGTTTTTTATTCTTTGCCCTCCTGCAAGGTGTTTTGATCAACAGAGGAGCAGTCCCAATTCACACCATGCCCTGAGTTTGCCCTGAGAGAGGCCAGGGACGATCACAGTCCCTGTCTCTGAGGGGCCACAGATTCCCCGCCCAGGACAGTGAGTGTCCAGGCGCACAGGCTGGAACCTCAGGCTGGAAACCTCCAGCTGGAGGGGGTGGAGGGGTAGACAGCAGGCATGTGGCCTGGGGAGGGAGGCAGTGGAGCAGAGAGCAGGTGGCCAGGGCTCTTGGGGAAGAGGGCTTGGAAGGGCAGATTTGTTGGTCTATCCTCTTGGGTAGAGCCTGCTGTGCTGGCACAAGGGGTTTGGAGGCCATGGAATCAGAAGGACCTGGATTTGATGTGCTTGCTGTGTTTTCCTGGGCGCAAAACCTAACCTCTCTGAGCCTTAGTTAATGTGTATACAGGACCTGTGAGTCTTGGCACCAAGCCCAGCCTCAATAAACACCCTGTGTGCTTTCCAGGCCGAGTCTGAGGCTCTGGGCCAGTGTCTCCAAGCAGAACCCCAGGCTGAAAGATCTCAGGACAGGCCACACAGCCTAGGGCCTGGTCAGGCCTGCAGGGGCAGAGGAGATGTTTTCTTTTCTCTCTGGGCATATCTGTGAGCGAGATCCACCTAACCGTAGACATTCCTTCCGTTGATTTTCTTCACTCACCAGCACAGAAGTAGTGGTGCCTATTCTGAGCCAGGCTTTGTGTGGATTCTGGGTGGAACTGGATTGTTCTAGACCCTGGCGTAGGGGGATCATCATTGACCAAGTGCCCCAGGCCTGGCCAGAGCTCCTCCTGGGACCCCTGTTTCATCATCACTGGGGGCCTGTCCTGGCCACTGGAGACACTTCCAGGATCTGGCTCTGGAAATGGGAGCTGGAGGAGGGGGCAGGGCCCAGATCCTGTCCCGCAGCTCCCAGGTCTGAGCGGGGGTTTGCCTCCCGCCTTCTCCAGGCTGTTCCTGAAGCCCGCTGCGGGCGGACCCACCAAGCTTCCGGTGACAGTGCCGGTCACCCTCTTCCTGTGCCTTGTGCTCCGTTGCTCTGACTCTTTGCTGCCCCATGGACTGTAGCTCACCAGTCTCCTCTGTCCATGGGATCCTCCAGGCAAGGATACTGGAGTGGGTAGTCATTTCCTTCTCCAGGGGATCTTGCCAACCCAGGGATTGAACCTGAGAATCCTGTATATCCTGCATTGGCAGGTGTGTTCTTTACCACTAGCGCCACCTGGGAAGCCCTCATCAGCAAGCTCCAAGAAAACTGCAGATGCTCAGAAAGAGGCAACTTTAGTTCACTAACAGAATTCCTCACTTGAACCCAGAGGCTGGTCTTGGGAGTCTCAGGCCAGTCCTGGATGCAGAAGTCCAGACTCACTCAACAGATCCAAGCGGATTCACCTGAAGTCCCTGGCTAAGCGTCTCAAACTGCTCCTGCCCACCCTCAGTTCAGTTCAGTTCAGTCGCTCAGTCGTGTCCGACTCTCCACGACCCCATGAATCACAGCACGCCAGGCCTCCCTGTCCATCACCAACTCCCAGAGTTCACTCAAACTCATGTCCATCGAGTCGGTGATGCCATCCAGCCATCTCATTCTCTGTCGTCCCCTTCTCCTCCTGCTCCCAATCCCTCCCAGCCTTTTCCAGTGAGTCAACTCTTCGCATGAGGTGGCCAAAGTATTGGAGTTTCAGCTTTAGCATCACTCCTTCCAATGAACACCCAGGACTAATCTCCTTTAGAATGGACTGGTTGGATCTCCTTGCAGTCCAAGGGACTCTCAAGAGTCTTCTCCAACACCGCAGTTCAAAAGCATCAATTCTTCGGTGCTCAGTTTTCTTCACAGTCCAACTCTCACATCCATACATGACCACTGGAAAAACCACAGCCTTGACTAGATGGACCTTTGTTGGCAAAGTAATGTCTCTGCTTTTTAATATGCTATCTAGGTTGGTCATAACTTTCGTTCCAAGGAGTAAGCATCTTTTTATTTCATGGCTGCAATCAGCATCCGCAGTGATTTTGGAGCCCCCAAAAATAAAGTCTGACACTGTTTCCACTGTTTTCCCATCTATTTCCCATGAAGTGATGGGACCAGATGCCATGATCTTACTTTTCTGAATGTTGAGCTTTAAGCCAACTCTTTCACGCTCCTTTTTCACTTTCATCAAGAGGCTCTTTAGTTCCTCTTCACTTTCTGCCATAAGGGTGGTGTCATCTGCACATCTGAGGTTATTGATATTTCTCCCAGCAATCTTGATTCCTTCTTGTGCTTCTTCCAGCCCAGCGTTCCTCATGATGTACTCTACATAAAGTTAAATAAGCAGGGTGACAATATACAGCCTCAGACAGCTCTATTCTCAGCAGGGATGAGCATGAGTGGATTCTGGGTCTAAATTCACACATCAGTCTGTACACCCAACTCTGGCAGCTGGGCCCAGGAAAATGTCACACCTGCCGGCAACCTTTTAAGGGCACCTTGAGAATCCAGTGAGATGCTAGTGAGCTCTGTACACAGAGTGTCAGGTATGAGTGACCGCAGACGCGGCTCTCTACCTTGATGCCCCCACCCCACCCGAGCTCTTCAGACCATCAAGAAAGCATCTTAATAATAGGGGATGGAGCATTGGCTGCACGTTTGTCCCTTTATGGTTCTCATTTTACAGATGGAGAAACAGGCTCAGAGAAGTCAAGCCATTAGTCCAGGGCACACAGCAGGCTATAAATTATACTCAGCATGGAATCCCTGTCTATCCAGCTGCAGAGCCTCCCTGCTGTCTTGTCCCAGCTACACTTGAGCCAAACTCATCCTGCTCAGACCGCAGATGGGGTGATTCTCCCATCTCATCCTTTCTGAAGCTGCTTCCAGTGGAGGACCAGGTGTCTTCCTTGGTCCTAAGGCCCTGCTTGTATCACACAGCTCTGCCTCCCTCTCCACGCTTCCTCCTTCACTGCAGCCTGACCATGCCCCTCCCAGGACCTTCCCACCCTCCTTTGGTCTCCTCCCATCCAGCGATACCTGACCATATCTCCAGCCCCAGAGCTGTCCTTGACAGCCCCTGGCCCAGTCAGTAACCTCCCCTCCTCTGTGCTTGGCATAGCAAGATACAGGTAACAGGTAAAACAGCAACAAAACAGAACAAGGCGCAGTTGAGTCCGTTCTACAGTGATCACTGAAATTTTTTTAGGATTTGGACTTAAGTTATGGACGGTGGGGCTTCCCTGGTGGCTCAGAGGTTAAAGCGTCTGCCTCCAATGCGGGAGACCCGGGTTTGATCCCTGGGTCGGGAAGATCCCCTGGAGAAGGAAACGGTAACCCACTCCAGTATTCTTGCCTGGAGAATCCCATGGACGGAGAAGCCTGGTAGGCTACAGTCTACGGGGTCGCAAAGAGTCGGACACGACTGAGCGACGGAACGGACGGAACAGTATGGACAGTGAGGTGGGTGTGGGACAGTGAGTTTCTTAGCCAAGAAGCGAGTCTGGCAGACCAGCAAGCACCTGCCTGTGTCCTGCTTTTCACAGACTACCTAGCAGTGTGTCACGTGCTAGGTGATGTGTGGTTTACTAGCAAACAGGTAGGTAAACACCTGGTAGGCACGGTGTAAACACTAGGCATTTACATACCAGGTATTTGAATACCAGGTATTTGGGTCTTCCCTGGTGGTTCAGTGGTAAAAAATCCACCTGCCAAGGTAGGAGAAGGGGTTGTTCATGGGTTTGATCTCTGGGTGGGAAAGATCCCCTGGAGAGGGAAATGGCAACCCACTCCAGTATTCTTGCCTGGAGAATCCCATGGATGGAGGAGCCTGGTGGGCTAGAGTCCATGGGGTCACACAGAGTCGGACACAACTGAAGCAACTTAGCATATGTATGTTTATACATATACATAATACTTTTTCAGGTTCTTTTCCCTGATAGGTTATCATGCCTGTTGTGCAGAGTAGGCCCTTGTTGTTTATCTATTTTATGTAGAGTATGTATTTTTTAATCCCAAACTCCCAATTTATCCCTTCTCCCTTTTACCATATGTTTGTTTTCTATGTCTGTGGATCTTACATAGCAGATATTTAAATACTTAGCACTTAATAAGAAAGTAAATACCCAGTAATTTACTAGGTGTTGCCTAGAAAATCTGATGACATGATCAAATGTTATTTCTTGGTGAAGAATGACTCTGGAATGAGAGCCAGCTGCTGGTGTCAGGATGCTATGTGGATGGGGAACCCACGCCAGCTGACGCGTTTCTCGGGTGGCTGTGTGCGGACACGAGCCCTCTGTCCCAAGGGTCCATGGACTCTGTGAAGCTGGGGTAGGGATTGGCCTCTGTGGGCTGTGGCCTGGCCCAGGGCTGGAGACTTTTATGTCATGATTGAGTTGGTAAAAAATTCCTGCAAAGTTCCTTTAAATAATATGACTCCTGGGACAACAAAAATGTGCTTTTATTTATAAACACTGTGATTGCATTGAGCAGTCCTGGGCTTCATTAGTTGAAGCAAGGGTCTCCAGAGACACTGGGTTTGGATTGCTCAGGAACACGGCCAGTTCTGACATGGGACACTCAATGTCCACCCAACCATGTAGAAGGAACTGGTTTGTGGGGCCTGGATACTCCTGTGTTCGTGAGAGCCCACTCATGTAGGACCTGCCTTCACATGCAGTCACAGGCTCTCAGCACCCAGCTGGGCTTTCCTCTGGGACCACCGATGGGGAGGCGTATATGAAACTTGGGGAACAGGCCCAAAAACATGGATGTGCTGTGGTTCTGCCCCCAGGAGCCTGCAGAGGCCCATCGGTCCTCCAATGCTGGGACCAGCTCTGGGCCCATCTGGCTTGTTTGAGACAGGGTCTGACACCCTCAAGAGAAGAGGGGAGCCTGCGGGATGTCCACTGACTCCCTGTCCTGGGACTTGGCACCATGCGCTGGGTGATGAAAGGCCAGGACAAGTTGAGGGGCTGCTGAGGGACTGCCTGTTCAGTGTCCTGCAAGGGGCAGGCTTCTGTGGCTATGAGTGCAAGTGCTGGGCTCAATCGCTTCAGTCATGTCTGGCTCTTTGCAATCTATGGACTGTGGCCCACCAGGCTCCTCTGTCCATGGGATTCTTCAGGCAAGAATACTGGAGTGGGTTGCCGTGCCCTCCTCCAGGGGATCTTCCCAATGCAGGAATTGAACCCATACCCCCAGTATCTCCTGCATTGCAGGTAGGCTCTTTACCTACTGAGCCACCTGGAAAGCCCAGGGTGCAAAGACCACCACAATAACGCTCTTAATGCCTCTGAGTGTGACCTTCTTTTTAACACAAATCTGGGTGATTCAAGGTTTGCCTGTGACCATGTCTGTTGGATTCTGAGCCTGGGACTCTGACCAAGACACAATGCCCCACAGCCAACCTGGCTTGGCTTTGTCTGGTACGGCCCCTGAGATCACAGTCATAGGAATGATTGGCTGGCAACGCATCACTTATCACAGGTGGGAGGAAGCCACAGACCCCTGCTGTAGGTGGTGGGGCCTCAGAAATGGATGAAGCATTGAGGGGGGTCCAGGAGGGCCCTTAAGACCAGTAATGATGACCCTGGGCCCTGATTATAACACAGCCTCCAACACTCCTGGGATTTGGGGCTCTAGTCAGCCACATGGAGGGAGGGAGGAAGCACCTCTGCTCCTGATGGAACCACTTCTGCTGGCAAGGGGCATTCTTGCCAGCTCCTCCAGGCAATGGGTGACCTTCTGGAGCACAGAGCCCCGCCTTGCTATCTCTGTGTGGCCAGTGCTGTGGATGCTTCAAGAATGTGTGCTGAGAACAAGGCTCCCCTTGGGCCATAAACTAAGAGTCCAGTTATCTCATCCTCTGTCGCTTCCTTCTCTTTCTGCCCTCAATCTTTCCCAGACTCAGAGTGTTTTCCAATGAGTTGGCTCTTCACAAAAGGTGGCCAAAGTATTGGAGCTTCAACTTTGATCCTTCCAATGAACTTTCAGAGTTGATTGCCTTTAGAATTGACTGATTTGATCTTCTTGCTGTCCAAAGGACTATCAAGAGTCTTCTCCAGCACCACAATTTGAAAGCATCAATTCTTTGGTGCCATCACTTAATGGAAAATATCTCCTAGGAGACAGTGAAGGACAGAGAAGCCTGGCATGCTGTAGTCCATGCGGTCCAACTTTCTTTACGGTCCCACTCTCACATCCATACATGACTACTGGAGAAACCATAGCTTTGACTATATGGACTCTTGTCAGCAAAGTGATGTCTCTGCTTTTTAATACGCTGTCTAGGTTTGTCATAGCTTTTTTTCTAAAGAGCAGGTGTCTTTTAATTTCATGGCTGCAGTCACCATCTGCAGTGATTTTGGAGCCCAAGAAAATAAAATCTACCACTGCCTCCACAGGTTGGAGGAGGATGGGACTTCTCTGATGGGGTGCTGCCCTGCAGAGCTTCAGAGTTTAGAAGACCCTGTCTATCCTTGCCTTCAAAGCACCTCTTGGGGCCACAGCTCCATCTGATCCCCTAGTACAGGTTTGGGGTTCTGTGAGTGCTGCTCTGGGCAGGTGCCACCCTGAGGCCCTGGCACATGGCAGCTTCAACAAAGTGACTCAGAATTCACTCTGAAACTGTACCGTTATGCTCAGTCCAACCAGGTGGCCCAATGGAGCCTGTCCTGTTGTATTTGCAGGATGTTGGAGAACAGGGAGAGTCAGGAAGAGGACAGAGTGACTGTCACTATACAGTGATGACCTCTTTCTAAACTGTAGGATCAAGACCAGCCCCCTTGGATGATATCATCTGGTGGGTGTGGTCAGAACCCTTGGGGTGGGTGGGGGGTTGGTGTCTCAGATGGCTGTTCACACACCAGGGACTACATGGGCACTTCCTACTGGATTGTGAGCATCCCAAGCTGCCCTGAATAAGAAGAGTCACTAATAAAGATCATCCTGGAACATCTACCGGAGAAGGCAATGGCAAGCCACTCCAGTACTCTTGCCTAGAAAATCCCATGGATGGAGGAGCCTGGTAGGCTGCAGTCCGTGGGGTCGCTAAGGGTCGGACACGACTGAGCGACTTCACTTTCACTTTTCACTTTCACACATTGGAGAAGGAAATGGCAACCCACTCCAGTGTTCTTGCCTGGAGAATCCCAGGGATGGGGGAGCCTGGTGGGCTGCTGTCTATGGGGTCGCACAGAGTCGGACACAGCTGAAGTGACTTAGCAGTAGCAGGAACATCTACAATAGCCCTAAAGCCCAGAATCTGTGGCTTTGCACCTGCCCACCAAGTAAAGTTGGTAAAGAATCAGTTGGTAAAGAATCCGCCTGTGATGCAGGAGACCCTGGTTCAATTCCTGGGTTGGGAAGATCCCCTGGAGAAGGGATAGGCTACCTACTCCAGTATTCTCTGGCTTCCCTTGTGGCTCAGCTGGTAAAGAATCTGCCTGCATTGCGGGAGATCTGGGTTCAATCCCTGGGTTGGGAAGATCCCTTGGAGAAGGGAAAGGCTACCCACTCCAGTATTCTGGCCTGGAGAATTCCAAGGGCTGTATAGTCTATGGGGTCGCAATGAGTCAGACATGACTGAACAACTTTCACTTTCACCAAGTAGATGCACTTGATGACCATGATGTGTTTTATTTAGTTGCTCAGGCATGTCCAACTCTTCTTTTCTTCCCCATGGACTGTGTAGCCTGCCAGGCTCCTCTGTCCATGAGATTCTCCAGGCAAGAATACTAGAGCGGGTTGCCATTTCTTCCTCCAGGGGATCTTCTCAACCCAGGGATTGAACCCAAGTCTCCTGAGTCTTGGATGAAGAAGGTGGGTTCTTCACCACTGAGCCACCTGGGAAGCCAAATAGAAACCTTGGAATAAATGAGTCTCACTAACTCAGTGAGATAGGAGATGCTAGTGTAGGTGGCATGGCTGGAGAGGGCAGCAGGTCCAAGCTCCCAGGCCCTGGAACCCATAATCTTTGGTGGGGTTGTGGACAGGATCCACTTTACCAATAAAAGTGCATTCCTCCGTCAGGCAGGTACCCTCTCTCTCTCTTTCTCCCACTCTCTCTGAGCACATTTATTTGGATTCCTCGAAGGTAAAGAAACATAGATCACACCGACAATGAATCAATCAATGGGTGAAGGAATAAGTGAAGTCATGTACTCCCTTCTGAGGCGCCTCCATCTGTGGCAGGTGGCTCCTGGCGTGAAGCATCTTCATCCATCACCTTTTACTGGGAAGATAGGGATTTGCTTATGTGCCGGTGGGCCCTGTACCCAGGACAGGTCACTTACTGGGCACAAATTCAGCCCAGTATTTGGAGCTGCCCAAACCATTGCCCAAAGGTCGACATCCAGGTTTGCTCCAGTGTCTTAGCAGACCACCTGAGGGTTTCACTTCTGCCTCTCAATTACTTTCCCCCTTCATCCCCCTTGGGTCCCTTTCAAGCTCTTTAATCAGCATCGGTCAGTGCACAACCTTCCCACCTCCTCCGTGAAGCTTTACCAGCCAGCTGTCACCCCCGCCCGCAGATCCCTGTTTTTCCCCACAGTTCTTTTGGCATCCAGTCCTAACTTCACTCTGCTCTAAAGCCTTCCTTGAAGCCCTCCTGCAAATGTGCCCTGGCCCCCATGCTTCACACACAATATATGTTTCCTTTTCTGTTTTACAAATGACAACACAACATGCATCTAGTTTCCTAGCAAAGCCTTACTCTCCTTGAAAAGAGGGACATTATTATCCTCACGTGGGCTTCCCTCGTGGCTCAGATGGTAAAGAATCTGCCTGCAATGCGGGAGACCTGGGTTCGGGCCCTGGGTTGGGAAGATCTCCTGGAGGAGGGCATGCAACCCACTCCGGTATTCTTGCCTGGAGAATTTCATGGACAGAGAAGCCTGGTGGGCTACAGTCCATGGGGTCTCAAAGCGTCAGACATGACTGAGCAACTAACTGAGCACAAGCACAGGGTTGATACCTACATCATGTCGGATTCACAGTAGGTATTTAAGGCTCTTGCTGGTTTAATTGGATAGTTAGGCTTCCTGGATAAGAACACCCCCAAAGACTGTGTCAAGTGGAAGGCATCCCTTCTCTGGACCCCAGGCAGGTGAGGGAGGGAGGTGTGGGTCGGGATGTGTGAGGAGCAGCTGACTTTTCTCAAAGAACCACTTTGCCATAAATTACTTGTTCCCAAAGGGCTGCTGCTGCTGCTAAGTCACTTCAGTTGTGTCCGACTGTGTGTGACCCCATAGACGGAAGCCCACCAGGCTCTCCCGTCCCTGGGATTCTCCAGGCAAGAACACAGGAGTGGGTTGCCATTTCCTTCGCCAATGTGTGAAAGTGAAAAGTGAAAGTGAAGTCGCTCAGTCGTGTCCGTCCGTTAGCGACCCCACGGACTACAGCCAACCAGGCTCCTCCATCCATGGGATTTTCTAGGCAATAGTACTGGAGTGGCTTGCCATTGCCTTCTCTGTCCCAAAGGGCAGTAATCCACAATACTCTATCATCCGTACATTTAATTTTTTCATTAAAACAATCTGATCATATGTTTCTGTGATAATAGGAAAACATGTCTCAGTTTTTTTTCCTTGAAAAAGAATCTTAATAATCTTACAATATCTGTAAGTAACTAACACAGCCAATCCTCGCCTTGTTCGTGTCCCCACCCAGGCAAACATTCATCCAGCCAGTCTCCGTAGTTGTCCGTGATCTAGCCAGAGCCTTCATTCGAAAATTTCCCAGAGGAATCCCAGACGGCAGAGAAAGAAGGAGATGAAGCTCTGACTTCTGTGATGAAGAAGCTACGCCACACAGGACAGGAGGCAGAGACATTCCTGTTTCATACTGCCTCTGACCATCACCAAAGGCAGAAGGTCAGGGACATCACAAAGATACAAAGTTAAAACAGAGTAGCCATTAGTGTGTGAGTCTTCAGATTCTGTTCCCTTCATGCATTCACACTTGGGGTCCTCACACGGGGTGACCATAGCTTGTCCGCTCACCTCCCTGACTCCAGCTGTGTCTCCTTCCTTCCTGGACAGCTCCAAACACTGGCACCAACCAGGGTTCTAGGACTCCTTAAACAAGAGAAATTGATAAGAGGCCAGACAAGGAATCCAGGCAAGGGTTTATTGGGGTCCGTGGTGCAGCAGGGAGAGGGAAAACAAGTAACTAACAGGTGCCCTTGCTGGCTCCTTGGGTTTGGGGGGTGCAGTAAGCTGGTTCCTTATATATGGGGTGGGGGAGAGGTGGGTCCAGGGGCTGGGCTTAGAGGGATAGGTTAGGTGGTTTGCACACCCCTTCAGTGGTGCTGAGTGCAGGGGGCATGTACAACAGCCCGAACTCCTAGTTTGCTCCTGGCTCTTCAGAAGTGACAGTTGGTCATTTTGGTCTTTTTATATCTTGCCCATAATTTGCTCCAACTTTGCATACAAGTGCAGTTATTTTTATCCCTTATAGTTTCTTTTTTGCCCAAGAAGAGGTGAGTCTCGGTACAAGCACTACAGCAAAGGGTCCCAGATCCAAGCCTGTCTCATATCCACTTGGGAAGAGGTCTATATCTGTCCTCCAAAGCCTCCTGTAAGCATTTGAGAGAATGCCCTTATCCTCCCTGAAATGAAGAGCTGCATCTTCACCTATTTCCTCAAAACTGGTAATTACGTTTTAAACCCATTTTCATCATCTGATTGTGGCTTTTCAAAGATGTCTTGGGGGAGGGGAGAGGATGGGGGCAGGTTCAAGGGTGACATTTGTTTCAGTCCAGATTGGAGAATTAGTGAAAGCAAAATATTTACATACTTTGTAACCAGCGTGTTTTCCTTCTCTTCCTTCAAAACAAGAGGTCAGAGCCCCCGTGAATGAACAGATTGTTGACTTCTATGTCTGGAAGCTCCCAAAATATCCCCTGTGAAGGCCCCTGTTCCACGCTCTTTGTTCTGCTTGGGAGGAAAACACTGTCTGAGTTCCAGAAACAGAATTTCAAATTAGATTATTTGAATGAAATCGGCAGCTGTTGGTTCAGAAGAACTGAAGGGCCGGTGTCATCAAATCCTTCCTTGATCAAGAGAAGGTCTCAAGAGAACATCTGGCCCTGTCTCCTGCACAACCCTGTGGGGCCCTGGTCGAGCACAGCAGGACAGATGATTTGCTTCCTCTTAGGAAGGTCCATGGGGACAGATGCCACACCTTCCCAGGCCACCTACTGCCTGGGCTGTTAGTTTGAGTTGAGCTCCGGGACAGAGGAGCCTGGTGGGCTATAGTCCATGGGGTCACAAAGAGTTGGACATGACTGAGCAACTAACACTTTCTTTCATAGAGAATAAGAGCTTTCAGGGAATAGCATTTGGGTGGAGCGAAAGAGCTCTTGGAAGTGATCCTTTGTCGTTGCTGTTAAGGTTCTCAGTCATATGCAACTCTTTGTGACCCCATGGATTGCAGCATGCTGGACTTCCCTGTCCTTCACTATCTCCTGCAACCTGCTCAAACTCTTGGCCATTGAGTTAATGATGCCATGAGCCATAGCAAGGCTCTAACACAGGGGGAGCCAAGGAGCCTGCAGGGCTTAGCTCTCAGAGGCATCTGTACTTAAGGCAAGGCTCACTTTATGATTCAACATGCTTGGGCCACGGTGCCCAGGAACATGGTCAAATATCATTTTGTTTGGGAATGTTTTGGTATGGGGTAACAGTTATTTTTCTTTTCTAAAAATGGGTGAGTGATAGTCCCTCAGTTCAGTTCAGTTCAGTTCAGTTCAGTCGCTCAGTCGTGTCCAACTTTCTGCGACCCCATGAATCACAGCATGCCAGGTCTCCCTGTCCATCACCAACTCCCGGAGTTCACCCAAACTCATGTCCATCGAGTTGGTGATGCCATCCAGCCATCTCATTCTCTGTCATCCCCTTCTCCTCCCGCCCCCAACCTTTCCCAGCATCAGAGTCTTTTCCAGTGGATCAACTCGTCGCATGAGGTGGCCAAAGTATTGCAGTTTCAGCTTTATCATCAGTCCCTCCAATGAACACCCAGGATTGATCTCCTCTAGAATGGACTGGTTAGATCTCCTTGCAGTACAAGGGACTCTCAATAGTCTTCTCCAGCACCACAATTAAAAAGTCCCTCAGTTGTGTCAAACTCTTTGAGACCAGTGGACTGTAGCCTGCCAGGCTCCTCTGTCCATGGAATTCTCCAGGCAAGAATACTGGGGTGTGTTGCCATTTCCTCCTCCAGGGGATCTTCCCGACCCAGGGATTGAACACAGGTCTCCCACATTGCAGGCAGATTCTTTACCATCTGAGCCACCAGGGAATCCTACTAATAAGAGACTTTTCTAAGTATAAAGACAGATAAGCTTACAAAGTATCAGCAGATACATGCTTGCCTTTATCTTAATATCTATAGACAAAGCATCAGAATATATAGAGAATCCCTCGTTCTGTTTATTTATTGGCTGCACGGGGTTTTCTGTGGTTGCACAGAACAGGGTTTATTCTACAGCTGTGATGCTCAGGTTTCTCCCTTTGGTGGCTTCTCTTGTCGCAGAGCAGGGTCTCCAGAGCACAGGTCCAATAGTTGTGGTGCACGGGCTTAGTCACTCCGTGGCGTGTGGAATCTTCCCGGACCAGGGATTGAACCTGTGTCTCCTGCACTGGCAGGCAGATTCTTTACCACTGAGTTACAAGGGAAGCCCAGATAAGGATAACATTTAAATCGATGGACTTGAGTAAAGCAGATGATCCTCTATAATCTGGGCCTCATGCAATTAGTTGAAGATCTTAACAGAACAAAAGGCTGACTTTCCTCCAAGCAAGAGGGAATTCTGCAGCAAACTTGTCATCGGACTTTGTCACCAGGAGACAGTGCTAGACCTGAACTCCAACTCCTTCCTGAGTCCCTAGACGGTCAAGCTACCCGAAGGCTTCCACAATCAGGCAGCCCAATTCCTTTCCACCTTTTTCTCTTTATCTACACCTCCCCTGGGGAAGGAAATGGCAACCCACTCCAGTATTCTTACCTGCGAACTCCATGGACAGAGACTGATGGGCAACAGTCCACGAGACGGCAAAAGGCTGAATGTGACTGAGCAACCAAACAACAGCAACAGATACACTTCCTGTGGGTTCTGCTTCTGGAGAATCCCGACTAAGGCAAGTCCCAAAGAAGTGGATCTGAAAAATGTGTGTTGGGGAGGATGGTTCGAGAAAACAAAACTGGGGTATCTTATGCTGTGCTAAGTCACTCAGTCATGTCCAACTCTTTGCAACTTCATGGACTGTAGCCCGCCAGGCTCCTCTGTCCATAAGATTCTCCAGGCACGAATACTGTGTTGGGTTTCTGTGCCCTCCTCCAGGGGATCTCCCAAACCCAGGGATTGAGTCTGTGTCTCTTGCCGTGGCAGGTGGATTCTTTACTATCTGAGCCACTTGGGAAGCCCATGTCTTCAGTACTGGAGAATAATCTAGTGGGTCTGGGATCATTTCTGGGTTAATTATACTGGGCTCAGCAAAATACATGCTTTGTAGGTAATGCTCAAAAAATAAGTGCTTAAGTGGATTAACCATATGAACCTTGAACTCTCTACGGGCCTCATCACCATCATGATCAAATAAGTTAGGATCTTCCCAATACATTTTCATTTTTACTCTTCTTAAATTAAAAATTTTGGGAGCTTGCTGGTGCTCTGATGGTTAGGACTCAGTGCTTTCACTGCCAGAGAGTGGGTTTGATCACCAGTTGGGGAACTAAGATCCCCCAAGCTGCACAGTGCCACCAAAAATAAATAAGTAGGTAAACAGATAAAAGGGCTTCCCTGATAGCTCAGTTGGTAAAGAATCCACCTGCAATACAGCAGACCCTGGTTCAATTCCTGAGTCTGGAAGATCCCCTGGAAAAGGGATAGGTTACCCCCTCCAGTATTCTTAGGCTTCCCTTGTAGCTCAGCTGATAAAGAATCTGCCTGCAATGAGGGCGACCTGGGTTCAGTCCCTGGGTTGGGAAGATCCTCTGGAGAAGGGAAAGGCTACCCACTCCAGTACAAATAAACAAATAAATAAAAATCTGAAAGCTGGTTTTCACTAACACGAGAAGGAAACAAACTCAATTTTCCCAGGAAGTGGTTGGCATTTGTCATTTTTTGGCTGCCTGGCCACTTAAACCCTTTCCCATGTGCGGAGAATCCTCCATCTTTCTGGGTCTTGATGGGAAGAAGAGTTACTTCCCATTTAAAAAGCTGAGCATGCCAGGTATTCATGTCACCTGGGCTCCATCATCAGATGAGCTCACCTGACCAAACCTGGGAGCCAGTGATGCCCAGAGAGGATGGTAGGAGGATGGTGTGGTGGGGTGAATGTAGGAAGCTTGAGTTCCCGGAGCAGGTCTAGTAACATTCATGAGACAAACAGCAGCATGACTGTTTGGCAGAAGTGTCCTCCCTGGAGATAAGACCTGGGGCAGAGATGTTTGGGAGAAGTCTGACGAACCACGGGAGCCTCAGTCACTGCACCACACTGACTCTCCTTGCCAGCTGAAGCAACTCTACTTCCCTCTGTGACAGAGTGGTCCCCACTTGCCCGAAGATGCCCTAACATCCCTGCCTGAGGACCATGGTGAGCAGAAGCCATGCCAGCATGGACCTTTCATTCCTCCAGACCTAGCAGGACCAATGATAAACTGAAACACCAAAGAACTTTCAGGATTTGGTTCATTTACACCAGAAAAAAAATATGTTGCAACTCTAACCTTGACTAATAAAACCAATGTTCACAAAAAAGACATAAAGCATAAGACTCATTTTGTGTCAGGTTGAAGGCATGCAGATATTCAATATATTGTTTGGTGATCTTAAATATAGTGTTTGGTGATTTTCTTTTGTTTTTTTTTTTAAATTTTTTCTTTTTTTATGTTTGGTGATTTTAAAACATGGTAAATATCTAAAGAACAGTAAGAAATTGATAGCCAGGAAATTAATGATAGGAATTATGTCTGGAAGGAAGGGAAGGGGGCACTAGATTTCATAGTGGTGGTCCTAGCAGGGAAGCACATAATATTGACCAGGCTATTTTTTTCCCTAATATGGATACATATGTCAGAAATTTGTATTGCAATATGGTAAGTCAAACCTCTGAAAATTGTTCTATTTACTGAGTTGATTGAACAAAACCTGGACCCAGCATTTCACCAGAGGCTCACACTAAATGAAATTGGGATGCCAGCCTTCTTTTGTTTACCATAGAGGAAGGATTCCATGAGGAGGAAGATAAAAATACTGGAGCAGATTTATAACCTGATCTCCAGTTCCTTAATTATGTCCTACCAGAAGGCTCAGAGCACTCCCTTCACCAATGCATTAATAAACGCTTTGATGATGGAAAGACCTGAAACTTTAAAAAGAACTGTAGTGGCAGTAGTCTTTAGGCAGGCAAGGCAGAGATGCTGCAGTTGAATTGGGCTTCCTGATTTAAATAGGAATTCCAAGAGCCTGGCAGGCAAAGGACATGGTGACACTTTACCAACCAGGCAAAGTGGATGTGGTTACATTCTAAGACCCAAAATAGTGTAATTAGAAGGGTATGCTGTTCATAAATTACTAGAGGTACCTCATGCATGTTGAGTGCTGTAGAAATGAAACACAGCACTTAAGATCCTATTTGATCTGAATAAGCCAGATGAACAGAGCCTAAATAGAGCCATAATGACATAGAGTCTCGGCTCCTCACCTAAGGCCCTGACTGGAGTCAGTTCACAAGCCTGGGACCTCTTGAATGATGAGTTGGCTACACACCCTTGAGGAGGGATCTGGGAATAATATTAACAAAAAAGAATTATGAATTTTTCTCCTAATCCTCTCCTAAAAAGACCAGCAGCTTTTTGACTATTCAGCTATTCACTAGAAAAAAGGAAATGCTCAGACCTTCAGGGGTTGTCAGAAATGGGCCATGCTAAGTTGCTTCAGCCATGTCCAGCTCTTTGCAACCCCATGGATTGTATCTTTCCAGGCTCCTCTGTCCATGGGATTCTCCAGGCAAGAATATTGGAGTGGGTAGTCATTCCCTTCTCCAGGGATCTTCCCAACCCAGGGATTGTACCCAGGTTTCCTGCATTACAGACAGATTCTTTACTATCTGAGCCACCAGGAAAGCCCAGAAATGGGCCAATCACATCCTAATTGTGGGTGGAGTATTAAGAGGATCAGGTGATAGACAGAGAGCGACTCTAATCCCTATTCTGTGTGTCCAAGGGAACCCTGAACCAATCCAGTTTCTGAGCATAATACTTGAAAGAAATACATCAGTAAGAGGATAAATTCCCAAATTGCGTATTGTCCCATGAAGGAAGAGCTATAGTTGTAGGACTGAGTGATAGCAAACAACCGTTTATGAGGACTTTCTGTGATCTTAAAGCCAATAGGTAAGAAACAAACAAACAAACAAAAATGATATGATATTGGCTCAAAGATGAATCTTGAACATGAAATGAGGAAGGCGAAGTAGGTTGTTGATAAACATTGCAAGATGGAGGGGTAGGGAATTCTGGGGGTCCATGGGAGTCTCCTAGGACTGCCAAGCCCAGTGTTGACATCTAATGAAACATTCAGTTCAGTTCAGTTCAGTTCAGTCGCTCAGTCGTGTCCGACTCTTTGCCACCCCATGAATCACAGCACGCCAGGCCTCCCTGTCCATCACCAACTCCCAGAGTTCACTCAAACTCATGTCCATCGAGTCGGTGTTGCCATCCAGCCATCTCATTCTCTGTCATCCCCTTCTCCTCCTGCCCCCAATCCCTCCCAGCCTTTTCCAGTGAGTCAACTCGTCGCATTAGGTGGCCAAAGTATTGGAGTTTCATCTTTAGCATCAGTCCCTCCAATGAACACCCAGGACTGATCTCCTTTAGAATGGACTGGTTGGACCTCCCTACAGTCCAAGGGACTCTCAAGAGTCTTCTTCAGCACCACAGTTCAAAAGCATCAAGTCTTCAGTGATCAACTTCCTTCACAGTCCAACTCTCACATCCATACATGACCACGGGAAAAACCACAGCCTTGACTAGACGGACCTTTGTTGGCAAAGTAATGTCTCTGCTTTTTAATATGCTATCTAGGCTGGTCATAACTTTCCTTTCAAGGAGTAAGCGTCTTTTAACTTCATGGCTGCAATCAGCATCCGCAGTGATTTTGGAGCCCCCCAAAATAAAGTCTGACACTGTTTCCGCATCTATTTCCCATGAAGTGATGGGACCAGATGCCATGATCTTCGTTTTCTGAATGTTGAGCTTCAATCTAACCTTTTCACTCTTCTCTTTCACTTTCATCAAGAGGCTTTTGAGTTCCTCTTCCCTTTCTGCCATAAGGGTGGTGTTACCTGCATATCTGAGGTTATTGACATTTCTCCCAGCAATCTTGATTCCAGCTTGCGCTTCTTCCAGCCCAGCGTTCCTCATGATGTACTCTGCATATAAGTTAAATAAGCAGGGTGACAATATACAACCTTGACGTACTCCTTTTCCTATTTGGAACCAGTCTGTTGTTCCATGACCAGTTCTAACTGTTGTTTCCTGACCTGCATACAGGTTTCTCAAGAGGCAGGTCTGGTGGTCTGGTATTCCCATCTCTTTCAGAATGTTCCACAGTTTATTGTGATCCACACAGTCAAAGGCTTTGGCATAGTCAATGAAGCAGAAATAGATGTTTTTCTGGAACTCTCTTGCTTTCTCCATGATCCAGCGGATGTTGGCAATTTGATCTCTGGTTCCTCTGCCTTTTCTAAAACCAGCTTGAACATCTGGGAGTTCATGGTTCACATATTGCTGAAGCCTGGCTTGGAGAATTTTGAGCATGACTTTACTAGCGTGTGAGATGACTGCAACTGTACAATAGTTTGAGCATTCTTTGGCATTCCCTTTCTTTGGGATTGGAATGAAGACTGACTTTTTCCAGTCCTGTGGCCACTGCTGAGTTTTCCAAATTTGCTGGCATATTGAGTGCAGCACTTTCACAGCATCATCTTTCAGGATTTGAAATAGCTCAATTGGAATTCCATCACCTCCACTAGCTTTGTTCCTAGTGATGCTTTCTAAGGCCCACTTGACTTCACATTCCAAAATGTTTGGCTCCAGGTGAGTGATCACGCCATTGTGATTATCTTGGTCGTGAAGATCTTTTTTGTACAGTTCTTCTGTGTATTCTTGCCACCTCTTCTTAATATCTTCTGCTTCTGTTAGGTCCATACCATTTCTGTCCTTTATTGAGCCCATCTTTGCATGAAATGTTCCCTTGATATCTCTTATTTTCTTGAAGTGCTCTCTAGTCTTTCCCATTCTATTGTTTTCCTCTATTTCTTTGCATTGATCACTGAGGAAGTCTTTCTTATCTCTCCTTGCTATTCTTTGGAACTCTGCATTCAGATGCTATATCTTTCCTTTTCTCCTTTGCTTTTCACTTCTCTTCCTTTCACAGCTATTTGTAAGGCCTCCTCAGACAGCCATTTTGCTTTTTTGCATTTCTTTTCCATGGGGATGGTCTTGGTCCCTGTCTCCTGTACAGTGTCACGAACCTCCGTCCAGAGTTCATCAGGCACTCTATCAATCAGATCTAGTCCCTTAAATTTATTTCTTACTTCCACTGTATAATCATAAGGGATTTGATTTAGGTCATATCTGAATGGTCTAGTGGTTTTCCCTACTTTCTTCAATGTAAGTCTGAATTTGGCAATAAGGAGTTCATGATCTGAGCCACAGTCAGCTCCTGGTCTTGTTTTTGCTAACTGTATACAGCTTCTCCATCTTTGGCTGCAAAGAATATAATCAATCTGATTTCGGTGTTGACCATCTGGTGATGTCCACGTGTAGAGTCTTCTCTTGTGTTGTTGGAAGAGGGTGTTTGCTGTGACCAGTGTGTTCTCTTGGCAAAACTCTATTAACCTTTGTCCTGTTTCATTCCATGCTCCAAGGCCAAATTTGCCTGTTACTCCAAGTGTTTCTTGGCTTACTACTTTTGCATTCCAGTCCCCTATAATGAAAAGGACATCATTTTTGGGTGTTGGTTCTAAAAGGTCTTGTAGGTCTTCATAGAATCGTTCAACTTTGGCTTCTTCAGCATTACTGGTTGGGGCATAGACTTGGATTATTGTAATATTGCATGGTTTGCCTTGGAAACGAACAGAGATCATTCTGTCATTTTTGATATTGCATCCAAGTACTGCATTTCGGACTCTTTTGTTGACCATGATGGCTACTCCATTTCTTCTAATGAAACATTAGAGCTACTGTTTGCAGGCAGCTCCACCAAGGGCTCAGATGCCTCAGGAATGAAGGATTTAAGTAAGGAAGATGTACATATATATAATAGAATATTACTCAGCCATAAAAAGGACCAAAATTGGGTCTTTTGTAGAGACATGGATGGACCTAGAGACTGTCATATAGAGTGAAGTAAGTCAGAAAGAGAAAACAGATATCATATATTAACTCTTATATGTGGAATCTGAAAAAATGGTAGAGATGAGCCTATTTGCAAAGCAGAAATAGAGAAACAGATGTAGATAACAAACGTATGGACTCCAATGGGGAAGGGGAGTGGGATGAATTGGCAAATTGGGATAGACGTGTATAAACTATTGACAATATTGTATGAAACAGATAACTAATGAGAATTTACTGCATAGCACAGGGAACTCTGCTTAATGCTCTGCGGGGATTTGAATGGGAAGGAGCTCAAAAAAAGGGGGATATATGTATATGTCCAGCTGATCCACTTTGTTATACAATAGAAACTAGCAGCATTGTAAAGCAAATATACTCCAAGAAAAATTAATTAAAAAAAAATATGACCAAAGCCAAAATTTGGCTGAAGGCAAAGGGGATGAACAGTGAGGGAGAGGGGTCATAATTCGAAGTCATTGTCTCTTCACCAATTACAGACAGGAGGACTGTAGCTTATTTCTGCATTTTCTTGCTTCCTGAGTCATGTGTGTAAATATGTATATATATTTTTTTTACTAATTTTCTCCTCCTTTTCTTTCTGTTGATTCCACCATTATCTATAAGGTTTGTTATTGGTGGGCTTCCCTGGTGACTCAGTGGTAAAGAATCTGCCTTCCAATGCAGGAGATGTGGGTTTGATCCCTGGGTCAGAAAGATCCCTTAGAGAAGGAAATGGCAACCCACCCCATTATTCTTGCCTGGAGAATTCCATGGGCAGAGGAGCCTGGCAGGCTATATCCACGGGAATCACAAAAGAATCAGATATGACTAGTGACTAAACAACAGCAACAAACATTATCCATGGTTGTTGGCTGTTTCTGTGGTTTGGACCATGGGTTACAGAATATCAAGATTAGATCATGATTGCACATGGAGGTAGGCACAATGATGAATAGAACTTGAAGTCATGTTTTATTTTCAATTACAAGGAGTACATTTGTAGTGGTGTCAGAGGAATAAATGTTAGATGGGAGCACTGCTTCAGAAATCTAAGAAAGGGATGACAGTACATGTTGATGCTGAGAAGCCAGGTGGGCAGGCTGTACAAGCTGTCATTTGTTTTTCTGTTACCAAGCTTTTTATCTTCCTTCCTACTTGTGGCAATTTTCCCTTAGGGATCTTGGAGATAGAGACACCTTTTACACAGAAGCAGAGAAAGGCAGATATTCACAATTACATAGAAGCAGAGAAAGGCAAATATTCACAATTTTGGCCATCCTGGGGCACCACTTCATGACCTAGAGTCCACCAACTCAGACTTGAGTCAGGACCTGCTGATGTAGGGAAGTGGGTTACTGAACCAAACTTGGGTCCACTTGCCCAAGCACAGTAAAGCCAATCCATTGACATGAGGTGGTGAAAACAGTGCAGCATTTACTGCAGGCTCCAAGCAAGGAATCTAGGCAGCAGGTATCTAAAACTCCTAAACTTCCTGAAAGTTTTCAGGGAAAGATTTTTTTATGTTTTAATTTATTATTATTATTATTTTAATTGAAGGATAATTGCTTTACAGAATTTTGTTGTTTTCTGTCAAACCTCAAAATGAATCAGCCATAGATATACACATATCCCCTCCCTTTGAACCTCCTTCTCATCTCCCTCCCCATCCACCCATCTAGGTTGACACAGAGCCCCTGTTTGAGTTTCCTGAGCCATACAGCAAATTCCCACTGGCTATGTATTTTACATATGGCAATGTAAGTTTCCATGTTACTTTTTCCATTCATCTCACCCTCTCCTCCCCTCTAAAGGCAGGGTGAGGGAGAGGAGTTGTGAGGTATATGATCAGTTTGTAAACATTCTTCTGATTGGTTGGTGGTAAGGTACTCAGGAGTCAACATCATCAACCTTCTGGGGTCTGTGTGATTGTGGGCAGCACAAAGTTAACTTCTTCCACCTGGTGGGGATTTCAGTATCTGCAAAACAGCTCGAAGAACATTGCTCACAATATTATCTCCATAGCCCTTGTAGCAGAACTGAAGGTCCTTGACATTTCTTTAAACAGATATATTTATTTATTTTATTTTTGGCTGTAGTGGGTCTTCACTGCTGCTTCATTGCCTTCTCCTGTTTTGGGGCACAGACTCTAGGCATGTGGGCTCAGTAGTTGCAGCTCCTGAGACGTAGAGTATGTGAGATCTTCCCAGACCAGGGATCAAACTAGTGTCCCATTCATTGCAATTCAGATTCTTAATCACTAGATCACCAGAGAAGCCCCCTCCTTGATTTTTTTTTAATGGCTAAACTATTATTATTTTACCTAGCTTGACTGTTTTCCTTTTTGCATTTTGTCACTTCTCTGATTAAATACTCTTTGGAATTCAGGGGAGGCTACTATTATTCTATAGAGAGGCAGGTGGAGGACACTGGGGGGAGGTGGTCTGTTCCAAGAAGGCCCCTTAGGGTCCTGTTGAGTTACAGGGGTACATATGTCTATGGGAGGAAAATATTCCTAGGGTACCAGCACTGTAGGCTTGTGGCTCCTGTGTCCAAGATCTAACCCTAGTGGACACTTGGCAGTGCAAACTTTGAGAGCTAAGAGCCAATGCCAACGCAGTAATGTCTCCCGGGTTGTTCTGCAGCATGAACATGTGCGCTGTGCCCGGCTCTCAAGCCTTGAGTTTCTCAACAATTCCACAAGCTGCTCCACCTCTACTGAACAAACTTCTTTTCTACTTAAACAGTGATGATGCTGTTTTCTGTTGCTTGCACCTAAGAGTCTGGGCTAATTCCAGAAGTGAGAAGCAGGTGAAATCCCTTTTTGGAGATGGAAATTTCCATTCCTTAATGATATAACCGTAGGCCAAAGACATCTGTACCATTAATAATAAAATCAGCATTGAGGACCTTGAGGTCACTATGACTTTTTTTTCTGGTCAAAATTTCATATTTCTTTCTGGGAATTAAGCAGACTCAGAGGTGATATTCAAATTGTTTTTATTTTTTCCCCAATCATTTTTTTTTTTTACAATGAACACTTGTCAGTATATAGAATTAGATGGTGGAATGAATGGTGAAAACCTTAAAGCACTATGTGTGTTTGAGAATTTACTAAGACTGCCTCTTTCCAGGTGGGATAGGCTCATTAGCATGGTTTCTTACCCCAATGGGAGAAGGAAATGGCAACCCACTCCAGTATCCTTGCCTGGAGAATCCCATGGACAAAGGAGCCTGGCAGGCTGCAGTCTATGGGTTGCAAAGAGTTGGGCATGACTGAGCAACTAACACTGGGACGTGTGTTTGCTCAATCTCTGCCGCCATTGCCACTTACCCCAATGATACAGCTGATCATCCCACACTCAAACCCATCAATTGTCTGGGAGCGTGATATTGGATATCTAGGTCACTACATTCAGTATGAAAGGCATTGTTCCTTCCCAGGAAACCCCATCATAATGTAAATGCAGAACCTAAAGAGATTAACAACATCCCACTAGCAGAAATCAGTGGATAAATTAATCAGATAGAATCCACAGAGAAAGCCAGAAAGCAGTGTGGGGGTTTGTTTATTGTGTGATTAATTCCCTGATTATCTGAAAAAAGATGCACACTGAGTTTTGAGTCTTTACGCCAGAATTTCCCAGACTGATACTCACAGAATACTGTATCAGGGAAATATTAATAATTACTCCAAGAATAAAGGCTTTGTGATCAAACATGTTCAAACATCTCCTCTGGAGAAACAAAATAACGCTCAGATTCCACCTGCTTCTCTAGTTCTATCTTGTTCACAGAGAATCAGCTCAAAGAATCATCTATGCTCTGTTTCTTTTTTTAATCTCTTATGGTTAATTTTATGCATCAACGTAGCTTTGCCATGGCCCACAGATATTTGATCAAACACTATTCTAGATGTTTCTGAGGGTGTTTTTGGATTAAGATTCAAATCGGTAGACGCTGAGTGAAACGGATTACCCTTCGTGGTGTAGGTGGGCCTCATCGATTCAGTTGAAGGCCTTAAGCAAAAGACTGAGTCTCCCTCAAGGGAGAGGAAACTGTCTCCAAATGGCCTTGACCTTGAGCTGCCACATCAGCTTCTCCTGGGTCTGCAGTTGGCTGGCCTGCCTTGGAAATTTTAGACTTGTCAGCCCCCACCATCGTACAAGTCAATGCCTTAAAATAAACCCATCTCTCTCTCCCGTACACACAGACACAAACACACACTTACACATCCTAGTGGTTCTGTCCCTGGAGAACCCCAGCTAATACAATTTATAACACATTTTCTTTAACTCTCTGCCTTGGGCATCCATCCCTACCTCTTTATTGAACCTGCTCTTGTTAGGCTCACCAGTGGCCACCACATTGCCAAAACCAAAGAAGGTTTTTATGCTTCTATCTTACTTGAACTTTCGGCAGTTTTTGGCTCATTTGACGCTACCTCCTTCTTTTATTTACTTATTTGGGCTTCCCAGATGACTCAGTGGTAAAGAATCCACCTGCCAAGTGAGATGAAGGTTCAAACCCTGAGTCAGGAAAATTTCCTGGAGAAGGAAATTGCAACCCACTCCAGTATCTTGCCTAGGATATCACATAGATAGACGAGCCTGGCAGGCTACTGTCCAAGGGGTTGCAAAGAGTCAGACACAACTTAGTGACTAAGCAACAACAATAGCTATTTATTTCTTTATTTGACTGCATTGGGTCTTTGTTGTCGCACACAGAATCTTCCTTGGATTATTCGGGATCTTTCGCTGTGCTGTTGCAGCTCCAGAGCACATGGGCTTGTCTAGTTGTGGCATGAAGGCGCAGTTCCTCAACTGCGTGTGGTATCTTAGTTCCCCAACAAGGGATCAAACCCCTGTCCCCTGAACTGTAAGCCAGACTCTTAACCACTGAACTACCAGGGAAGTTGCAATGCTACCTCGCTCTTGAAATCAATCTCTTCATGATTTTTTGACACTGCTAGGTTTTGCTCTGTTTAATGGGACGTTCTCACTCAGCCTCTTTATCAGCTCCTTACTCTCTGATTGACCTAAAACTTTTGGAGGGTTCCAGAAATTGCTACACATTCTTCCTGTTGAGGCCATCTTTGTGAAAATTGATGATAACTCTTTCTTCAGGGGTAGTTCTCTTTTCTTGGTTTCCAACACAACCTGTACTATTTGGCTTTTATCCTGTCTCAGCAGTGGTTCCTTCTCATCTCATCTTCTCCAAGATTCTTAAAGTTGTGCCAAAGAGCTCAGATCTTGGATCTCTTCTCTTTACATATACATTCATCCCCTAGGTGATCAATCAATTCTGTGGTTTAAAATAGCATCAGTGTATGTGCCAATGATTCTGTAGTTACACCTCCAGGAAGAATATTTCCAAAAGTTCAAGTTTATTATCCACTGCCCACTCAATAACTGTGTTTGCTCGTCCAGCCTGAATCTTTCCCTTAAACTCCACATTGATGTATCCAAGTGCTCACTCAACTTCTCTACATCTGTATCTAAGATCTCAAATCCAACAGGTCAAAACTTAACTCTTCATCTCTCTCCAACTTCCTCCAGAGGATGTAAGTTCCCTTCTTCAGTTTTCCACCATAGACCTTAAAGTTATGCTTGTTCTCTCACACCCACAATCTCTCAGGTCACCTTGTTGACTTCCCTTCAAAATACATCCAGGTGTTTCACATCTGGATATGACAGATGAGTTTGTTTTGGATAATCACAAATTTTGCATAGAAAATTTCTTATGTGTAGAAAATTCAGGAAAAATACCTTTAAGTAAAACATCTGTTTGAAGGCAACTGAGTGCCACCACAGGAGCAGGGTTGTGTGAAACCACCCTTAGAGAAGGCCAGTAAGGGCAGGAGAGCCAAGGATTTGGTCTGGCTTTTCTACTTGAAGCATCAGCTGATCTGATGAAAGGTGGCTGGGTGCCTAAGAAGCTGAGAAGAACTTTTTTGAGTCCTACACAGCTGGACGGGTGAGGGATGCTCAAGCTGTCATAGAGGATGTGTTCCAGTAAACACGCGGCGTCAAGGTAGGACCCAGGAAGGGCTGTAACCGAGAATGAGAGCAGACCAGAAATAGACTAGCTTCAGTTCAGTTCAGTTCAGTTCAGTCGCTCAGTCGTGTCCGACTCTTTGAGACCCCATGATTCACAGCACGCCAGGCCTCCCTGTCCATCACCAACTCCCGGAGTTCACTCAAACTCATGTCCATCGAGTTGGTTATCCCCCTCTAAAAAAGAAAAAAAAAAAGAGGGAGAAAGAGGAAACAGCCACAAAAAAACCATAACCTGAACTACGAACAACTTGCACTTGACCTGGACTAGGTGATCTATATGCATTCCAGAGAGGGGAGAGGTAAACAGAAGAGGACGCTGCTCCTCCTATGAAGGAATTTGCTGATTTATTAAGCAAAATTCTCGAGGCTGAGAAAACTAGGGAGAAAAGGTTGTTGAAGAAGATATGCCTAGCTTTTGGCAACTTCACAGTGTTTGGGAGATAAAACTGAAGTTCAGGACCCTCCAAACTTGAGAGGCCCTCTTAAACACATGTGGCTTCTGATATCCTGTTGCTTTAAAAAAAAAAAAGTGCAAGAATTAGGTGAAAACCAAGAGAAAGACAGACAATGGAACAAACCCACAGTGATTCACAGATGTTGACATTTCTCATACAGGCCTTGAAGGAACTGTGATTAGTATGTTCAGGAAATTTAAGCAAAGGTAAAGAACTTGGGCAGAGAACTGGAAACCACAAAAAGAAATCAAGGCAGTTGAGGGCGAGGTGGGTTGGCAGTTTGGGATAAGCAGACAAACAGCTATAAATAGAACTGATAAACAACAAGGTCCTACTATATAGAACAGAAAACTATATTCAATATCTGGGATAAACCATAGCTATAGCTTTTCCAGTAGTCATTTGTGGATGTGAGAGTTGGACCATAAACAGAAGGCTGAGCACTAAAGAATCAATGCTTTCAAACTGTGGTGCAGGAGAAGACTCTTGAGAGTCCCTTGGACAGAGAGGAGATCAAACCAGTCAATCCTAAAGGAAATCAACCCTGAATATTCATTGGAAGAACTGGTGCTGAAGCTCCAATACTTTGGCACCTGATATGAAGAGCTGACTCATGGAAAAGACTCTGATGCCAGGAAAGATTGAGGGTAAGATGAGAAGAGGGAGGGAGAGGATGAGATGGTTAGATAGCATCACTGACTCAATGGACATGAATTTGAGCGTTCTCTGGGAGATAGTTAGGGGCAAGGAAGCCTGGCGTGCTGCAGTCGATGGAGTCATAAAGAGCTGGACACGACTTAGCAACTGAACAATAACAGACAAGACTGAACAATAATGGACAAGAATATGAAAAATAATATGTATGTGTATAACTGAATCACTCTTCTGCATAGTAGAAATTAACACAACATTGTAAATCAACTATACCTCAAAAAATAAATTAAAGAATAATAATGCTACATGAAACGAACAAAAAAGAAAAAGTGGAGGAATGTTCTTCCCCCTCAGAGTAAGAGTTATGTGCAAATACAATGGTCAGTTCAGTCAGTCAGTTCAGTCTCTCAGTCGTGTCCGACTCTTTGCGACGCCATGAATCACAGCACTCAAGGCCTCCCTGTCCATCACCACCTCCTGGAGTTCACTCAAACTCATGTCCATCGAGTCGGTGATGCCATCCATCCATCTCATTCTCTGTCGTCCCCTTCTCCTCCAGCCCCCAATCCTTCCCAACATCAGAGACTTTTCCAGTGAGTCAACTCTTCGCATGAGGTGGCCAAAGTATTGGAGTTTCAGCATGGTGTCACCATTAAAAAAAAGAAAAAATAAATCAAAAGGCAATTCTAGAACTGAAAAATAAACATCCATAAATTAAGCACTTAGGCAAATGTAATGGTAAGTGGGAAAATGTTTAAAGTGATACTTTACAAATAAGAATATCCAAGTTAGCCTATTAAATGGGAAAAGATGTTCAAACTCGCTAATCATCAAGGGAGTGAACATTATAGTTACAAGAAATACCACGACAGACACACCAGAACAGTGAAAATTAAAAAACCTGACAACACAAACTGGAGAGAAATTAAAACTCTCTAAACCTCATGCGACGAGTTGACTCACTGGAAAAGAGTCTGATGCTGGGAGGGATTGCAGGCAGGAGGAGATGGGGACGACAGAGAATGAGATGGCTGGATGGCATCACCGACTCGATGGACATGAGTTTGAGTGAACTCCAGGAGTTGATGATGGACAGGGAGGCCTGGCGTTCGGTGATTCATGGGGTGGCAAAGAGTCGGACACGACTGAGTGACTGAACTGAACTGAACTGAACCCTGATGATGGGAGAAAAAAGTAGTACAACCTCTTTGGAAAAGTATTCTATAAAATCTACTGAAAGTGAAAAGTGTTAGTTGCTCAGTCGTGTCTGACAATTTAAGACCGCATGGACTGTAGCCCACCAGGCTCCTCTGTTGATGGGATTCTCCAGGCCAGAGTATTGGAGTGGGTCACTATTCCCTTCTCCAGGGGCTCTTCCTGACCCAAGTCTCTGACACTGCAGGTAAATTCTTTACCATCTGAAGCTACCAGGGAAGCCCAATATCTACTGAAGTTACTATTAATACTTGCAAATGACCCAGATAATAGGCTAACTTGGATATTCTTGTTTGTAAAATACTTCTTTAAACATTTTCCCACTTTCCATTACATCTAAGTGCTTAATTTATGGATGTTTATTTTTCAGTTCTAAAATTGTCTTTTGATTTATTTTTTATTTTTTTAATGGTGACAACACTATATTTGCAGTGATGCTTAGGAAGCATCACTATGAACAAAGCTAGCGAGGTGATGAAATTCCAGTTGAGCTATTTCAAAGCCTAAAAAATGATGCTGTGAAAGTGCTGCACTCAATATGCCAGCACATTTGGAAAACTCAGCAGTGGCTGCAGGACTGGAAAAGGTCAGTTTTCATTACAATCCCAAAGAAAGGCAATGCCAAAGAATGTTCAGTCTACCACACAATTGCCCTCATCTCACACGCTAGCAAAATAATGCTCAAAATTTTCCAAGCCAGGCTTCAACAGTATGTGAACTGTGAACTTCAGATGTTCAAGCTAGATTTAGAAAAGGTAGAGGAACCAGAGATCAAATTGCCAACATCCATTAGGTCATCCGAAAAGCAAGAGAATTTCAGAAAAACATCTGCTTTATTGACTACACCAAAGCCTTTGACTATGTGGATCACAACAAACTGTGGAAAGTTCTTGAAGAGATGGGAATACCAGACCACCTTACCTGCCTCCTGAGAAATCTGAATGCAGGTCAAGAAGCGACAGTTAGAACTAGACACGGAACAATAGATTAGTTCCAAATAGGGAAAGAAGTACATCAAGACTGTATATTGTCACCCTGCTTATTTAACTTATATATGCAGAGTACATCATGTGAAATCCAGGCCGGATGAAGCACAAGATGGGATCAAGATTGCTGGGAGAAATATCAATAATCTCAGATATGCAGATGACACCACCCTTATGGCAGAAAGTGAAGAAGAACTAAAGAGCCTCTTGATGAAAGTGAAAGAGGAAATGAAAAAGTTGACTTAAAACTCAACATCCAGAAAACTAAGATTATGGCATCTGGTCCCATCATTTCATGGCAAATAGATGGGAAAACAATGGAAACAGTGAGAGACTTTATTTTTTTGGGGGGCTTCAGAATCACTGCAGATGGTGACTGCAGCCATGAAATTAAAAGACACTTGCTCCCTGGAAGAAAATCTATGACCAATCTAGACAGCATATTAAAAAGCAGACATTACTTTGCCAACAAATGTACCTATAGTCAAAGCTATGGTTTTTTCAATAGTCATGTATGAATGTGAGAGTTGGACTAAAAAGAAAGCTAAGTGCAGAAGAATTGATGCTTTTGAACTGTGGTGTTGGAGAAGACTCTTGAGAGTCCCTTGGACTGCAAGGAGATCCAACCAGTCCATTCTAAAGGAGATCAGTTCTGAATATTCATTGGAAGGACTGATGCTGAAGCTGAAACTCCAATACTTTTGCCACCTGATGAGAAGTACTGACTCATTTGAAAAGATCCTGATGCTGGGGAAGATTGAAGGTGGGAGGAGAAGGGGACGACAGAGGATGAGATGGTTGGATGACATCACCAACTCGATGTACATGAGTTAGAGCAAGCTCTGGGAATTGGTGATGGACAAGGAAGCCTGGCGTGCTACAGTCGACGGGGTCACAAAAAGTTGGACACGACTGAGCAACTAAACTGAACTGAAGTGATGACCCAGAAAATCCACTACTAAGTGTACACACAAAAATTCACACATCAAGTATTTTAATGGGCTTCCCTGGTGGCCTAAATGGTAAAGAATCTGCCTGCAATGCCTAAGACCTGGGTTCAATTTCTGGGTCAGAAAGATCCCCTGAGAAAGGAATGGATATCCACTCCAATATTCTTGCCTGGAAAATCCCATAGACAGAGAAGTCTGGTGGGCTAGAGTTCATGGAATCACAAAGAGTTAGACATGACTCAGCGACTAAGACACATACTACAGAATGTTTTAACAGCATTATTCATAAGAGCTAATAAGGGGAATCCACCCAAATGACCATCCGAGGTGGAAGGCACATGCGTCCTGGTGTAGCCGAACAGTGCAGTTCTGTACAGCAGTCAACAGGCAACATTTGCGATGCTTAACACCCGGGTGAACCTTTCCTGATGTTGAACCAAAGGAGCTAACCAGAGGTGCCTCCAGAGCATATGAGTCCATTGTACACTTCCAAAACCTCCTCTTTGGCTTTAAACCCTGAGTATGGCTTCCCCTTGGAAAGTGGGTGTGGGGTTGGTTTTGTGGGGAGTGGTAGGGGGCCCTCTAGACCCAGAGGTGGGGGTCATTCCATGGACACATTCTGTTTGCAATCATGCATTGAGCTGCTTACTCGTGGCTTGTGATGTGGGAATTCTGTATGAATGAACATGTAAGTACACAACATTTATGGGTCTAGAGTACATCCACCTCTCATCGACCCCATCATTGCTCTGTGTCAGCCCTGTCATATCCAGGGCTTTCTGCAATAGCCTGTCTACTTCTCACCTTGCCTCCTGCTATGTCGGTCACAGCAATGAAACCAGAGTGACCCTTCAAAACATAAATCTCATACGAATGGGGTCCTTCCTGCCTTTCTGACCCCATTTCCCATCTCTCTGGTCTTCAACTTCATTCTTGTTTCAGGGCTTGGGCTTTGGCACTTTCTGTCCCCTCTGTGTGGAATGTCTTTTACCCTGACTGTCCCTGGTTTGTGTCTCTGTCACTGAACCCTCAACTTAATCTTCCTGGAGCCCTGCCTTGACCACCTCCCCCCATCTGAAGTAACCAACCATCCCTCTCAGCCATTCGAATTATTTTCTCCTTCTTCCTTCACATTTCTCCCTGAGATGAAGTTGACACTCTGTCTTGTTCCTACATGATCCTGAATACCTCAAACAGTGTTTTGCATATATGTGAACATAATAATTAGGTGTGAAATGAATAAAGCAAGTTTGGAAAATGCTGTCCACTATTTATCTCTCTTGGAGAGCCCCAATTTGTGTTACATATCAATGTTGCTGAAGAGTCCTAGTATAAAAAAAGAAATGTACTTAACTTCATACTTCCCAGCGTTTTTTGAACACAAGACACCATTTTTGCATTACACCCTATTAACGTCCACGGTAGGAAATGCTACCTCTGGGTGTTTGCAGCCATTCTTCCTAAGAGCTTCCTCATGGCAAACACTGGGCTAAGCACTGTGCACACATTATCTCTGTCTCCATGACAACCTGAGAGGCTGGGCATCACTACACCAGTTTTTAGTATAAGGAAACTGGGTAGGCCAGGAAGAAGTGGTTCCCCATTCATGTGGCTAACACGTGATGAAGCTGGAATAGGAACTCCACGTCTGTCTCAGTCTAAACCCTGCTCTTGGTTTCTCAACTGGGTGAACTCAATGGAAAAGCCAACCCAGTGCAGAGCCTGACTTCCCACCTTAGGCTCTACCTGCCTGGGAGTGGAGGGAATGGGTGGACAGTGAAGATCAGGGCTTCCTAGAAGTGACAAAAACCCATGCAAATTCATGGCCATGGGACAAATTCCCATCAAATTTTCACAGCCTAAACTTGCAATTTATGAAACTCTTGGCCAAACAGACAGGAAGAGATGGCAAGACAACAAATTCCCCGTCTATCCAAGGGAATAATTTATTAAACTGGCAGGGTAACCATAGGAGTCTGTTTCATGCCCATCATGAGGGGGCCACCCAGAACATTCTCTCACTTGGCCTTCAATCCTTGCATGGCACCAGCTCTCACTCAGCCTCTCTTCCACCCAGTGTTGGCTCAAAAGTGGGAGGCAAATGCCTGTCATTCCCGGGTACCATTCCCCTGGGGAAACTCTCCCAGGGCACAAATGAGATGTCTCACCTGACACACGAATTCACTGATGGGGAAGGTTGTCCCTTTCCTTCTCTATCCAAGCCTGTTCATATATAAAATAAAAGGGATGAATAAGTAAGCTTGCCATCTTACAGGTCCTCTTGAGTCTGAAAGGGTAGATGGGAAGGAGAAATGTCAAAATCCTTCAAGAGGCACAATGAAAACCACAGATGTCCTAACACAGAGTCTCAGAGTTCAAGTTCCCTGACCCAGAAGAACTGAGAGGAAGGCCCCTCTCTGTCAAGGTCACCAACATTGTTGACACTGGGGAGCAGATAACATTTTGGGGGGGACGGGGTGCAGGGAGGGAGAGGGACGGCGGTGGCCAGTAGCACCAACCCACCTCTCGCAATTTACAGCAGCCAGAAATATCTCCAGGTATAGCCAGATATCTTCTGGAAAACAAAATTGCTCCTGGTTGAGATCCATTGATCTAAATGAGTGAAAATTCTGAACTATAGAATGTCTTTAAAGAAAATGGAGATAAATTAGCCAAATAATGTATTAAATCACAAAAACTAAGTATTTTCCCTTGGGTCTTTATTTTGATTAAAATATTCATTTCTTCAATCGGCAAATAACTTTAAGTCTGAAGCATTGTGCTGATCCCAGCCTACTCAGGTTCCTGCCTCCCAGTCTATTAGAAAACAAGATAGATGCGTCATTGGCAAATCAATTATAGATAAAATAAATGGTGTGTCCCCTCAGTTCCTGCAAACAAGCAGCCAACTAGAGGCAGTTAGACTTCCCGTCTGCAGGCTTGTTTGCATTATAAATTTGTCTAAACTTTCCATCACCACAGCTCCTTTCTAACTAAATTATCATAAATTTCAATTGTTGTTTATCACTAAGTCCTATTCTACTCTTTTGCAACCCCATGAACTGCGGCCCACCAGCTTCCTCTGTCGATGGGATTTCCTAGGCAAGAATACTGGAGTGGATTGCCATTTCCTTCTTCAGGGGATCTTCCCAGCCCAGGGATTGAAACTGAGTCTCCTGCATTATCAGGCAGATTTTTTTACCACTGAGGCACTGGGGAAGCCCAAATTTCATATTCAGTTCAGTTCAGTTCAATTCAGTCGCTCAGTCGTGTCCAGCTCTTTGCGACCCCATGAATCACAGCACACCAGGCCTCCCTGTCCATCACCAACTCCCAGAGTTCACTCAAACTCATGTCCATTGAGTTGGTGATGCCACCCAGCCATCTCATTCTCTGTTGTCCCCTTCTCCTCCTGCCCCTAATCCCTCCCAGCATCAGAATCTTTTCCAGTGAGTCAACTCGTCCCATGATGTGGCCAAAGTATTGGAGTTTCAGCTTTAGTATCAGTCCTTCCAATGAACACCCAGGACTGATCTCCTTTAGAATGGACTGGTTGGATCTCCTTGCAGTCCAAGGGACTCTCAAGAGTCTTCTCCAACACCCCAGTTCAAAAGCATCAATTCTTCGGCGATCAGCTTTCTTCACAGTCCAACTCTCACATCCATACATGACCACGGGAAAAACCACAGCCTTGACTAGACAGACCTTTGTTGGCAAAGTAATGTCTCTGCTTTTTAATATGCTATCTAGGTTGGTCATAACTTTCCTTCCAAGGAGTAAACATCTTTTAATTTCATGGCTGCAATCAGCATCCGCAGTGATTTTGGAGCCCCCAAAAATAAAGTCTGACATGTTTCCCCATCTATTTCCCATGAAGTGATGGGACCAGATGCCATGATCTTAGTTTTCGAATGTTGAGCTTCAATCCAACTTTTTCACTCTCCTCTTTCACTTTCATCAAGAGGCTTTTTAGTTCCTCTTCACTAGTGACATCCGTACAAAGAAGTCTTTCACTTGGTTTTTGTTTTCCAGCAAAACAAGCTAAGACTTGCCTCTGAGGAGATGGGAGCTCAGCTCACATCCAGTGTGGCCTCAGAGGGTTCTCTCCCCTCCTGGCAGATGCAGGCAGGCAGGAGAAAGCAGCCCAGCCCTCCAGTGTCCAAAAGTCTACAATCATATGTTTGAGAGGCTTCTACATTTCTGCCCTTCCTGCAATCTCTTCTCAAGGTGGGATGTCCTACTCTGGAAAACGAATTTCAAAAAGATTTCAACAATTTGTCTGTTAGCACAGGGCGTGTAAGGGAATGACGGGAGCTGTTTTTCTGATAAGATCTGTCTCAGAAGAAAATGCAGATAATTTAGTTGTGAACACTGAAAGGGAAAGAAAAAGAAAGAACTAAGTCCGGCAAATCTGAAAAGCAGTGTCAAATCCCACCTCCAAATGGAAACGGGGTCATGCATCAGAAGGAGGTTTCTCTCATGTTTCTGGTTCGGAGGTGTCAGCCCTTGACAGAATGCATCTCTGAGGCAACCCTGTCAGCAGTCACTCCCTGAGCTGACTGTGAGTATCGCAGGGACCACCTCCCTGCCCCCATTTGAACTTTTCCCAGCGCCGGGTCAGATATAAAAGCATCAAACAGCAACACAGACAAAAATCGATGTTGTTGGTCAAACGTGAAAAGTGGCCCATATGCCAGGATGTTTTCTTCTTGTACTTTTTGTCACTTCTTAGGAAACGTCCTTGTGATGCCCTTCACTGGAGAGACTTGGCATCCAGACATGAAAGTTTAGAAAAGGTGGAAAGAGAATATTCTGGAACTCTTGCCTGCCCGCCTTTGCAAGTGAGTCCCTCCCATGGTCTCCTCATATGGAAGGCACCATGGATCTTCATCATCTCCTGTCAACCTGGAGGCAAAACAGAATTTCACAAGATCAAGTCCCCACAGAAAACAGGGGAGGAAGGGAAAAAGGAAAATGCCACCATCGTATAGATTTTTCCATTGTCAGGTGATCAGGCAGTGATGGGGCTGGAGGTCCTCAAATCTCCACGAGGTGATGGGGATGAGAGAATGGTCTTTATCACAGTCCTCCCACCCTGAATTCTGAGATGGCCAGATGCGGAAGACCACCTTCTCCATCACCCGCAAGAGAATCGCTGGAGGATGGGGGCAATTATTAGAGCCCAAAGCAACTCATGCTGCCAGCCAGGAGGAAGCCAGAAGGGAAGATGGGAAACATCCTTGGATTCTCTCCTTTCCTGAAAGGCCCTGCCAGTGTCCTCCAAACCCACCTGTAACCTCCTTTCTGTGACATATCTTCTTTGTCCTTTTCACTTGTCCGCTTAGGGTTCCTTTGGAGCATGCACTGGACATGTGCAAAGGGTGTAAAAAATCAATGTTTTGAATGCACCAAAGTTATTTTCACAATGGAGCATAATAAGGATAATGCAGGTCAGGAAGCAACAGTCAGAACTGTACATGGAACAACAGACTGGTTCCAAATAGGAAAAGGAGTACGTCAAGGCTGTATATTGTCACCTTGCTTATTTAACTTATATGCAGAGTACATCATGAGGAACTCTGGGCTGGAAGAAGCACAAGCTGGAATCAAGATTGCTGGGAGAAATATCAATAACCTCAGATATGCAGATGACACCACCCTTATGGTAGAAAGTGAAGAGGAACTCAAAAGTCTCTTGATGAAAGTGAAAGAGGAGAGTGAAAAGGTTGGCTTGAAGCTCAACATTCAGAAAACGAAGATCATGGCATCTGGTCCCACCACTTCATGGGAAATAGATGGGGAAACAGTGTCAGACTTTATTTTGGGGGGCTCCAAAATCACGGCAGATGCTGATTGCAGCCATGAAATTAAAAGACGCTTACTCCTTGGAAGGAAAGTTATGACCAGCCTAGATAGCATATTAAAAAGGAGAGACATTACTTTGCCAACCAAGGTCCGTCTAGTCAAGGCTATGGTTTTTCCTGTGGTCATGTATGGATGTGAGAGTTGGACTGTGAAGAAAGCTGATCGCTGAAGAATTGATGCTTTTGAACTGTGGTGTTGGAGAAGACTCTTGAGAGTCCCTTGGACTGCAAGGAGATGCAACCAGTCCATTCTAAAGAAGATCAATCCTGGGTGTTCGTTGGAAGGACTGATGCTAAAGCTGAAACTGCAATACTTTGGCCACCTCATGCGACGAGTTGACTCATTGGAAAAGACTCTGATGCTGGGAAAGGTTGGAGGCGGGAGGAGAAGGGGACAACAGAGAATGAGGTGGCTGGATGGCATCACCGACTCTGTGGACATGAGTTTGAGTGAGCTCCGGGAGTTGGTGATGGACATGGAGGCCTGGCGTGCTGTGATTCATGGGGTCGTGGAGAGTTGGACACGACAGAGCGACTGAACTGAACTGAACTGAACTGAACACCTGCTTGCCTGAAAAGCACCAAGCGGTGTTAAGTGCTTATTAGATATTATAAATGAATGACACTCAGTTCATCCTATTAGCCACATTTTTCCCCAAACAGAGCCCCGCTGATGGAGCAGAGTCAACTGGATAATATAAGATGGTGAAGGAGAACAAATCTCGGCAGAAATTCATAGGAGGTGAAAGGTGAACATTTATAGGGTTTGAGGTCTGGGTTTGAGGGTATTTACTGTGTAGATCTGATCAGAATGCCCATGATATAATAGTGTAGGGCTGGCGGACATGGCCAGGCCAGGGTCTTGAACCAAATTTTTGATGAATAAGTGTGTTTCCCCAGTTGAACAATCTATTGTTCAGCGAAACAGATTTACAGGATGTTGCTGAGACTGGTGATTCTGTGAGTTATGTATTTTCAGCCTTATCTTCCTGGGCAAGAGTTTCATGGAACAAATAGAAAAGCGATGTTGGGGCAAATGCCTGAGTTTGGATGCTGCTAAATAAGCTGCAAGCGTCTCACTTCTCAACTATCACAACAAATCTTGTGTGGTAGTATTACTGAAAGGTAGAGTCCAGCTGATCAAAAGCCAATAAACAGGCCAGGTTGGTGGAAAGGAAAGTTTGTTTTATTTCAGATGCCAACAAGTGGGGGAAAGGGTGGACACCTGTCCAAAGGCTTACTCCCCCTCCCTCCCAGACAATCAGAGGGCAACAGCTTTTATAGACAGAAACAGCACAGTCAACTCTGACAGTCATCTTGAAGTTGGTCATGCAGTGGTCCGATCAGCATCACCTTGATTGTTTTAGGTAGCATTAATCTTCAGCTCCAAGGTCCATTTGTTCCCGTTTATTTGTGGTCAGTTCTCGTAATTGTGGCCGCTCGTGTCCTTGGTACAGTCTAGTCCTCGTGTAGTTAACTTCTCCACCTGGGGTTTCAGTATCTATAAGACAGCTCTCAGGATATGGCTCAGAATAGTATCTATAGTCCTTGAGAAGGAGCTGAAGGTCCTTGACTACGCTTAATGACTACATTATTATTATTTGACTCCATTATTATAACAGTCCTTAGACTGTTTCCCTTTGTTCCTGCATCTTCTCACTTCTCTGATTAAACTTATTCTTCAACTAAAGTTTTTCTACAGATAAAAGGCAGGCAGAGAACCTGGAGTGGGGCAAGGACTGTAGGAACTCACACCATTTCAGTAGCAGCTATTGTAGATACTGTGGTGTTGGAGAAGATTTGAGAGTCCTTTGGACTGCAAGGAGATCAAACCAATCAATCCTAAAGAAAATCAATCCTAAATATACATTGGAAGGACCAATGCTGACACTCCAATACTTTGGCCACCTGATGTGAAGAGCTGATTCATTCGAAAACACCCTGATGCTGGGAAAGACTGAAAGCAAAAGGAGAAAGGGATGACAGAGGATGAGATGGTTGGATGGCATCAACAACTCGATGGACATGAGTTTGAGCAAGCTCCAGGAGATGGTGGAGGACAGAAAAGCCTGGTGTGCTGAAGTTCATGGGGTCGCAAATAGTCGGACACAACTGAGCAACTGAACAATTGTAGGTACTATGATTACTTAACCACTGAAGAAAATAAAGCACAGAGATGTTAAGTAACTTGTCCAAAGCCACCAGCTAGTGAGTGGCAGAGCTGGGATTTGAACCCAGGCTGCTTGGCTGTAGACCCATACTCATTTGTATTGTTGTTTAATCTTTCAGTTGTGTTCGATTCTTTGTGACACCAAAGACTGTAGCCCACCAGGCTCTTCTGTCCCTGGGATTCTCCAGGCAAGAATACTGGAGTGGGTTGACATTTCCTTCTCCAGGGAAACTTCCTGACCCATGGACTGAACTCACCCTTCCTACATTGGACAGCATGGGCTTGATCACAGCATTATTCTGCTATTTGCAAAAACAAGTACAAATAAAGGAGAAACGAAAGCCATAGCACTATGAAAGGAGAGCTTTCCAGGAAGCCCAGGGTTTAACTAGAAATGACAGGGACATCATTCAGCAAGTGGGGTGACAGGGGCCCTGTCCTTCCTATGCCAGTGCTGGACACCCTGCCTGGGGGCGGAGGTATAGCAGAGAGAGGAGACAGTGATTGCCTCTGTGTGCTTTTATTTCTGGGAGCTGTGCTGAGTCACCTGGAAGTAGAGCCTGAAGATTAAAATATTTGGGGCATTCCAATAAATAAATAATGCTTTTATTTCTAAAACCCCAATTGCCAAGATGGAAAACAACACTATGGCCAGAAAACATGTTCTCTCTGCCCAAACCCGGCCCTTCATAATCACTCAGATAGATTAGAGCCACTTCTTCACTCTGCCTTCTGCAACTTCAGAGAAATGAGGTGAATATTCAGGAAACAAACACACTCCAGGTAGCAGTTTTGTGCTCTTAATTCCCGGATCAGAGCACCAGCAACTGGGAAATGCAGGTGTCTGGAGGGCAGTTAGCAGCTGGTAGGAGTCTGGGTGGCCAGGAGTCAGTCTGTTCAGAGAAGAAAGCTTTGATCTGCAAGTAGGAGAGAGCAGCCAGGTGCTTGGGAGGGGCAGGGGCAATGGGAGACCACTGACATTTCTAGAATCAGGAGGTGCTCACCCAGGAAGACTGAGATGCATGACATCAGAAAACCGTGAAGCAAATGAGCTTGAATCTGCTGATGGACTTGATTTATGTGATGTGCCAAATAGCGTTTCCTGGAGAGGCAGCAAATCCTTGGTGAACAATCAGGGAGATAAAATTTTTGCTCAGACCCATCGGGGCAAGAGCTAAGCATTCTGTCTGCGCTGCACTCACCTGCATATGGAAGCGAGTTTATAGGAGATCTCCCAGAAGGAGAAATTCGCTGAGTGAGGGGCTTTCTTATCACACGCAACCTCACATGAGAGGAGGTCTGCCTCTCCCATCTATAAAATTGGCTCTGTTCTATATTCAAGGGCCTTAAACTTGAGAGGAGCAATCTGTCTTTGTTTATGGCCACGGAGGGTGAAAAGGAAGCTGCTATATTAAATAAGCCAGTGGCCAGGAGGTGAAGGTTGTTACTATAAGGTGCATAACCTTCCCAAACCAAGTTTGCAGCAGCCGACAGCCTGCAGAGAGGACAGAAAAGGCAGCTGGTCACAGAGAAGAGGGGACTTTCTGCAGGCCCAGCCCTGCTGACCCCAAGGCAGGATGCTATGCTATGGTGGCATTATGGGCTGAATCATGACAACCCCCTCCCAGAATTCATGCAGAATTCTAACCCTGGCAGCTCAAGATGTGACTACATTTGCAGAGAGGGTCTTTATAAAAATCATTAAGTTGCGTGAGGTTATTGGGGGGGTCCTAATCCCATGGGGCTTTTGTCTTAATAAGAAGAGGAGATCAGGACACAGACCACAGACACACAGAGGGATGACCACAGGAGGACACGGTGGGAAGGTGGTGTCCACAAGCCAAGGAAAGAGTCCTCAGGAGGATCCAGCCCTGCTCACCCATTGATCTAGGACCTGCAGCCTCCAGGACCACAAGAAAATAAATGCCTGTTGTTTAAGCCACCCAGTCTGTAGGGCTCTGCTCCGGTCATCCCAGGACACTAATACAGATGGTACACATGTGCATTCACGTCCCACGGCTAAGGCCATCGGAAGGTCACACAGCCAGCTACGAATCCGTTGCTCACAGCATGGACGGTTAAAGTTAATAAAACCTCGTATTATCAAAAATGAATTATTCATTAAGAGATAAAATAAATTCATGAGGCTTTGTATGAATCAGAGTCCACCATGCACACGGCTATCGACTTCAAAAGATGTTAGCAGGTTCTTCCCCTCTGTGTCTCGAGGTGCCTCTTCTCATCATACCTTCTTCCCTGGGGTCCTCGTCACCCTCCAAGCTGGTTCCGGGCGGCACCCAGGAGGCCACGAGGATGGAGTCCTCGCAGGACTGTTTTATTCACCAAGAGGTTGAAGACAGATGGGGAATGCACAGAGAAAAGTAAAACTCGAGATGAGGAAGAAGCGCCCTAATTCCTGCCTCATTTTCTAATACATCAACTGCTCAGTCATATCAGATGATCAAGGCATTCATAGACAGCTGAGTCATTTCGTTTAGGTTAACTGACTCTCCCAAACTGTGCTCCCACCTGAAAACTGCTATTTTTGGTGAGTCAGAACACTTGACTGGTTATGCATTTTCTCTTTAGAAACTGATCACAGCACTCCACTCCCTGTCCACTTTCCAGCTCCTGCAACCTGCAGAATTCACTCTTACTCCACCTTTCCGTCCAGAGCTTTCCCACTCCTGGATGGCTGTGGTGGGCAGGGAAGGGCGGGTATCATGGAGGAGGGAAAGCTGGAGAGGTTAGAAGAAACTCTCCTTGCTTGGGCAGAGAAAGCTTTAATTGGCTCCTGGCAGCTTATGAAGGGGGCGCTAATTCACCCTAGAAGTGCCAGCTTCAGAAACTCTGCCCGATAAGAGAGAGCAACTGGCCACAACCCCAATTACCCAAGAATAATAAGACTCAGCAGATACCTTCAAGGTGTGGGTGATATTTGTACCTGCTCAGCACTTTCCTCCAAAAAGCCAGCTATTTATATCCATCACCGCCATTCCACACTTGATGGAAACCAAATGTGGTTGTTCTCTTTAACAGGGGTCTCGCGTCACCATTTTATCTTTATGAATATGACTGCTAAATCTTGAGAGGAGGAAAGTTTGCTCAAGCAGACACTGAAGGAGATGGGGTGATGGGGAGACACCCACCTTGGTGTGACTTTGTCAACACCTTCCATTTGCTTTGGGCACCAGAGAGACCAGGGGGCAGGGCATCACCCAGTGATCACAAGCAGTGGCCCCTTGGGTTTCAGCACAGTTCACATCCTCTTGGAGTCCTCATCATTAGCCTGCTGCTTTCTTGCCTGTCCCCTCCTCCCTGTCCAGGAACTCCTAGAAATGGGTGTCTAATTGTTGTTATTCAGTCACTAAGTCATGTAGCATGCCAGACTCCTCTGTCCTTCACTGTCTCCCAGATTTGATCAAGTTCCTATTCACTGAGTCGATGATGCCATTCAACCATCTCGTCCTCTGCCATCCCCTTCTCCTTTTGCCTTCAATCTTTCCCAGCATCAGAGTCTTTTCCAATGACCACCTTTTAACAAAGACATTTTGCAGAGTCACAATCTCTTGGAGTCCAGTTTTGGCTCCCTGGGGCCCACCCTGACACCCAGTATTGGCAGATTTTGGGGTAGGTCAACTTGTCACCTCTCCTGGTAACATGTCTGCAAGTGCACACAGAAATCTTGGAACTTCAGCACCCACCCTCTCACTGCAGACATGAAAATGACTAGGGGAAGGGGCTTAGATAAATAAGGGACCCATATCAAACAGCCAAGATAGAAGCTCTAGGGGGAGGACAAGATCTGGCTTTCATGAAATCTTCCCATGAGTTTCTAATGTGCATCCAGGGCTGAGAATGGCCATCTTAACCTAAAATCTAGAAGGACAGATTTTCCCATAATTGCCAGCTAAGGAGGAAAAATGAGGGACATCCCGTCTCAGGACCCTGGTGCCAGTGAGAACCTCAGTTTTAAGAGATCTGAAAGGACGAGGGTGAAAAAACAAGGAACGGGTATTTATTGACTGCGTATTTGTGTCGGGCACTCAGAACGATTCTTTCCCTCCATTAACTATAATTTTATTTTTGTGGTGTGCATGTGTATGCTAAGTCATTTCATGGACTGTAGCCCACCAGGCCCCTCTGTCCATAGGATTTTCCAGGCAAGAATACTGGAGCGGCCATTCCCTTCTCGAAGGGATCTTCCTGACCCGGGGCTTTTCAGTGGTACTTGGGGTAAATAGAATTTTCTCAATGTAGAAGAGGATTAAAGATGGTCGCAAGGATTCTCTGCCATCCTCCAGTGGAGAGGTGGTGTCCTCGCTCCTCCACTGAATCTGAATAGACTCAGTGACTTCTTGCCTACTGCTCCATAGCAGAACTGAGTCTGTGACTGTCTGGGCCAGGGCCACTGGAGACTGGCAGCTTTGGTTTCTCCATCTCGGAATGCTCGGTCTTCGGAAATTTGACATCCATGTGAGAACTCAGCTAATCTGAGGCAGCCATACTTCGAGGATGCTCAAACCAGTCATGGAGAGAAAGATGATCCACCCCACCCACCCCTATTCTTTCCAGCCAGCCCAGCTTAGGTGCTAAGAACTAAGTGAAGCGGGCAGTCTTGACCTTCCAGCCTAGCCAAACCTTTGGATGACTCTAAACACAGCCACAGTTTGAATGTAACCATGAGAGTTCCCAAATGAACGTACAATGCTGAGTTCTGTCAACCCACGGAACTATAAAAGGTATGATTAAGCTGTCTTAGAGTGGTTTACTGTGAGCGAAAGATTTAAGAAATTATGCTCAATGGTACTGGTGGTATTGATAAAGAAAGTGAAGCCCAGAAAGAGGAAATGATTTATCTGAGGTCATAAGATTATTAAAAAGATAAACTGAGGTTGAATACAGAATTTTACTGACTTCAAAGACCACTTTACCTCCCAAACTTTATTCCCATCAAATATAATAGCCACATTAGAGTCAGAATTTACAGCTCAGTCTAAACTGGAGAGAAAGGCTTTAAATTGCTTCTAACCCATCCTTCCGCCACCACTGCATAACTCCAATCAGACCCACCAAGCCCCTCTCACCCCTCATTTGCACCTGCACACCCAGAAATGGTCCCCACCCCCTATCCCCGAGAACAGAGCTCTCAGCAACACTTCAGATTCCAGAGCTGCCTGAGTTCAGTCCCTGACAGCCTGTACATCAGCTAGAACCTCATTGATGAGGAATATAGATCAAGCTGTTGCTACAAGAAGCTTCTGCCTGCTGCTCGCAGGAGCATCTACTTTCAGAAATGCCATTACACCCTAATGAGCCGCTTGGAAGCATAAACTTTTCAGCCTGCCCAGCTGCTGCAAGAGCTGTTATGGCTTCACTGCAAAGATAAAAAACACAGAAAATTCCTGAAACTGATCTTAAACTAGGCTTTACTAGGAGGCAATCTGGCTCTCTGCTACCAACTGATTAAACTGTGAAGGTCACTTTCACAAGGAAAGCAGAGCAATGGGTGCTGGACAACCATTGGGTCCAGCCCCTTTGCCCTTTTAACCTGGAACGGATGGATGATTCTGACTACAGTCAAGGGTCCAGGAATGTGTAGAGGTACAGTTTTTTTTCCAAAACTGTCCGTCCTCAGGACCATAATAAATGCCCTGATCTCCCAAACTAATTAATCACCTTCTCTGCTACCTAAGTCACAGACCCAAGGGAATCTGAAATGTCAACAGAAATAGCAACACTCTGCAAAATGGTGCCAGACCTCAAGCCAACAGGGCAGAACAAAGATGAATTGGCCAATGTGTTTTGGCCAAAGAAAATGCATCAAGTTCAGTGGGTCGAATGCATCTTAAATGTGGAAATGACTCCTCTTTGACCCTAGTGATGATGATGGTGATGATAATGATGATGTTGATGGTGAGGCTGGTGGTAGTGGTGAGGATGGTGATGGTGAGACAGTGATGTGATGATAGTGATAATGGTGATGGTGAGGATGATGGTGACGATGGTGATGATACTGATTCTGACCATGCTGATGGTGATGGTGAGGATGGTGATAGCTTTGATGATATCAATGATGATTAAAGATGATGAAAATGACATAATAAAAATAATCTGGAGGTGCAGTGTGTCTCTTGAAGGCATTTACCTGTACCAGGTACTTCCTTATCAGGAATACCTCCACTTAGACCTTACATTTTCCAAAATGGGAGGTGCCAAGACTTACCCAGGGTAAGAGAATTTCCTGAGGCAGAGCAGCCAGGAGAGATGTCTCTGGCACACAGGCACCAGTCTATTTCCAAGGTCAAACAATGAGTGGAAGCACTTGAAACTTTCTCTGTGTTCCTGTCTGCCTCACTCAGATTCTTCTTCTGAGGTTTGCAAGAGTTTAGAGGGAACAAGATAAGAATCAGCATGGTTTAAAAAAAAAACAAAACACTGTCCTCTTTAAGGTAAATAATTCACATCTTGCTTTTTCCCTCAAGTTTGGCAGAAGTGTCTTTGAACTTGTGAAGGTTGTTAGGCATCATGGAACAATCACAGTACTCCAAAAGGAAGGCTTTCCTTGGCTCTGCTATAACTGATGATCTGGGAAACAAGCTTGCTTCTCCTCTTAATTCTACCCATTTTTATTAATATTAAATACCTCTTATATTCAAGGGCTTCCCTGGTGGCTCAGATAGTAAAGAATCTGCCTGTAATGCAGGAGACCTGGGTTCGATCCCTGGTTTGGGAAGATCCCCTAGAGAAGGGAACAGCAACCCATTCCAGTGTCCTTGCCTGAAGAATTCCATGGACAGAGGAGCCACTAGGCTGCCTGTGGGTATGAACAAGCAGGACAATTCAATGTCACCTGATGAGTACAATGTTAAAAACCTTTCCCCACAAATACAGCATGATGCATTATTAACATATTGTTAAATACACTTGTATGATTGTAGAAAAATGAGCTCTATCCACATGTAAAATTATTTTATTATTATGTGCATACATTAGAAGATTAAACAGTCAAATAACCAAATACAGCAACAATAACTTGCTAGGCTTTTCCAAATAATTTTGCTTATGATATGTTGATTAAACTCAAGTTCATTATTCCAGACAATATTGACCTACTTTGCTTCCATTTAATATCATCCAAACAGCACTTTCATATATTCTCATAACCATCAAAACTGTCCTGCCCTTGATAGATGGGTCTCTTGCATGAAACTGCAACTTTCAGGCCAACTGCTGATGTAGCAAGGAGTGGAAATGCCGATTTGCCAAACTGGAACAACAAAAACAACAACAACAAAAAACCTCCCTTCCTTAAAGACAGCGTCACAAGGTCAAATCTCCATCTTGGTCACACCTGTGACCATATTTTGTCTTGTTCAGCAATTTTCCCTGATTTGGGGAAGTTAGGATGAGACAGGTTGTAAAATGTTCTGCTCAGGGGAGGTTGGTCAGGACAGTCTGTGGAGGTGAGCGGATTTTATTTCATTCCTCTTCACCATTCCTATCTTGTTGTATTATTTCAGAGACCAGATAAATGCCAGCAGGGCTGCTGAGGTGGCTGTCTGCCAACCTGGACAGGAAGCCCGACACTCCAGCCAAACTGTGTCCTTGAACATGGACTTTGCTTGCCTCTTAGCCTTACACAAGCAGTTTGCACCTCCCAGAACAACCTCACGCCTCCGTCTCACTCTGGCCACCTTCTCCTCACTCACTGGGACACACCCTTCCAGTTTCTGCTGATGTCTCCACCTGTGGGATGTCTCCCTAATGCTGGGTTAGCTGTTCCCCTCTATGGTTCCATCAGCCCTCAATCCCATTAAATTGCCATTGTCTTCTCTTCTTCGCAGCAAGACTCTGAGATCAGGACCTTGCCTGGTTTGTTGTATTCCCATATCTGGTGGAGGATTTGGCCTACTGTGGATACCCACCAAATACTGTTGAATATACTGAATTCAGAGCACAAAATCATGGAACATACAACCTGAAAGAATCTTTGGTTGATTCCAATTCCTCGTGTCTTCAAGCAGTGAAAATATAAACCCCTAAGGGCAATCTACCCTGTTCTGTAACTTTCAAAAGAGTTGACAAAACTATGGAGTATGCCATGGATTTTACAGTAGTCATGTGCAGATGTGAGAGTTGGATTATAAGGAAGGCTGCTGCTAAGTCGCTTCAGTCGTGTCCAACTCTGTGCGACCCCACAGATGGCAGCCCACCAGGCTCCCCCGTCCCTGGGATTCTCCAGGCAAGAACACAGGAGTGGGTTGCCATTTGAAGGCTAAGCACCAAAAATTGATGCTTTTGAACTGTGGTGCTGGAGAAGACTCTTGAGAGCCCCTTGGACAGGAGATCAAACCAGTCAATCCTAAAGGACATCAACCCTAAATATTTGGAAGGACTGATGCTAAAGCTGAAGCTCCAGTGTTTTGGTCATCTGATGCGAACAGATGACTCATTGGAAAAGTCCCTGGTTCTGGGAAAGATTGAGGGCAGAAGGAGAAGAGGGCATCAGAGGATGAGATGGCTGGATGGCATCACCGATGAAATGAACATGAACTTGGGCCAACTCTGGGAGATGGTGAAGGACAGGGAGGACTGGTGTGCTGCCGTCCGTGGGGTTGCAGAGTCGGACACGACTGGGCAACTGAACAAAAGCAGCAAAGAGGGCCAGATGCTTTAATCACACTGCCCTTTCCCGTCTAAATAAAAAACGGCTCCTATCAATCATCAGGCTACGTGTTTGTGCATTCATTCACTCATCATTCATTCACCAAACATGTATGAAGTACCAGGTGTGTGCTGAGGAATCTACCAGACACTGGAGAACAAAAATGACCAAGGACACAGACCAAGGACCTCCCAGATCAACATGAGAACAGGGGATTACGCATGGAATTCTGATGCCGGGTCCATTGCCTGGGTGGGAGTTTTACCAGGCAGAGGACTCAGTCTATGAGTGTGGAGAGTTCCTTGCTGGGCCCCTCTATCCAAGTGACATGTACCTATCTGATCATTGGACACTTGCCAAAGCAGGCTTGGAACCCCCAAGTTTTTCTAAAGAACCCACGACAGGCATCCAAAGTAGTGGTGGGTGTTGACCTCGGGCTGGGTGCTCTCCTCCTGTGGATCCTGTTTATTTCCTAGTAGAATGAGAGGATTGGACCAAACTAATAACAGAGGACCCTGCAGGCACTGAGTTCTTCAAAAGACAATAAGCTTGACCACAAACAAGAGACTTATTTTGGGTTTTTTGAGCTACTTAAAATCCAACACAGTTATAGTACTCCTCAAGCCTCCCCACTCAGAAGTTAGGGACTGGCTGGTAAAGATAGGCCACATGGCTGTGTCTTTGCCAAGGTCAAACCATGAGCTTGGTTCTGTGGTTCTGTGGGACACACGGGCTTTGCCCCGAAAAGTGTTTATTTTCATCAGAAACTCGCAAGTTGATTACTTGATTCTTTTCAGACAGAAAGAACAAATACTGAGTCCTGATTGCTTACCTGATCAACGGTGAAGCAAACAAGAAATAAATTTCCGACTATGTGTTTCTGTTCCACGCTAGGATTTCCTGGTCTTGGATGTGTCTTCACAAGAGCTCACAACAGTTTTTAAGAGAGAAAAAGAAGTTTTTCAGATTTTCCTGAGTTCTAAGATACATAAGCCATACAAAAGGATGACTTCCTCTCCACTTCCCTGTGACGCCAGGCTCCAAAGTTTATTTTTAGTTGACTGTTAGCTGAACTAGTCCTCTGGAGTGCAGAAATGGAAGTCCAAAGGGGACACACATTTTATCTAGTTAAATTAGGGTCTATACCAGTGGTTCTCAAACTTGGTCTCTGGAACACTTTACATTCTTAAAAACATGCAAGAACCCCACCCACACCCCCGCCCCAAGAGCTTTTATTTATATCCATTCAGATTAACCATACTGGAAATGAAAACTGAGAAAAAAATTAAATATTTCTTATTTCACTAAAAAAAGAAGCTTATCATATATTACCTGGAATAGGAAATGGCAACCCACTCCAGTATTCTTGCCTGGAGAATCTCATGGACAGAGGAGAATGGCAGGCTACAGTCCATGGAGCCACAAAGAGTCGGACATGACTGAGTGACTGAACACACACACACCATATATTAACACAAATATTTTTGTAAAGTGAAATATGTTTCATCAAACAAAAAGTTAGTGAGAAGAGTGGCATCATTTCACAATTTTTGCGAATCCCTTTGAGTGCTGGTTAACAGCTGAACTCCCCTTGCTGCTTCTCCAATCAACCGTGATGCTACGTGTCACACAGCTTCTGGGAAACTCTGCTGTTCACCCGTGAGAGAATGAGAGTGAAGACAGAAAATGATATCTTGGTGCCCTGATGAAAATAGTTTTGACCCTGAAGTCACTCTGGTAGGGTCTGGAGAATTCCCGGGAGTCCTGGGCCATTTTCTGAAGACCATGATTCTGCACAACTTTCAAGTATAAACATTTGAGCTTTTGAAATGGTTACAACCTCAGATATGCAGATGACACCACCCTTACGGCAGAAAGTGAAGAGGAACTGAAAAGCCTCTTGATGAAAGTGAAAGAGGAAAGTGATAAGGTTGGCTTGAAGCTCAACATTCAGAAAACGAAGATCATGGCATCTGGTCCCATCACTTCATGGGAAATAGATGGGGAAACAGTGGAAACAGTGTCAGACTATTTTTTTGGGCTCCAAAATCACTGTGGACGCTGATTGCAGCCATGAAATTAAAAGATGTTTACTCCTTGGAAGGAAAGTTATGAAAAACCTAGATAGCATATTAAAAAGCAGAGACATTACTTTGCCAACCAAGGTCCGTCTAGTCAAGGCTGTGGTTTTTCCCGTGGTCATGTATGGATGTGAGAGTTGGACTGTGAAGAAGGCTGATCACCGAAGAATTGATGGTTTTGAACTGGGGTGTTGGAGAAGACTCTTGAGAGTCCCTTGGACTGTAAGGAGATGCAACCAGTCCATTCTAAAGGAGATCAGTCCTGGGTGTTCATTGGAAGGATTGGTGCTAAAGCTGAAACTTCAATACTTTGGCCACATCATGGGATGAGTTGACTCACTGGAAAAGACTCTGATGCTGGGAGGGATTGGGGGCGGGAGGAGAAGGGGACGGCAGAGAATGAGATGGCTGGATGGCATCACCGACTCGATGGACATGCGTTTGAGTGAACTCCGGCAGTTGATGATGGACAGGGAGGCCTGGTGTGCTGTGATTCATGGGGTCGCAAAGAGTCGGACACGACTGAGCGACTGAACTAAACTGAACTGAACTGAACAACTTAAAAACCCTGCGTTTAGATCTCCATCTTATCACCTGGGGCGCAGTGGTAAACAATCTGCCTGCCAGTGCAGGAGACACAGGAGACGAGGGTTTGATCCCTGGGTGGGGAAGATCCCCTGGAGGAGGAAATGACAACTCACTCCACTATTCTTGCCTGGAGAACCCCATGGACAGAGGAGCCTGGTGGGCCACAGTCCCTAGACCTGCAGAGTCAGACATGACTGAGTGAATGAACACACACATTACTAACTAGCTGATCTTTGGCAAGTCATCTGACTTTCTGACCACAGCAGTCTCTTCATCTCTGCGATGGGACTCCCAATGCGTGTTTCTGTGACGATTAGACTGCCTGTGGGTGCAGTGCTACACCTGGCTCATCCCTGGCTTCTGTAAAATCTCTGCCAGGATGCTTTCTCCCACAGTGAGGGTCTTTATCACCCACCTCTTCACTGTCTTCTCCAGTGCCCATGGGAAAAGCCGTACAACCTAAAAGTTGAGATAGTGTCCCAGGTGGTGCTGGTGGTAAAGAACCCGCCTTCCCATGCAGGAGACGTCCAATATCTGGGTCAGGAAGATCCCCTGGAGGAGGTCATGGCAACTCACTGCAGTATTCTTGCCTGGACAGAGAAGCCTGGTGAGCGATGGCCTATAGAGTCGTAGAGAGTCAGACATGGCTGAAGCAACTTAGCACACAGGCATGCAGAGGTTGAGAATTATGTTTTATTTGGTGGACATTCTGAAGATTTCAAGCCCAGGAGACAAGATTCTCGGATCTCTCTGAGAATCTGCTCCTAAGAGGCGAGCGGGGAGCCAGGATTTACAGGAGTTTTTGCGGTAAAGACTATGGTGTCGGAACACCAAAAGATTACTCTTTATTACAGAAAATCAGACATCTCAAGTTAAGGAATTTAGTACTTTTCTATATATGGGAAAATGCAAGAGTCTAGACTTATTGAAATCACTCCTTTGACCTTAACTCTCTGGGTCCAGTATCCTGTTTATTCTCCATCCTGAGTCCCCTGAGGGGGCACCGTTGGTGATGGTTACAGCGGCTGAGGACTTGGCAGTGGGCAGCCCATTTGCCTCTATCCCAAGTTCCCTCGGGGCTCACAGTCAGGGCACCTGTAAAGTGGTGGCTTGATGGCTGCAGCATCCCTTATTTACTGATACAGCAGGCCCACTTTTCATTCACACCAGGAAGACAGGTGACTTATCTGTATGGCAAATTTGGGAGGAAAAACCTAGAATGCTCCTGGAAGAGCACACATTTGTCTCTGCTCCTCTTCGGTCCAGCATGGGGCTCCCTGACCTCTGTGGGCAATTCTGCCCACCACTGTCAGCTTGTAACGCAAACAGCTAAAGTGGGATCATCCAATCTGGCCTCCACTAATAAGAGAGTTCACAGGTGAGTTCATCAGCTACTTTTTGTTTTATTTCTCCGTTTAGTCAGAACTTGGGTGGTTGGGGGAGTGAGGGAGTCATAGTGGGGTATCTGAAGATCCAAATAGCTGCTGACATCATCATCATTCATGCCACTCAAGACATTTAATTTTGTAAAAATAGTTATTGTGGTCATTGAGAAGCAGGTACATGCATGCACACACACACCGCCCCCTAGAGTCTATATGTGTGCATGCCTGGCTCTTGGTGATCCTGTGGACCATAGCCTGCCAGGCTCCTCTGTCCATGGCGTTCTCCAGGCTAGAATACTGGAGTGGGCTGCTATTCCCTCCTCCAGGGCATCTTCTAGACCCAGGGACTGAACCCACGTCTCCTGCATCTCCTACATTGGCAGGAGGATTCTTTACCCCTGAGTCACCAGGGAAGTCCTATATAACAACAGGCTTCTAAGTCTGTTTCTAATGGCACAAAAATGAAATGTTTTACAATGCTTTTGTGATGTAGGCCTTATCCACTGGACTTGGGACTAAGAATACACTGAAATTTAGGATTTCAATAACTAATTATAACACAGAATAGCTAACAGCAGTTCGTCATTTCAGTGGGCAACACGCAGCCATGCCTAGAAAGAAATGAATTCTTTCCTGGATATGAGACATTCGGGAGCCGCTGCTTGATTTTCTGCACTATCTTTTATTCCTGTTGTGTGGTCATTGTGTTCATTTAAAGGCTCACGGGTGGTTCTTCACTAGCACAGCTGAAAGGAAAATAATCGCGATGGCACGGCTCAGTACCCACCCTGGAGTATGGCCAAGCTCACGAACGCAAAGCTCGGCTCTGGACTGAAATCCTGGGCCTGCCATCCATGCACCGCTAGGGTTTGATGGCCTCATTTCTTCTGTAGCCCTTTGCCGCCTTCTGTCTGTAAGAACAATTTGCACTGGTTTATGCTGTTGGATAAAGTTCCAAACTCATTTCCAATTCAGGCATGGGGGTATTTGAAGTTCTTAATCTAGGCAGTTGGCTCCCAAGGCCCCAGTTCTGTGAAACCTCTTCCTTCCTGACCCCCAGGGCCTCTTAGTCATTGCTACATGTTTAACTCATCCAGGCCACCAGGGTGCCAACCAGGTCCCCGAGGCAGGGGACAGCTAAGAGCACCCTCATTAGTAACTCTCACCACAACCTTTGCTGGGGCTTAAATAATTAGATCCACTTAATGAAATGGAGCCAATTAACTTCCAGTTTATGACCAAGAAATGATTTTGCCATGTGGTCAGACTTTGCTTTCAGAGACTTACGTTGTTTGGATCCCAGAAACAGGGAGAAGTTACTGTAGTTTGTGTGTGGGTTCTTCCTGGGAACCCTTCAGAACTCCTCTTCAATAGTACTGAGTCAGGCGGCTCAAGTGGTAAAGAATCTGCCTGCAATGCAGGAGACCAGGTTTGATCCCTGGGTAGGGAAGATGTCCTGGAGAAGGGAATGACAATGCACTCCAGTATTCTTGCCTGGATAATTCCATGGACAGAGGAGCCTGATTAGCCATAGTCCATGGAATCACAAAGAGTTAGACATGACTGAGCAACTAACAAACCAGATGCTTGACAACCCCACCTGCCAAAGGATCCACTGTTCACAGATTGTTGTAGAAACCATTTCTGGGGCAGGACATTTCTCCAAATGTACCCCACAGGAGAGAAGCTATTGGAAATGCCCATTTGGGAAGACCAAGGGACATTGTGGTTATATTGCATGTGGACAATCTGGGCCACAGATCCCTGAATGAGCCAAGAGGAAGGAAGGCAGTCCCAGTGTGAACCACACTTTGTCTCCATGGCTCTAATACTCCTGGCTGCAGTCTTTCCACCCTTCATTACCAGCCCAGCCCACAAAGCCACCTGCCTGAGGGTTCATTTCCAAGAGTATTGCTCTCACTTGGTCAGCCCCCAACCACAGTTCACCTTGGTAGAGGCTTTCACGAGCTATGGGATGATCTCTGGTGACATCAAACCTGATCATGCTCCAGAGTAATTTCTCTGAAATGATGGTAGCCTCTTCCGGCGTTAAGAAAGACTGGAGAGATTTGGGCCCTGAGTCTTCAGCTTTCCTTGCACCCTCTAATCCTCGTTTGTAGAGTGGGTTGTAGCAGCAAAAGAGAACTCCCCAGAAATGTCCAACTCCCCCCTAAGTCTCTCTTGAGAATAACGAGGCAGCTGGCACCTGTTTCCTCCTCCAAACTGTCTTCAAATTCTGGTCTTAGCGGAGTGTTGCTTTTGTTCATTTAACAGTCATAGACCAGGGGCCTTTCTAAATGAAGGGAGTACAGAGATAAAAAAACCCTGATCCTTCTCAATAAAAAGGTAGGTGGGTCAACACAGGTGTCCAAATAACCTCTATGTAAGGCAGTCTGACAGAAAGAGGTGACAGGTTTAAAGGAAAGAATGATTATGGTGATGGGGATTAGGAGTGAAGATTTCAGGGAAGGCTTCGTGGAGGAGGTGCCATCTGTGAAGGGTGTTGAATGACTGAGAGATATGCAATGTAACAATAAGCAGGGGACAGAAAGCAAAGATAATAGTTTGCAGTAATCCCAGAGGTGGTGGTAAGAATGGAAGGAATCAAATGTAGGACAGACTCAGGGCATAACCATGGTCTTGTTTGTGACCAGTGGATATGCAGAATGAATGAGAGGAAGAAGACGTGGGTGATGCCCGGGTTTCTGGTTTGGACAGCTGGGTAAATGGTGGCCGTATATTCATTAAGCTGGGCATGTTTAGTCTGTAAAGAGAGGAGGGTGTGCAAGTGGAGATGTCACTTAAAAAATTCTAGAGACATCTCTGAAGTTTGAGAGAAGGGTTGGACCAGTGTTACAGATTTGGGAGTCAGTCTAGAATTGATGATGAAATAAAAGAATAAGGGGATTGTTCACCTACTTAGCACCTGGACCACATATGCAGATCTCAACTTTCCTCTTTGCCCCAGGGCCATGGCTCTGTGCTGTGGGCCACGTGGGAGGGAAGGGGTAATGCAGAGAGTTCAGCCCACGTGGTGGAGAGCTGCCAGCCCCCAGAGGACCAAGATGTCCTCAGGGTTCTCACCCTGCAGTAACTTCTAATAATCCAACTGCCCACGTTTTCTTCTCCTTATTATCAGATGACATTTCCTATTAAAAATGCAAATTCCCACAAGAAAAGTTTACCTTTTTTTTAAACTTCTCATCCATCACTGACAGCTTAATGTGCATAGTATTAGTCGCTGAACTGTGTCCGACTCTTTGCGACTGCATGGATTGTATCCTGCCAGGCTCCTCTGTTCACGGGATTTCCCAGGCAAGAATACTGGAGTGGGTTGCCATTCCCTTCTCCAGGGGATCTTCTCAACCAGGGATCAAATCAATACACCTGCGCTGCAGGTGGATTCTTTACCATGAACCACCAGTAAAGCCCCATGTGCATACAGAGTCTAAGAAAAAAAGATGAAGACCAGAAAGAGACCTAGGAGTGCACTAGGTGTCTTATGAACAGCAAAGAATTGCACCAGGTAAGGAAAAAACCAAATGACACCAAAACTAGAGCATGGAAACACGGATCCCTGATTCACACATCTTGCCTAAGAGTTTTGGTAGAAAAACCAAATGGGATTTACAGATGTTAGAGCGAGTTTTGCTTGCTTAGTGTCCCCACCAAGTCTGGGCTCAGAGGTTACCCTGATAAATGCCATGGAAAAGGCAGTCTGACGTACTTTAAGATCCTGTTTGGATTTTTCTAAGCTCTGAACAATAATTGAATCCCCAGATACTCAGCAGAGTCTGACCACACATGGTGAAATTATTTCTTGGTCATAAACTGAAAAGTTAATTGGCTTCATGTCTTTAAATAGATTCAATTATTTAAGCAACAATGAATCTTGCAGAGGTACTTACAAGTCGGGGATGACAATAGGAGATGAAGGTTTAAAGTGTGCTACCCCAAAGGCTTCTGCAAACTACCACCAAGGAGCTTGTGAATTGGGAAGGGATTTATCTTTACTTATAAAATATAAAAACTGCCCTCCGTGGCATGATTAGATTTGATGCAACTCACTTATTAAAAATTAATGCAGCCAAGAAATGATGCCTGTTTCTAACCATAATGGAGTTTAAAAAAAAATGGAGTTCAGTATTGTTGATAACTGTAGGGAGTTTGGGTCTGGAATCTTCCACTTCCTCGCCTCTCAGAGAAAGCAGCTAAATCACATTCCCAGGCCGTCTTCACCTCCACTTGCTGCTCAGTGGCATTCTTCCCCTTCAGTAAGGCTCATTTGGGGGCTCTAAGTAAAAAGGTTAATTCCTAAACTCACAAAGGAAGCACAAAGTCATGGCTAGATTCATCCCAAGGATAAATCTTCCTTCTACACAGTAGAAATATATGGGTCTAGTTTAAACACTTCTTATCATGTCCTTTCTCCCTTCCAGGTCTGGCTCTGCCTCTGAATGTTAATCGGTTCCAGAATAAAGTGCCTGTAATTAGCCGAGGATCTGACCCAACCTCCAGCCCTCTTCCTGTTGCCTTAATAAAAGTCACTTCAAATTGCCCTGACCCTGAGCACAGCCATGGTATGCCCTGGCATGCTTCCTCTAGTACGAGTGAATTACCTTCTCAAGGAACATGCTTAGAAGCAGAGTTGAATCATTAACCTTAATCCAGAGTTTCACAAAAGCAAAGATATTTAAAACTGCAGGGTTAGGTGGGTTAATTAGGAGCCAATATCTATCTTTTACTTCAAGTAAATGAAGACAAGAGATGAGAGCAATGAGCTGGTGATCACAAGAGTTCTTCGCAGAACGGAGGGTGTGTGTGTCCATTACTCAGGTTAGATTTTTCTCTGATGAAACCAGGAGAAGAAAGACAGCACCCCACCATCAGATCCGTGCAGCTTTGGGGGCTGGGTTTTGTCTATTCCCAGAGGGGAAAGAGCATCTATGGGACTGGGGAGCTGTCCAAAGATCTCAGAGCCGAAAGCATTTCAGTGAAATGATACTAGGTCCACCCTCCTGGTGGCACAGATGCCAAAGAATCTGCCTGCAATGCAGGAGACCCGGGTTCAATCCCTGGGTCGGGAAGATGCCCTGGAGAAGGGAATGGCTACTCATTCCAGTATTCCATAGACAGAGGAGCCTAGTGGGTTACAGTCCATGGGTTGCAAAGAGTCAGACATGACTGAGCGACTAACACTTTCACTTTTTCACACCTTGAAATACCAGTCTCATGGCACTTATTCTCCGTTCAGGCTCCAGAATTGGACATTTTGAAGAGCAGATAGTTTGAGAGTGTTTATTGAATGTCTTTCTGAGAAAAGGACTAAGGTTTCATTTTAAATTTTTACATCAAATACCATGAATCACGTTTGGCCACCAGCTCCAACTTCTATATACAGCACATCTATGGGCATATGGAAAAAGCATCAGGAGACACTTTATAGAATGATGCATTTCCCAGTATTTTACAAGAACCTCGGGGGTGGAAAATCACTGACGCCCCAGTTTTTCCATCCTGGGGCCCCTCCCTTGCCCAAGTGTGACCTGCAATTGTCAGAAGCATGGACTGAGAGCTCTTTCTTCAGCCTCATCCTCTAACACAGAGCTCCTCTTCCAAATAATTACAGGAGGATGTTGCCATTTCATCACTTATGCAACATGTCTACATACTCCTTGACTTTTCAAGAAATCATTTGAAGTTAAAAGCGCAAAAGCTATTGCAAACATGGAATTAATTAAATCTATCTATGCTTAAGTCTTTTCAGAATTAACTTATGAAATGTTTGCCAGTAAAATTATTAACACGTAACTCTGAAGATAATGAGTCAGTTTAAGGTTATTTAATTATCGGCAGAATTACAGTATTTACCCTGAAGTCTTTCCTGCAGCTCTATTCTCATGTGTGATACATCGCTGAAGGATTTCCAAGTATAGTCCCTTCTGGTATTTCATTTGGATCATTATTTTTCCTGAATTAATACAATTTTTGAGTAAATGGAGTCATTGGCTCTCAAGTGATAGGCATGTTTGGAATCTATGTCTACGATGATAGAAGAGTCACTAATGAGGGCCACAGGCTTCCTTGGTGGGTCAGTAGTTAAGAATCTGCCCACCAATGTTGAGGACATGGGTTTGATTCCTGGTCCAGGCCGATCCCACGTACCACGAGGCAACTAAGCCCATGTGCTACAACTACTGTGCCTGCCCTCCCTAGGACAGGCTCTGCAACAAGAGACGCCGCTGCAATGAGAAGCCCACACATTGTAACTAAGAGTGGCCCCGGCTCGCCAGAACTGTGTGCCTGCACACAGCAACCAAGACCCAGTACCGCCAAAAATAAATAAATAAACAAAAATAATGAGGGCCAGTTGGTCACCATTCCTATGTGCTCTGAAGTTGAGATGGAGCAGAGTAAGTCTTGAAAGTTTAGTCCCCAGCTCCCTTCCTGTGGTTGCAACCTAGGGTGGGAGTTCAGTTAGCACCAAGTCCCAGTCCTTTGTGGATCCAGTAAGAGCTCCATTACGAGCAGAAACTCCTACTGCTCTTTGAGCTTTTTTCTGGTTGACAGTGGGCTTTGCTGTATTTTTATTCAGTCGTTCAGTCTTGGCGCAGGCTGAGGTAGCTGCCCATCTATGGGTCACTGCAGAGCAGTGAATACTCCTCCAACTTTCTCCCAAACAAGCTGCACTTTGCTGCAGGAAACCAGACAGTTTAGAGCAGTTTGCCTGGAGCTAAAACCTTCATGTTGTGATCTATCAAAGAGACTGTATGCATCAAACATGGCAGCCCCTGTCCACTGGGCTCTTTGATAATGCTTCTTCTCCAGCCAGAATGTCAATAACTGATCTTTATCTAAAGATGCGGCAAGTCAGAAGGTTGCCATGAGCAGTAGGGAAGACCCTGAGGGGAGGCAGAGGCTCTGAGGAGACTCTTCTAGAATGGAAGCAAGGCTAGATTGGTCTAAAGAGAGTTAAACATCACAGAATAAAATGTGCTGATTTCATGATGAGCATCCATGAGCCCCTGTGGTGTGCCCAGCCAAGACTAGCCACGGTGGTGGTGGTGGTGCTATGTATCTGGGTGGGGGGGGCGCTGGTAGAAGGTGAAGATGTAAGGTATAGTTTCAGAATCCCTGAAGCATACTTCTTGGGGAAAATTTGCATCCATCATCAACTAGAAAAGAATACGAGACACAACACGTGCTCAGCTACTCAGTCATGTTCGACTCTTTGTAACCGCAAGACTGTAACCCATCAGGCTCCTCTGTCCCTGGGATTCTCCAGGCAAGAATACTAGAGTGGGTTGCCACTTCCTTCTCCAGGGGATCTTCCTGATCCAGGGATCAGATCTGGGTCTCTTGCATTTCCTGCATTGGCAGGCTGATTCTTTACTTCTGCACCACCTGGGAAGGCCTAAGACAGAATATAAGGGCAAAGCTAAGTGGTCCATGCTCAAGACATTATGATCCAGAGAAGGTCCTCACCACATGCTCTCCTTTTGCAATAACACAGAAAGGACTCTGGGAGCCCTAAGGGAAGGAATCAATCCAGTCAGAGACCATGGGAGGAGGAAGCCTGGAATACTGGGGGAACACTTCCACTGGGAGTTAGGGTCTAAGATTCCAGGTCCAGCAGAGATGCTCTGTGGGAAGCAGAGATGCTCATAACCATGGAATGGACCTTCTCAGACCCCTGGGCAGTGTGACTTGTGCAGGTTTAACCTCTGATGGGACAAATATCCTTTGGTTCTCTCTGGATGCTGTCATCAGACGAAGGATGCTGACAGCACACAGCCCTCCCGATTCTAACCTTTCAAGGTCCTCTCAGGAGATCTCTGTAGTTCTGCCCTTTTCTGCGGGCTAAGGTGGAGCTGTGCAGTATCTGTTCCCCACGAAGACATCCCTATCTGTCAGTAGAGTGCCCTACGCAGCTTCAGAGAGAAACTCTTGAGTTTTGGTGCCTGGCTCTCATGGAAGTGAGGTGACCGTGTGGTCCCTCGGTACAGGTGAAATCTCATATAAGTTAATCCAGGTATAGGTGATGCCAGCATCCTGAGGATGCCTGAACATACTCAACAAAGTTGAACAAAGTTCCTTTTTTTACATTCCTATCTTGAATCGATGCTTTTGAACTGTGCTGCTGGAGAAGACTCTTCAGGGTCCCTTGGACTGTAAAGAGATCAAGCCAGTCAATCCTAAAGGAAATCAACCCTGAATATTCATTGAAAGGACTGATACTGAAGCTGAAGCTTTAATACTTTGGCCACCTGATGGGAAGAGCTGACTCATTGGAAAAGACCCTGATACTGGGAAAGACTGAAGGCAAGAAAAGAGGGTGACAGAGGATGAGATGGTTGGATGGCATCACCAGCTCAATGGACATGAGTTTGCACATAGTGAGGGAGATATTGAAGGACAGGGAAGCCTGACATACTGCAGTCCATGGGGTCACAAAAAGTCAGACACGACTGAGCGACTAAACAATGACAGTCTTGACTGCAGACAATCTTGGGTCTCAGAAAGAGACAGTTGGTTCTCCTGCACCTTCTACAGCACAGTTGGGGCATGGAGGCAGAGCAGCCTCTAGCTCATTTACCCTGCCCAGGTCCAGCTTATGGAAGAATCTACCTGTCGCACCACCTCTGTCTCCATTTCCTGCAGGCTCTCTGAGAAGCTCCAGGTTCTCCAAGACAAGAAGGAACTGAGACAAAGCTATGAAAGAGGAAGACTGTAATTTTTTTAAGTGAGAAATACAGCTCCGTGGCCCTGAGAGCATGAAGAACGTGGGCCATGAAGTTCCCAAATCTGAGGCAAAATGATGCGATTTGCAACACAATGGATGTTCCCCAGGAAGGTCTACAGTTCTTCATGTTCAGAAAGGAGGAAGCCAATTTCATGCTTCAGGGAACTGAGGGTGGTCTGTGGGGTTAGGACGGGCTCTTTCACTCAGGTGGGCTAGCAGCTCTGCAGGCTTTGAACTGGAGAAAATGCAGACTTAGCATCTCCGGGGACCTGAGGAGTGGCCATAAACAGACGCTGGAAAGACAGGAACAATGGGGAAATGCAATGATTCAAACAAAATCCAGGGAAGAATGAGGGAGGAGGAGATTGATGATTTTAATACACCACCTTCCTTCTTATTTTTAATAACAATGTTGCATTTGCAATATTAGCTCTGTTAATTCTCACCCCCATTCCACTGGCTTTTGTTTTCACCCGCCTGTGCTGTAATTTTCAATTTAATTAGTTGCAGTTCTGTTAGATGGCAACAGGTCTTGGTTTATCTTCGCAGCTAATACTGCTAATTGTTTATTCAGCCTTCAGTAATATCTCATTAACTTTATAGGCTATCGTTTCCACATCATCTACAGAATTAATTTTCTGCAAATCTACAGATGTTGGTGCATGTGGACGTTTTCTTTCAGAAACACAACATAACCAAATAGAATAAAAAAAAAAGCAGCTGGCAAAGTTGGAGAAGCCAGTTCTCACTTTCTGCTGTGGCATCCCTCAAGGAAATAATGTCTAAAGATGATATTTCCTTTATATGTTTTTAAAAGGAACTCACCTAAGCAATTCATTACTTTTATAGCAGTCATTATCCATAAGGCATTTATGGATACACAGATAAAAGATGAAATGTGCATGCAAAATATTTGGAGGTAACATAATGTGGGCCCTTCAATTACTTGCTTTAATATAATGAAGCTGTTATACAGATGATTTTTGTGGCATCTATCCTTACTTCTCAGAACATTTAATAAGCACCCCGACCACCTCCCTCAGAGGATGGGAAATTTAGACAGCAAGAGTGTATGATTTAGCTATTCACTCAGTCATGTCCGACTCTTTGGGACCCCATGAATCACAGCGCACCAGGCTTCCCTGTCCATTATCAACTCCTGGAGCTTGCTCAAACTCATGTCCATCGAGTCGCTGATGCCATCCAACCATCTCATCCTCTGTCGTCCCCTTCTCCTCCTGCCTTCAATCTTTCCCAGCATCAGGGTCTTTTCTAATGAGTCAGTTCTTTGCATCAGGTGGCCAAAGCACTGGAGTTTCAGCTTCAGCATCAGTCCTTCCAGTTTAGCTATAACCCACTACAACTGCATTTAAGGGCTTAACACCCAGGTTGCCCTTCTTCCTCATCCCTCTCCTGCAGCCTTTGAACTAACAAGGGCAAAATGCTTGCCTTTCACATGACTCCTCTCCCTTGCTCCAGATCTGGCCTCTTTATAGCCAATTTACTCCCTGGTGTTCAAGACAAAACGGATGCATTCTACCCTCTACCTGCTCCTCTCATCACCCTTGGACCACATGAATTGACTACCCCCCTTTTCTGATTTGTAGAGAGCAAGAAATGACTTCCATTCTTTGTCACATGCACAAGTAAGTTTTGCTAATAGGATATCCCTAAAGACTGAGCCTTCCTGGTGATAGCAGCTGTAACTTCCTTTGCCTGGCCTCTGGGCACAGTGGCTCGCAGCTCTGAGGGTGACTTTTCTGCAAGTGACCATGCTGCTGTGCTGTGTGCTAAGTTGCTTCAGTCACGTCCAACTCTATGCAACCTCATAGACTGTAGCCCGCCAGGCAAGAATACTGGAGTGGGTTCCTGTGCCCTCCTCCCGGAGATCTTCCCGACTCAGGGATTTCTCATGCATTGACAAGTGGTTTCTTTACTATTAGCACCACCTGGGAAGCCCCTAAGTGACCATAGGGTCTGTCTTTTCTGTTTGGAGAGATGTGTGGACCTTCTCCACAGCTTGGATCACCACCTGGAACATGCTTTGCAGTGGTTCTGGTTTGCTCCCACAAAACTGGGAGCTGCTACTCATCTATGGGCTGAACTGGGAGATATAGTCACCAACCAGCAAAAGGTGGGGAAACTGGATCAACTGGGCTGAAGACGGCAGGGGGACCTTGCCTGGCTGCTTAACTGCGTCCATGGCAGAGACGAGGGCAATGGAAGATGCATCTGAGAGGGAGCACATGGCAGTCCTGCTTTGATTTACATGTCACCTTCTCTCTCAAATCCTTGCCTTTCCAAAATAGTACCTCATGATGACTGAAAGCGTTTTTTTTTTCCAATTTCATGTATTTGACCATTATTTTTTATCATTAGCAATTACTGACAGTAGTTTTTGCATGTTTATCTTGCTTAAGAGAGTGGCAGAGGATATGATGGTTAAATAGCATCACCAACGCAGTGGAAATGAATGTGAGCAAACTCTGGGAGACAGTGAAGGACAGAGGAGCCTGGCATGCTGCTATCCGTGGGGTTGCAAAGAGTCGACACAACTCAGCGAATGAACAACAACAGCTTGCTTAAGAATACAACCCTATTTGGAAAGTTTAAAGTTATTTTTAAAATTGAAATTCTTTTGCTTTTCTGATTTGACCTTTATGCAGCTGGGATTGAATATTGGCTGTGGCATGAGATAATAATATAGGGAGCTAATTTTTATTTCCCATGGGGATAGTCAGTTGTCCCAGCACTATTTATTGAATAAGGTACTGTTTTACCACTGGTTTAAAAGAGCATCCTTCTCATGTTTTAATTTTCTATACACGCATGGATCTGTATTCTGGGCATTGTATTCCATTCCACTAGCCTGTTACTAATATCACATTGCTTACCCACCATAACTTCATGATGTATTCTGGTATCTTACATGGCCAACTCTCCCAACATATTTCCTAGAGAGAGGGTCAATTCCTAGGCAGGTTGATAAGAAGTCCGGTTTCCCTGAGGAGGAGAGAGGGTTCTGGGGCTCTCAGAGAGGAGACAGGGGTCTGGAGTTCTCAAGGAGGAGAAAGGACAAACTTTTTTTTCTACATTCCTTAGTCACGTAAAACATTTTTTTTCTTTAAGCCTGGAGCTGATGATTACACAACAAAACAATTGAGCTTAAACTCTGTTCAGTTCAGTTCAGTTCTTTCACTCAGTCGTGTCTGGCTCTTTGTGACACCATGTACTGCAGCACAGCAGGCTTCTCTGTCCATCACCAACTCCTGGAGCTTGCTCAAACTCATCTCCATCAAGTCGGTGATGCCTTCCAACCATCTCATCCTCTGTTGTTCCCTTCTCCTCCTGCCTTCAATCTTTCCCAGCATCAGGGTCTTTTCCAATGAGAAAGTTCTTCCCATCAGGTGGCCAAAGTATTGGAGTTTCAGCTTCAGCATCACTCCTTGCAATGAATATTTTAGACTGATTTCCTTTAGGATTGATTATAGATTTAAGGGACTAGATCTGATAGATAGAGTTCCTGATGAACTATGAACAGAGGTTCATGACATTGTACAGGAGACAAGGGCCAAGACCATCCCCATGGAAAAGAAATGCAAAAAAGCAAAATGGTGTCTGAGGAGGCCTTATAAATAGCTGTGAAAAGAAGAGAAGCGAAAAGCAAAGGAGAAGAGGAAAGATATAAGCATCTGAATGCAGAGTTCCAAAGAATAGCAAGGAGAGATAAGAAAGCCTTCCTCAGTGATCAATGCAAAGAAATAGAGGAAAACAACAGAATAGGAAAGACAAGAGATCTCTTCAAGAAAATTAGAGATATCAAGGGAACATTTCATGCAAAGATGGGCTCAATAAAGGACAGAAATGGTGTGGACCTAAACAGAAGCAGAAGATATTTAGAAGAGGTGGCAAGAATACACAGAAGAACTATACAAAAAAGATCTTCATGACCAAGATAATCACGATGGTGTGATCACTCACCTAGAGCCAGACATCTTGGAATGTGAAGTCAAGTGGGCCTTAGAAAGCATCACTATGAAGCTAGTGGAGGTGATGGAATTCCAATTGAGCTATTTCAAATCCTAAAAGATGATGCTGTGAAAGTGCTGCACTCAATATGCCAGCAAATTTGGAAAACTCAGCAGTGGCCACAGGACTGGAAAAAGTCAGTCTTCATTCCAATCCCAAAAAAAAGCAATGCCAAAGAATGCTCAAACTACTGCACAATTGCATTCATCTCACATGCTAGTAAAGTCATGCTCAAAATTCTCCAAGCCAGACTTCAGCAATACGTGAACCATGAACTTACAGATGTTCAAGCTGGTTTTAGAAAAGGCAGAGGAACCAGAGATCAAATTGCCAACATCCTCTGGATCATGGAGAAAGCAAGAGAGTTCCAGAAAAACATCTATTTCTGCTTCATTGACTATGCCAAAGCCTTTGACTGTGTGGATCACAATAGACTGTGGAAAATTCTGAAAAAGATGGGAATACCAGACCACCTGACCTGCCTCTTGAGAGACCTGTATGCAGGCTAGGAAGCAACAGTTAGAACTGGACATGGAACAACAGACTGGTTCCAAATAGGAAAAGGAGTGCGTCAAGGCTGTATATTGTCACCTTGCTTATTTAACTTCTATGCAGAGTACACCATGAGGAACGCTGGGCTGGAAGAAGCACAAGCTGGAATCAAGATTGCTGGGAGAAATATCAATAACCTCAGATATGCAGATGACACCAGCCTTATGGCAGAAAGTGAAGAAGAACTCAAAAGCCTCTTGATGAAAGTGAAAGAGGAGAGTGAAAAGGTTGGCTTGAAGCTCAACATTCAGAAAACAAAGATCATGGCATCTGGTCCCATCACTTCATGGTAAATAGATGGGGGAACAGTGGAAACAGTGTCAGACTTTATTTTTTGGGCTCCAAAATCACTGCGGATGCTGATTGCAGCCATGAAATTAAAAGATGCTTACTCCTTGGAAGGAAAGTTATAACCAGCCTAGATAGCATATTAAAAAGCAGAGACATTACTTTGCAAACAAAGGTCCATCTAGTCAAGGCTATGGTTTTTCCAGTGGTCATGTATGGATGTGAGAGTTGGACTGTGAAGAAAGCTGATCGCCGAAGAATTGATGCTTTTGAACTGTGGTGCTGGAGAAGACTCTTGAGAGTCCCTTGGACTGCAAGGAGATCCAACCAGTCCATTCTAAAGAAGATCAATCCTGGGTGTTCATTGGAAGGACTGATGCTAAAGCTGAAACTCCAATACTCTGATGCTGGGAGGGATTGGGGGCAGGAGGAGAACGGGACAACAGAGATGAGATGGCTGGATGACATCACCGACTCGATGGACGTGAGTTTGAGGAACTCCGGGAGTTGGTGACGGACAGGAAGGCCTGGCGTGCTGTGATTCATGGGGTCGCAAAAAGTCGGACACGACTGAGCGACTGAACTGAACTGAACTAAACTGGTTCAATCTAAGGATTATATAGCAACAATGTATCCTGCTTGGGTGTTCATTGGAAGGACTGATGCTAAAGCTGAAACTGCAATACTTTGGCCACCTCATGGGATGAGTTGACTCACTGGAAAAGACTCTGATGCTGGGAAAGGTTGGTGGTGGGAGGAGAAGGGTACGACAGAGAATGAGATGGCTGGATGGCATCACCGACTCTATGGACATGAGTTTGAGTGAACTCCGGGAGTTGGTGATGGACAGGGAGGCCTGGCGTGCTGTGATCCGTGGGGTCGTGGAGAGTCGGACACGGCTGAGCGACTGAAATGAACTGAACTGAACTGAACTGACTGATCCTGCTTGCAGACAGTTTCTCCTTCTTGAAAATCTTCTGACTAATCCTATTATCTTAAAATATATATTATGGGAGTGCATCTGGAAAGATCTTTCTATTGTTCGTTCTAATATTGTTCATTTAAGATGTATGTTCTGGGAGAGGGTCTAATAAATGCATATAAGACCTTGATAAGACTAGCAAGGGGGGGAACTCTCTGTCCCCCTTCTGATGTATATGTCAAAATGTTTCTCTGTCCCTTTTTATACTTTAATAAAACTCTGCTACACAAAAGCTCTTGAGTGATCAAGTGTGGTACCTGGTACCAAAGCTAATTCTTCTTTGGAGATCATTAATGTTCACTGCAAGCTATCACTAAGACCTTGTTTCATTTCTTCAAAATTTTCTTGGCCATTTTTATCATTGTGCTTTTACATTTAAGTTGTAGAATCAGCTCATCGATTTTCTCATTACAAAAGATTTGAATTTTTATTGAAATTGTGTGACATCATGAGTTAATTTGCAGAAAACTTTTATTTTTTATAGAACATGATGCATTAGTTATGCCTCTGTAGTGCTTTAAAGCAAATCTTTAGTAATTTTCTTCACAAAATTCCTTCATATCTTCCATTAGTATTCCTATTGGGTTTTTTTCAGTTTCCATTTACAAAAGCAACAAAAACATAATGTGTATTTCATTCTCAGAGCTGAAATATGGTATTGCTATTGTCATCGTTCAGTCACTAAGTCATGTTTGGCTCTTTTCGATCCCATGGACTAAAGAACACCAGGCTCCTGTGTCTTTCTCCTCTCTCCTATCTTCCCCAGAGTTTGCTCAGATTTATCTCCATTCAGTTGGTGATGCTGTCTAACCATTTCTTTTTGCCTTCAGTTTCCCCCAGTATCAGGGTCCTTTCCAATGAGTCAGTTATAGACATCAGGTGGCCAAAGTATTAGAGTTTAGGCTTCAAGCAGCAGTCCTTCCAGTGAATAGTCAAAGTTGATTTCTTTCAAAATTGACTGGTTTGATCTCCTTGCAATCCAAGAGACTCTCAAGAGTCCTCTCTAGCACGACAATTGAAAGTTTCTACAGTATTCTTATATTTGTTTATTTGTCTGAGAAACATGTTTTGAGTACTCATTTTAAGCCAGATACCATTCCAGAGGCTGGGAGTACACATGTGTCCAAAACAGACTCAATCCCTGCCTTCCTGGAGCTGATATGTCAGATGATGACAAATGCTATGGTTAAAATAAAGCCAAGCAAGGGGAAGAAGAAATGAGCTCTCAAGAAATTCCAGCAGGAAGGCTGCTTTGATGATGTGGCCTTTGAGAAGATGGAAACAGTGAGAGACTTTATTTTCTTGGGCTCCAAAATCACTGCGGATGGTGACTGCAACCATGAAATTAAAACATGTTTGCTCCTTGGAAGAAAAACATGACAAACCTAGACATGATATTAAAAACAGAGACATTACTTTGCCGACAAAGGTCCATCTAGTCAAAGCTATGGTTTTTCCAGGAGTTGTGTATGGATGTGAGAGTTGGACCATACAGCTGAGCAGTGAAGAACTGATGCTTTCGAATTGTGATGTTGGAGAAGACTCTTGAAAGTCTCCTAACTGCAAGGAGATCAAACCCATCAATCTTAAAGGAAATTAATTCTGAATATTCATTGGAAGGACTGATGCTGATGCTAAAGCTGAAGCTCTAATACCTTGGCCACCTGATGCAAAGAGCCAACTCATCAGAAAAGACACTGATGCTGGGAAAGACCAAAGGCAAGAAAAGAGGGCAACAGAAGTTGAGATGGTTGGATGGCATCACCGACTTAATGGACATGAGTTTGAGCAAGCTCCAGGAGTTGGTGATGGACAAGGAAGCCTGGCATGCTACAGTCCATGGGGTCACAAAGAATTGGGCATGACTGAGCGACTGAACTGAACTTAGGAAGGAGAGAATGGGTCTTTCAGGTAGATGGCTAAGGTTACTTCAGGGAAGAGAAGCAGCAGGTGAAGAGCCCTGGAGCCCTACTCATGCCAGGAGTGCTTAAGGGTCTCCTGGAAGGCAAGGTCAGTCTTCATTCCAATCCCAAAGAAAGGGAATACCAAAGAATGCTCAAACTACCGCACAATTGCACTCATCTCACACGCTAGTAAAGGCATGCTCAAAATTCTCCAAGCCAGGCTTCAGCAATATGTGAACCGTGAACTCCCAGATGTTCAAGCAGGTTTTAGAAAAGGCAGAGGAACCAGAGATCAAATTGCCAACATCCGCTGGATCATGAAGAAAGCAAGAGAGTTCCAGAAAAACATCTATTTCTGCTTCATTGACTATGCCAAAGCCTTTGACTGTGTGGATCACAATAAACTGTGGAACATTCTGAAAGAGATGGGAATACCAGACCACCTGACCTGCCTCTTGAGAGACCTGTATGCAGGTCAGGAAGCAACAGTCAGAACTGGACATGGGACAACAGACTGGTTCCAAATAGGAAAAGGAGTGCGTCAAGGCTGTATATTGTCACCTTGCTTATTTAACTTATATGCAGAGTACATCATGAGGAACGCTGGGCTGGAAGAAGCACAAGTTGGAATCAAGATTGCTGGGAGAAATATCAATAACCTCAGATATGTAGATGACACCAGCCTTATGGCAGAAAGTGAAGAAGAACTCAAAAGCCTCTTGATGAAAGTGAAAGAGGAGAGTGAAAAGGTTGGCTTGAAGCTCAACATTCAGAAAACAAAGATCATGGCATCTGGTCCCATCACTTCATGGGAAATAGATGGGGGAACAGTGGAAACAGTATCAGACTTTATTTTTTGGGCTCCAAAATCACTGCAGATGCTAAGTGCAGCCATGAAATTAAAAGACGCTTACTCCTTGGAAGGAAAGTTATGACCAACCTTGATAGTATATTAAAAAGCAGAGACATTACTTTGCAAACAAAGGTCCGTCTAGTCAAGGCTATGGTTTTTCCCGTGGTCATGTATGGGTGTGAGAGTTGGACTGTGAAGAAAGCTGATCGCCGAAGAATTGATGCTTTTGAACTGTGGTGTTGGAGAAGACTCTTGAGAGTCCCTTGTACCACCAGGAGATCCAACCAGTCCATTCTAAGGGAGATCAGTCCTGGGTGTTCATTAGAAGGACTGATGCTAAAGCTGAAGCTGCAATACTTTGGCCACCTCATGTGACGAGCTGACTCACTGGAAAAGACTCTGATGCTGGGAAAGGTTGGGGGCGGGAGGAGAAGGGGACAACAGAGAATGAGATGGCTGGATGGCACCACCAACTCTGTGGACATGAGTTTGAGTGAACTCCGGGAGTTGGTGATGGACAGGGAGGCCTGGCGTGCTGTGATTCATGGGGTCACGGAGAGTCGGACACGACTGAGCGCCTAAACCGAACCGGAAGGCAGTTAGCATGGCTGGGGCCCAGGGAACCAGGAGGGACCTGAAGGAGCTGGACCAGAGGAGGCAGAGCCCTTCCTCAGATCTCTGCAAGGCTGGTCCCTTCTTGTGTTTGCTCTGAGTTCAAGAATCCCTTTCTCCATGAGACCTTCCAGGACCATGGACACCTCCGTGCCTGTGTCTGATCTATGATCACGGCCCCACATATGGCTAGCTGGAGACCTTGCTTATTCACATCACGTGCACAGCCTTTGTCCTCCCCGCTGTGTAAGCTCCATGACAACAGGTTCTTGCACTGCTGCTTGGCCAGCCCCACCCCCTGCCCCGGACTCTGCATGTTTGTTAACAATAGTCATGACTGACCATACCACCCACACCCTGAGCTCCTGCATCCACCCTGGGCCAGACTTTTTTGCCCATCTACTTCTGTGCAGCCATGTGATGGGGGGAGAAGGGATGGGGACTTACCAAAGGGTCCTCAGGGCTCATTTTGCTTGACAACAAAATTGAAAGTTTCCACAAGTTTGCCTCAGAAGCTGACAATTCAGGATATGTAGAACAAATTTCCATGCCTTGAATGTGGCTTAAATGTATGTAATCAGTAAGGTAGATTGGTACATAAAATCCTTTTATTATGGAAAATGGCAAGCAAGTACAAAATAAGAAAACCTTATATAATGAACATCCGGCTACAATGATCCCTGCCTCCCTTGGATTATTTTGAGGCAAATATTAGGCATTATATTGTTTCTTATGTAAATGTTTTACCTTGTATCTTTACAAGATAAGGGTTCTTTTAAAATACATAAACTTCAGTATCATCACCATACCTCGATTTAATAGTAATTCCATAATATCTTAAAATATCCTCTCATTCTTTAAATTATCCACTTGTCTCCATTTTTTCCCCTCTTTTATAAGTTGTTTGAGTCAGCATCCCAATTTTCATAATACTAACATTTTATTCTTTAGGCTATAATATAATATCATTACTATTATTTTGTCACTCATATGGTACCAGCTTTGCCGCCTTTCAGGTTGATTCCATCTCCTTTTGGCAAACAAATTTTTTAAGCAAGAAAAATATACTGTTTTGTTTTCACTTTCCACCCTGCTATTTTCATATCTCTATACTCTAGAATTGCTTCAAACCTACCCAAAGAAATAGTCCTCATTTCTTTTCACAGCTGCAAAATAACCCATTGGATGGATGCACACCGGTTTCCTCTGTCATCTCCCAGTGATGGGCATTCGAACTGTAACCGTCTTCTGCTCCTTCAAGTAGTGCTACAATGGATAGGACCCAGCACCTGTCTTTTCATATTTTCCAAGTGCATCTTTGAAAATAGACCCAAGAAGTAGATTCCTTGGACAAAAGGTACAGAAATATAAGATCTTGCTCAGTCGTGTCTGACTCTTTGTGACCCCGTGGATTGTAGCCTACCATGGGATTCTCCAGGCAAGAATACTGGAGTGGGTTGCCATTTCCTTCTCCAGGGGATCTTCCCCACCCAGGGATCAAACCCAGGTCTCCTGCATTGGAGGCAGACGTTTTAACCTCTGAGCCACCAGGGAAGCCCAAGATCTTGCTAGATTTTGCCAAATTCTCCATCATAGGAGTTCTGCTATTTTGAATTTACCAGAAATATTTCTCCACAGCCAAACACATCAACTTTTCCAACATTTTATATTTCTTCCAATCTGCCAGGGGACGGTAGGCACCTGTACAAAGCTGGGGACACCTGTGTGAGCTGAGAGGCTGCCAAGTGGGCGCAAGAGGTGCCCCCAAGTGAAACCTTACATAAAAGACAGATGACAAGGGCTTCCCTGAGAGTAGAGTGGTTAAAAAAATCCACCTGCCAATGCAGGGGACCTGAGTTTGAGCCCGGGTCCGGGGACACCCCACATGCCACCGGGCAACTAAGCCTGTGTATCACGACTACTGAAGCCCGCTCTCCAGAGCCTGTGCTCCACAGCAAGAGCAGACCCTGCAATGAGAAGCCTGTACGCCCCAACCAAGGGCAGACCCTGCTCGCCACGACTAGAGAAAGCCCACACAGCAATGAAGACCCAGCATAACCATGAATAAAACTATCTTTAAATAAAGACAGATGGCAGGTTAACAGTGAGCTCCTAGAGATCTAATTCATTGGAGGGGAGGGCTTCCACTGCCCCCTACCTCAGGCAATCCCTGAACAAACCTCAGGGCAGCACAGAGCAGGGCTCAGATCCCCCAGATTTGAAAATTAGATCACCAATACAGTCGGTATTAACGTGCAATGGTGTTTTCTACATGGGAAGCTGCACCAGTTGTTTCCCCTGGGCTCCCTCCTGATGACTCTCCTCAACAATCTGACAGGGTAAATGATCATTTCTGCTGATTTCTCCTGGAAGAGGAAACTGAGGCTCAGAGAAGCCAAGTGATGCACCTCTAACTGGTATCTGCATGCATCAAGGTTTAATCTCAAGATTTTCTAACTTTTGAGAACAATATTCTTGAGCTGGCAGATGAGACCAGTATGAGAAGCATCCATCTTTGTGTCTTAGTACAGGCTGCTATAATGATAATACCATAGGCTGGGCAGCTTATGAACAACAGACATTCACTGCTCACAGCTCCGGAGGCTTGAAGTCCAAGATGAAGGCACCGGCAGGTTCAGAACTTGCTTCCTGACTCAGCGAGAAGCTGACTGAGCTGGGTCCTCATGTGGTGGGGAGGGCAGGTGAGGGCTCTGTGGTCCTTTTCAAATGGGCACTAATCCATTCATGAAGCTCCACTTTCATGACCTCCCAGAGGCTCCAGCTCTATCGCACTGGGGGTTAGGGTTCCAACATATGGATTTTAGAGGGACAAACATTCACTCTGTGACAAGGTGCTTGGGATGTCACCTTCTGGACCCCAAATCTACTGTTAGTCACTCAGCATGTCCAGGTCTTTGTGACCCTATGGACTATAGCCCGCCAAGCTCCTGTATCCATGGGATTCTCCAGACAAGAATACTGAAGTGGGCTGCCATTTCCTCCTCCACCAAATCCACTTAAATGTCCTTTTAAGGTTGCCCTCATTCCTGGCCTCTGATCCAGGCAGCCTCTGGCTGACACGCACACTCTACTCCCAGGAGTGCTCTCTGTGCCATCCTCCGCCCGGCCCCAGCCTCTGTTCTCCAAGTCCCTTCCCTTTCCTTCACGGTCAGTTGAGCAGAAGGGAAGAGGCGCTAGATTCTTCCGTCTGTCTTGCAACTTCAGGCCAAGATAGGAGTTAAAGATAGCTCGAACACACCCTGCATTTCAAGCCCTGCTCATCACTGCGCTAATGAGTTTGTGTTCACAGATGAGACTCTGCTGGCTCAAGCAGGAGGGAATACAATTTGCAGCAGCTTCTGTGGGTTTCTTTCCACAGCCCATCACATGACAGCCATGGCTGCGACATGTTGGAGTTGAAAGTTGTGGGTTTGATTTTGCACTTCAAGATTGGATCACTCGTAGCTGTCTCTAAGCTTCCCCACCTTCCTCTCTCACATTCTTTTTTTTACTTTCCCAGTTTGGTGTTTATCGCGGATGCCTTTGGCATCTCCATTATGGAGACTGGGGAAGCTTGCAAAGAGGATCTTTCTAAATGAGTGCCTTCTTCAGGGGCTGGGCTCACTTAACACCCAGTATCTGGACACAAGCAGCCAGCCCCTCTGGCATCCTTAATAGCCAGGCTGCCCCCAAATACATCCTGCAGAGGAGTTAATCTAAAAGGACCTCATTTTTATTTTAAACAGAACTGAAATTATACATTGCATTCAACTTGATTAGATGTCAGCGAGGTAATTTGATAATACCCGGCAGAAATAACGATACCACCAGCATGGGTTACAAACCACTTGCTATGCTCAGTATCTTGGGTGAACATCCCGGGGCCGCTGAAGGAAGCCTCATCATCTATGTTCTACTGACGAGGCGATCAAGGCTGAGTGAGGTCGAGCACCTTGTCCAGGAACAGCTAGTCAGTGGAAAGTCCTCATGTGGACCCCAGAGTCCTTGCTCTGAGATGAAGCACGCCGATGCGGTCCCTCATGGATGTCACAGATCACAGCTCTCCTGTGTGTGATCCACAGGAAGGAGGACATTTCAGGACCTGTGTTCTCTTGAGAGGTTTGTTTCCACAGTTCAAAGTCCTATAAGCCTTGCTTGCTTGCTTGCTAAGTCACTTCAGTCGTGTCCGACTCTGTGTGACCCCACAGACGGCAGCCCACCAGGCTCCCCCGTCCTAGGATACTCTTGATCAGGTTTGTCCAGGGAAACAAAACTGATAGGATGTGTATGTGTGTGTACATACACACGCACACAGAGGGTGGTGCTTCCCTGGTGACTCAGTGGTAAAGAATGCACCTGCCAATGCAGGAGACGCAGGTTCAATCCCTGGACTGGGAAGATCCCCTGGAGGAGGTCATGGCAACCCACTCCAGTATTCTTACCTGGGAAATCCCATGGACAGAGGAACCTGGAGGGCTACAGTCCATGGGGTGGCAAAGAGTAGGACATAACTTAGCAACTAAACAACAGCAAATATATAGAGATAGACAGACAGAGGGAGACAAAGACAGACACACAGAGAGAAAGAATCTTAGTTTAAGGAATTGACTCATGGCGTTAAGGAATTGGCTCATGGCATTGTGGATCCTGACACATATATAGATTATAGTCTATAATCTATGGAGCAGGCCAGGATGCTGGAGACCCAGGGAAGAGTTGCAATTCAAGTCTAAAAACTTCCTGGAGGCTGAATTCCTTCTTCCTCAGGCAGGGGATCTCAGTCTATTTGTTAAAGGCCATCATTAGATTAGATGAGAACCCCTACATTACAGAGTGGGCTTTCCTAGTAGTTCAGTTGGTAAAGAATCTCCCTGCAATGCAGGAGACGCAGGTTCAATCCCTGGACTGGGAAGATCCCCTGGAGGAGGTCATGGCAACCCACTCCAGTATTCTTGCCTGGAGAATCCCATGGACAGAGGAGCCTGGCAGGCTACTGTCCACAGGGTTGCAAGAGTCAGACATGACTTAGTGACTAAACCACCACATTACAGAGTATTATCTGCTCCACTTAATGCCTAATGATTTAAAGTTAATTAATCTCACCATCCAAAATACTTTAACAAAACATCTAAAATAGTGTTTGATCAAAAACCTGGATACTGTGGTCCAGCCCAGTTGACACACAAAATTAACCATCATAGGGATTTTCTCATCACTGTTCTTGTGTGTGCTCAGTCAACTGACTCTTGGCAACCACGCAGACTACAGCCCACCAGGCTCCTCGGTCCATGGGATTCTCCAGGCAGGAATACTGGAGTCGGTTTCCATTTCCTCCTCCAGAGGACCTTTGCAACCCAGGGATCGAACCCACATCTCCTGCATTGGCAGGTGGATTCTTTACACTGAGCCACCTGGGAAGCATCACTGTCTTTACCCTCAACTAGAGGCATATGACTCCTGGGAGTGTGGACAGGAAGGCTTGTGCAGCATCTTAGCAGCTTTCTTGCAAAACCACAGGGCTGCCCCATGCCTAGCCCAACCAATGTTGGTTTCTGATTGATCCATCTCAGATGAATAACATATCAGCTTGAAACATGCCTGTCATACTATTGGGTGGTCATGTCAGACCTCTTGCAACTTCTTGGTTCTGAGACCTGTAGCCAGTTTCTGTTTCCTAATGTTTGTCTTCTGCTGGGATTTTGCCAGGGGACCCCAGGAGTGGCTGTAGATGTTTCTATTATATGAAGATGCCATCAGGAGGCTAGGGGCTTCCCAGTTGGCTCAGTGGTAAAGAATCCTCCAGCAATGCAGGAAATGCAGGAGAGGCAGATTCGATCCCTGGGTTAGGAAGATGCCCTGGCGTGGCAACCCCTTCCAGTATTCTCACCGAGATAATTCCATGGACCAAGGAGCCTGGCAGGTTACAGTCATGGGGTTACAAAGAGTCGGACATGACTGAGCAACTGAACATGCAGGCACTCAGGATGCTAGAAGTTTACAAGATTGCTCCAAGTACTGCTTTAAATGTCATACAGTTTCCTAACACACGTCTGTTTTTAGTGAAAAAATACAGAAAAAAAACACACACAAAATTCCTTTCTATTCATCAATATCATCTTTCCCCTCAATTTACCCAGTCAAGATGAAATATTGGCTTCATGAGAAGAGTATTTTACTAACTTTCTACTGAATCTGGGGTTGAGCATAACCTTTGGATTAAAGACTGGCTTCTGCTAGCCAACAAACTTAGGAGCTTTAAGGTTATTTTTAAAAATCGCTTCCAGATATGCAGGGTGCTAATAAAAGCCTGAGAATGTCTGGTGAAGCTGGGCCATTTATATTCAGTGTTACCCCACAGCCCTCATCTGAAAAACACTTACACATGCCCGTTTTCAACTGTTGCTTACAAACTTCACAGCAATTGCTCAGAACTGCCGTTGGTTTTCTACTCGGGGTTTAAATCCTCAACCTTCTCACCTGTCTTTGACGACTCTCGCTGTGTGCGCACAGCCTTCCAAAGCCACTCTTGCGGGGAGAAATCAATAGCAGACACAATTGCCTTCTGGTCTCCAAACCACCAGAAGCGCAGACACTTGCCTGGGTTTCAACAAGGCTGTGCATCATACAGAGCCTTCCCCACACCTCTTTGAGAGCTGCATTTCCCCGCTATGGGAGAATGATCTGCATCTTCTTCATACACCTCACAAGCGCAAGCCTAACAAGACTGGACCACAGCTAGGAGTTCTGCAGACGTTCTTTGTGATCTGTCCTGAGCTCTCGACTGTGCGGAGCCCAGAGCTTCACATCCAATATCGCTGGGCTGCAGGATGTGACGGGTGTGCCGTCCTGGCCAGAGGAGGGAAGGCCAGACTGTGCCCTGTGTCCCAACACCACGCAAACCACACAGCAGTCAAGGGGTCCTGTGGGCATCAGAGCCTCAGGGTATCTTTGGTGATCTGACTACGTGATCCTCGTGTCTTTAAGCAAATCAGGACCATAACCCTTGTCCCGGGAGGGACAGAGCACAGGAGGGCAGGACCAGTTTCGATCTCCCCGTGAGAGGGCGCCCACCCACAAGTTTGGAGGGGCCTTCCTTTCTTCTGCTTTTACCCCCAACTGTGAGCATATCTTCTTATTTCTCCAGGAGTCTTTTTATCCTGGGCTCTTCTCTTGGCTTTCCCAGCAGAAGACCCTGGACTGCTCTTTATTTGGGAAAACTTGCTGAATTCAGGGTTCAGTAATGTTCCTTTGGGGACTTCCTGAGGCCAAGGAATGAAGTCTCCTATGAGAATGAACCCTGGAGGAGCTGAGGGGCACAAACCCTGGAGGGTCTGGGAGCACAGCTCTGGAGGGGCTGAGCTCACAAGCAGGCCGACATACGCAACAGGCTCAGGTACAAGGGTAGAGGTCACTTCCAGGCCCACGGCACTTCATGACTCTGCTAAGAGGAAAAGTGAATCATAGTGGCATCTTCCTTGAAGATCTCTAACGGGAAGCATCCATCACCTCGGAGACCCAGGTGAGGGCTCTGGTGCCCAGGCCCCTCCTGAGGACCCCCCTCTGCATCTGTCCTGTCCATCATGCCCTCTGGTGGCAGCACCTCACCCCCAGGCCCCTGTACTCTGCCTGGCCCGGATCTCCTGCTGCACTGCCTGCCTGAGGCTGGCTGCCGCTTAGGCTCCCCACAACCTTGTTCTTTACCAGGTAAGGAAGAAGGGGATTCCTTCTTCCTTGGATTCCTTCCTTCCTAACTCTGGATTTCCCACCTCCCTTGCACCCCATTCCCCACCCTTCACCCCCAAAATGTTTCTTTCCTCCAATTTGAGACAACTTTACAACAGGAAAGAAAAAGGCAGGAACCCCTTCTGGCTGCCAGCCACCCTCTGCCATGGAGTCATTTCTGATCAATGCACAAAGCAGAGAAGAAACCAGTCGTTGTTGCTCAGTTGCTAAGTCGTGTCTGACTCTCTGCCACCCCACGGACTGCAGCACCCAGGCTCCTCTGTCCTTCACAATCTCCCGGAGTTTGCTCGAATTCATGTCCATTGAGTCTGTGATTCTATCCACCCATCTCATCTTCTGTCATCCCCTTCTTCTCCCGCCTTCAATCTTTCCCAGCATCAGGGTCTTTCAAAATGAGTCAGCTCTTCGTATCAGGTGGCCAAAGTATTGCAGCTTCAGCTTCAGCATCAGTCCTTCCAATGAATGTCCAGGGTTGATTTCCTTTAGGATTGACTGGTTTGATCTCCTTGCTCTCCAGGGCACTCTGAAGAGTCTTTTCCAGCATCACATTTCAAAAGCATCAGTTCTTCGACACTCAACCTTCTTTATGGTCTAACTCTCATATCTGGACATGACTACTGGAAAAACTATAATCCTCAAAAGGAAGGTATGCTGGCAGAGAATGAGTTCTAAGTGTGTGACACCAACAGATGCAGGAGGAATGGAGACCCCTTGGGCTGGAGGCCTCCCCTTTAAAGGACCCTCTGGGGTGGGAGGGGCCCACAGGGAGAGGTGTCTGCCACCACGTTTCTGCGCAGACATATCAATCAGGGAAGAGCTGGCTCCAGGCTTGGGAAATAGTAAGAGGAGGTGTTTACAGAGAGCTGGCCGACAGCAGTAAATTAGACACTTGTTTATTAAACAAGAAAAATGAGGCTCTCTGCTCTCTGAGGTGGCAGCCGAAAGGGCACCGGAGTTTTAATTAATTTTTCAGCTTTCCGTCTTTGCTGTAAGCCGGCTTCAGAGTCGGAGCCAGAGAAGCCTGAGTCCCAGCTGTGGTCAGGTCTGAAACTTACCATTCACGCTCCCCTGGAGTCAGGTGCATGCAGGGCACCCAGAGTATGGCAGGGGAGATACCTGCATGACTCTGAAGAGGGAAGACCCCAGTCCAGCTTTTATCGCCTGCAAACTCAACTTCTTTCCCGTGTCACAGCCCCAGTGGAGTGGCCATGCCTCAGGGTATCCACTGTCTCAGGTCAGGAGCAGCTCCTCTGAGAGCCCAGGGAGAGTACAGTCTTCCTAGAGAGGAACCGCTGACACCTGGGTGTGGCTTTATCGTTTCTGGTTACACCCCTTGCTTTAACTGACACAGGTGAGGGGAGCACAATAAACTCTTGCTGAATGCCGGCTCTTTTACACTAAGCAAGAGATCCCAGAAACCACCCTGTATTCACCCACAGGCAGCCTCTTTATCCTCATTACAGCTGCTGGCGCCTCTGTCCTGTGGACGCCCCAGAGTTTATCCAACCTATCCTATGGGTGAGCGCTCAGGTTGTTTCCAATACTTTGCAGGCACAGCCAGTGCCATCACAGAGAATCGCCAATATATAAGGCCTACCTGACAGTGTTTGGTGCATCCTCAAGGTAAGTTTCTAGGACAGGGACTCCTGGTTCAAAGGGTCACCGCCGAGGTGGTTTTGGTCGGGACTGCCAAATTCCCTTGTGGAGGGAATGAGCCACTTTGGCACGGCTTCATTTTGCTGTTAGAGCTGGTCCTCAGTGGCAGATTTGGGGCAAGAATCTGGGCAAAAATAAGCAACTGAATTGCGTGAAAATCTGGGAGCAAGAGCTAGGACTCAGTGGCTGCTCTCCTGAAAGGCAGGTGTTTGGCAATCTTCCAAGCTCTCGGGACCGAGGTGCTAACAACACCGTCTGTGATGCTCTGTGACCTTTACTTTGCAATAACTTCGCCATCACTATTTTTTAAGTCATTGTTTCTAAAAACTGTCGCTGGAAAGTAAGCTACAGTGATCAATGACCTCACTTCACCCCCATTTTATAGGATGATATGTGCTTTAACTGGGGAGCCTGAACATGTCTCCGAAGACACTGAGCACACGTTTTTCTAATTTTTAAAAATTGTTACATAATTTTTAAATTAGAGATAGTTACTTTACAACATTGTGATGGTTTCTGCCATACATCAACATGAATCGGCCGTAGGTATACATATGTCCCCCCGCCTCCTCGAACCTCCTCCCTCTTCTCTCCCCATCTCATCCCTCTAGGCTGACACAGGGGACACAAACCCAGTGCTCTGTGACAATTTTTATACAATTTTAAAGGTTAATTTCTGTTTACAACTGTTATGAAATATTGGCCTATTTCTCGCGTTGGGGAATTCATTCTTGAGCCAGTCTTACACCCACCATCCCCTTCTCTGTGTCCCTCCCATCCTTACAATGGTGACTGGTGACCACTGGTAGTGGCTACTGGTAACCACTAGTTTGCCTTCTACATCTGTGAGTCTGTTTCTCTTTTGCTGTGTGTGTGAGTGTGTTAAGTCATTTCAGTCCTGTCCGACTCTTCGTGACCCTATGGACCAGAGCCCACCAGGCTCCTCTGTCTGTGGGATTCTCCAGGCAAGAATACTGGAGTGGATTTCCATGCCCTCTTCCACGGGATCTTCAGACCCAGGGGTTGAACTCATGTCTCTTATGTCTCCTGCATTGGCAGGCAGGTTCTTTGCCGTCAGTTCATCGTACATCTTATTATTTTATTTTATATCAGAGTAGAGCTGATTTATAATGTTGTGTTAGTTTCAGATGTGCAGCAAATTGATTCAGTTATACATATGCAAATATCTGCTCTTTCTCAGATTCTTTTCCCATGTAGGTTATTACATCACATTGAGTAGAGTTCCCTGTGCTATACAGTAGGTCTTTATTGGTTATCTTTTGCATTTGTGCTATGCTTAGTCACTCAGTCATGTCTGACTCTTTGTGACCCTATGGACTGGGGCCCACCAGGCTCCTCTATCCATGGGGATTCTCCAGGCAAGAATACTAGGGTGGATTGCTGTGCCCTCCTCAAGGGGATCTTCCCGGCCCAGGGATCAAACCCTCGTCTCTTACATCTCCTGCACTGGCAGGCAGTTTCTTTACCACTAGCACCACCTGGGAAACCCCTTCTTTCCCCTTTGGTAAGCATAAAGTTTGTTTTCTAAATCTGTGAGTCTGTTCCTATCTTGTAAATAAGTTCACTTGTGTCATTTTTTAGACTCCACATTTAAGTGATGTCATACATTTGTCTTTCTCTGTCTGACTTCTAATGCCCAAGAATTGATGCTTTTGAACTGTGGTGCTGGAGAAGACTCTTGAGAGTCCCTTGGACTGCAAGGAGATCCAACCAGTCCATTCTAAAGGAGATCAATCCTGGGTGTTCATTGGAAGGACTGATGCTAAAGCTGAAACTCCAATACTTTGGCCACCTCATGAGACGAGTTGACTCACTGGAAAAGACTCTGATGCTGGGAAAGGTTGGGGGCGGGAGGAGAAGGGGACGACGGAGAATGAGATGGCTGGATGGCATCACCGACTCTGTGGACATGAGTTTGAGTGAACTCCGGGAGTTGGTGATGGACAGGGAGGCCTGGCGTGCTGTGATTCATGGGGTCGCGGAGAGTCGGACACGACTGAGCGACTGAACTGAACTGAACTGAATGCCCTCCAAGTCCATTCATGTTGCTGCAGATGGAAAATTTCATTCTTTTTACGACTGAGTAATATTCCATTGTATATATGGACCACATCTTCTTTACCATCTTTGAGGGACACATAGGTTGTTTCCATGTCAAGGCAGACATTGTCACAAAATCCATGCACGTGTCCAGCTGAGGTGTCCAGAGGGATGTTCTGCTTTCTGGTTTCAGCACTCAGACCCTAAGTAAGCATCCCTTCTGCAGTCTATTCAGTGTCTCATTTTTTTTTTTTCATTTTTGAGCTTTTCTTGGCAGATTTGCTATATAAAACGGCCCTCATGTGTAGCCCTGAAGTGCTGCCTGGTGTCCTAAGCACAAGGAGTGTGTGATGGGCCTCAGGAAGAAAGAACGTGAGTGAGATGAACTTCATCAGTCATGAGCTACTGCCCTGCTGTCTATGCAGTGGACCAACAATATATATGAAATGAGGACTTTGGCCACCTGATGCCAAGAGCTGATTCATTGGAAAAGACCCTGATGCTGGGAAAGATTGAAGTCGAAAGGAGAAGGTGGCGGCAGAGGACGAGATGGTTGGGAGGCATGACCAACTCAGTGGACATGAGTTTGAGCAAACTCCAGGAGATAGTGAAGGACAGGGAAGCCTGGCGTGCTGCAGTTCATGGGGTTGCAAAGAGTTGGACGTGACTTAGCAACTGAACAACAACAAAGCTTTAAACAGAGGCACACATGCAATGGGGTTATATACTGACTGCTTGATTAAAATGTTGCAACCAGAGGCATTTAGAAACCTAACCTTGTATTTCTCCTAGGAGCCATGGTTTGTATTCATCAATTCACTATTCATGGTGACTCTTTATAAGTACTATGAGTAATGAAACTTGGCTATAAGATCAATCAATATTTTCATTATTTTTGATTTCTTTGCCAATTCCCAAGGCATGCTTTGTTTATCATGTGTCACCACATTCTTAGGTAAGGGCCTGGGCTTGGATTGACAAATTCTCCATTCCCCCCACCCCACCCAATCCTAGTGATCACCTTAGCTTCACGGTGCTGGCTTCATGCAAATTCCATCATCAAAAAGGGCTAAATCTTTACAGTGGTGGATTAAAGCCACACAGTAGGGTTGTCTCTGCAGAGCCCTTCTGGAGCATCAAACAGTTCTTCAGGAAGAGAATAGTCTTTCCTGGAGCTGTGGGACCCTAGGCATGTGGTACCTGCTCTAAAGTGATAAGGAAAGAACCAGGATATATAGGAGTTTTCATGTCAAAGACCAGGTAGGAGCATCAAAAAATTGCTGTCAATTACTAAAATTAAGGAATTTAACATTTTTCTATGTATGGGACAATGCAAGATTCCAGGCTCAGTGACGTCACTCCTTTGATGTGCTCCTCAGCTCTCTGGGGCCAGCATCCTGTGTTTTCTCATCCTGAGTTTCCTCAGGGTGCACAGTCAGGGTGACTGTGATATGATGGCTTGGTGGCTGCAACATCCTTTGCTTACTAATGCAGAAGCAATATTCTATGAATAGTTCACACCTGTCTCGACATGGGCTGGCATCCCCCGTATTGGGACAGTACTTGACACTGACCAGCACTCAATTAGAGAGCGATAGAGTGGTCACCAGCCAATCAATCCAACTCCTTGGTCCACCTGACTCAAATGGTGTGAAGGCACAGCTCTTACTGGAAGTTCCACAGGCTTCCACGTGCCTGGGAATCATGGGGATCTGGTGAAAACACTGATTCTGAGTCTGGGGAATCTGGGCTGGTCCTGATCTCCTAGTCAGCACTTCTAACCAGATTCCAGGTGATACGATGCTGTTGGCCTGAGGCCCCAGCTGAGGAGCAAGGCTAGAGCAGCCTCACAGCCAGGGCTCAAGGTGACACACCAAGGCCCCAGAGATCTGTCCATTTCCTCGGGCCTTTATCAAGTCCACTTTGTCTTCATCTCAAGCTCTTTGTGCACCCCACCCAGCTAGAGTTACACTGCACTTCCCTGTCTAAATTGAGCTGGGGATGGGCCAGGGGTGGAGAGCACAAAGCCTGTCTCACTTTGCGGATGCTGACATTGTGACCTGGAAGGTTGTGACACACCATGGCTCCACAGTCGGGAGCATTGGGAGAGACCAGGATTCAGCAGCGAGAGGCACGCGTCACCTCTCTATGCCTGAGCAGAGCACCCAGCAGAGGCCTGGCTAGCCTCTTGCAGGACACCCACCTGGAGCTCTCTTTTCTTCTGGCTCTGCTCCAGGTGAAGCATAGGGAGCTCCTTGGATGCATGCACCTCAAAGTCAGGCCCCTGTGGCTCTCGGTGCAGCCCTGTGAGTGATGAGGCTGCTTCACTTCAGCACAGCAAGTCACCCCTTGTGCAACCAAGAGCCAGATAAATACAGAGGCTCATTTTGAAATTCATCACTTTCTCTAAGAACATTTGGCAAAGCTCTGCCCCTTGGGTTCAAGACCAATCAGAAAAGACATTTTAACCCAGTCCTCAGGGTCCCCGGTGCCTGTGCCAATCTATTTTAACTTGTGCTGTCATTATCACCACCATCACCATGATCATCATCATCACCATCATCATCAACCTAAATTTCCAGCCCCAGTGGACAGCATTTAGCTCCCTGTCCTCTGCCTGCCATGAAAGTGCTCCCTGACCCCCCTTTGGGGTCCTCAAGACCCCCGTGGCCCTGACAGCTGCGCTTTACAGCTGTTTTCTATTCCAGAATGTTGACAATGGCCTAATTGGAGCTGGATGCAGAGGAGAAAGGAAGCAGTTTGAAGGGTAAACGTCAGGTTCATTTAACCAATTCTGTGTCTCTATCCTAATGGAGGACCTGGGAAAAAGAAATCACTGATCAGCTTTTCTGAACGTGCCAGGGTTTGGAAGAGGAAGAAAAGGGACAAAACAGCAAATTGTAAAAATCAGTGCAATTTTTCTAAATCACATTTTACCTGTGCAGGGTTCAGAACAGACAGATCTCAGTCAAACACTGTGACTGATTAACCTGAACCCACTCAAGCAATGACTTTTCATCATTTCGTCTTTGAAGAATTTGTGAGTTCTAGACCATTGATTCTCAGAGTTTCTGGATCACCTGGGCACTTGTCGGAAATGCAATTTCTCACTGGGCTCCACCCCAGCTGCTGACCCTGGTGCCCTGGGGTAGGATGCTCGCGATCTACTTGAACAGACTTCCAGGAGATCCTGCTTTACTCTAGACTTGGGAACCTGTGTTCTGGATGCAATAGTCGAGCCCCTCCCCCCACCTACACACCCATGCCTGTATGCTTTCTGGAGTTAGGGAGACCCAAATATGGGGAAGCCTCAGTAAACAAAATATTATAAATTCCTCCTGGATGGGCTGAAATCCACCTTTTCACTAAATGTGAACAAAACGGCTAAGTAAGGAATTAGATGAGCCAAATTACAAGGGAGCTATTCAAAGGGAAAAAACTGTTTTTGGATACCTTATTACATTAATTGTCTATATGCAAATCATTGCTTCCAATTACAGAGGAGTCTTGATTATGGAGGAGATACACTGAGACACAGTCTGAGTACTCAATTTGGCTCATTACTCAGCCTTGAATGTGATCTGGGCAAATACCGTCTAATTTAGACCCCACTTATTCAGGCCATTTCCCCCTCAAACTAGCAAGTAATCTACTAGAATGAGCACCTGAGGAAAGAAATCTTTGTTTTTATTGATAAATTGCTAATGAAATCCCCACACCATTACCCCTTCCAACTTCAGATGTACAGTTACAACGATACCCGAAAAATTACAAATGGAAGAAGACTCTGTAATCAAGTTGCCCGGCTGATTTTCTCAGCACACAGAGCGACACCCAGTCTCAGGAGACAGGAACAGGCAAAGAGGAGACCGTTTCCCTAACCTCGTATTGACTTTGGTTTCTAAAATCAATGTTCCTTATTAGCTGGTCCATCTCCGCAAAAGACTTTCTGTGTGGAATCTGGATAAATTATCTAATCAGTAAATTGTTTCCATTCTAACTGGTTATAATGCTGTTGTTGTTGTTCAGTTGCTAAGTCGTGTCTGACTCTTTGCAACCCCATGCACTGCAGCATGCCAGGTTTCCCTGTCCTTCAGTATCTCCCAGAGTTTGCTCAAATTCATGTCCATTGAGTTAGTGATGCCATCCAATTGTCTCATCCTCTGCCACCCCCTTCTCCTCCTGCCCTCAATGTTTCATGGCATCAGGGTCTTTTCCAATAAACTGGATGTAACAGCAGCAAGATTTAATACAAAACAGCACAAGCTAAGGGCTTGGGACAAAATCACCCTGGAAGAGTAAATGAGGCCTCAGTTCAGTTCAGTTCAGTCGCTCAGTCGTGTCCGACTCTTTGCGACCCCATGAACCACAGCACGCCAGGCCTCCCTGTCCATCACCAGCTCCCGGAGTTTACCCAAACTCATGTCCGTTGAGTCGGTGATGCCATCCAGCCATCTCATCCTCTGTCATCCCCTTCTCCTTCTGCCCTCGATCTTTCGCAGCATCAGGGTCTTTTCAAATAAGTCAGATTGCATCAGGTGGCCAAAGTACTGGAGTTTCAGCTTCAACATCAGTCCTTCCAATGAACACCCAGGACTGATCTCTTTTAGGATGGACTGGTTGGATCTCCTTTCAGTCCAAGGGACCCTCAAGAGTCATGAACCCACAAAGGTGTGCCTTTGGTGTCAGACGCAGATGAGGGGTTTACACTGCACAGCTCCAGGGCATGGTATTCATATTGCAATCTCAGTGCAGTTGGGCAGTCTATGCCCTGATTGGCCTGATACGGTGGTCCTGCAACCAGCAATTTAAGATTCATCAAATGTTGTGTCCAAAGGCCAGAATGTGTATGACGTGGCGAGCTCCTTCTCTCCCCCCGTGACCCCTGTAGGGCTGTCAGAGTTCTGCAGAGAAACAGAATCCAGAGGATGTGTACAGATATGGATTAGGACAGATAGATTGAGATAGAGGTATACCTATCATCTATCTATCTGTCTACTCTACCATCTGTTGCAAGAAGGGAGGACCCCTTCCAGGGCCGAGAATGGGTTCTTGCCTAACACCTGGAAAGGAAGGGTCCAAGGAACAAATGTGCTGACAAAGCAAAAACTTTGTTGGAAAGGGCACCCTGGCAGAGAGCAGCAGGGCAAGGGAATCCAGGAGGACTGTTCTGTCAGGTGGCTCGCAATCTGGGGTTTTATGGTGACAAGATTAGTTTCTGGTTTATCTCTGGTCAATCACTCTGATTCAGGGTCCTTCTTGGTGGCAGACACATCAGTCAACCAAGATGGATTCCAGCACAATGAATTCTGGGAGATTGGTAGGATGTATTATGGACTGGTGTCTCCTCCTTTTTTGTGACCCCTCCCAAATCCTTAGTATTCAGTGGTAGCACCATGTTCCTCATCAGGAGCTCCTGTTGTGAGGCAACTCATATATCTGGTGATCATTATCCTAAAGGTTCCCTAACATACTAATCTATCCATCTATCTGTCTATCTATCTACCTGTCTATCACAGAGGAAGGGCTTTATTTTAAGGAATTGACTCACATCATTGCTAGTAGCTGGCAAGTCTGGGAGGATAGAGACCCAGGGAATAGTTCATGTTGCAGACTTGAGTCCAAAGGCAGTAGGTTGCAGAACCCCTTCCTCTCTGGGAGAATCTCAGTCTTTCCTTTTAAGATCTTCCACTGATTGTGTGGGGCCCACCCAATGGTGATAATCTGCTTTACTCAAAGTCTACTGATTTAAATGTTGGGCTTCCTTGGCGGCTCAGTTGGTGAAAAATTTGCCTGCAATGCAAGAGACCCGAGTTTGATCCTTGGGTCAGGAAGATCCCCTGGAGAAGGGAATGGCTACCCACTCCAGTATTCTTGCCTGAAGAATTCCATCGACAGAGGAGCCTGTCAGGTTACAGTCTGATTTAAATATTAATTTTATTTAAAAGATGAAGATTCATAGCAACAACCAGGCTGGTTTTGACCAAGCATCAGGGCACCATGTTCTAGACAAGCTGACATGTAAAATTAACCATTACAAAGGTGGTCTGCTGATTTTTGTCTGCCAGCACCTTATCTTCCTTCTGCAGGTAACTCACACATACTTTTCTTGAGGAGCCCACTCTCCTCCACTCAATCCCTGGATCCATGGGTTTGAGTAGAGAGTGCCCATTGAGTTTCAGGCCTAGACAATTGAGTCAGGTCTGATCAAATGACTTATTCCTTTGGCAGCTCTCATCTTTATCACCTGCTACAGGATTGGTTTGGGAGTGGGGACATCATCCAAGTTGGCCAATCACAGCATTCAGCCCACTTACCCGACTTGCAGCCATGTGATGGATGCAGAGTTGTCCTGAAACCCAAGTGGCCCCCATAAGGGTGTGTGTGCTCTAAGTCTCTTCAGTCGTGTCCAACTCTTTGCGACCCCATGGACTGCAGCCCACCAGGCTCCTCTGTCCACAGGATTCTCTAGGCAGGATATCTGAGTGGGTAGCCATTCCTTTCTCCAAGGGATCTTCCTGAGCTAGGGATCAAAGTCTCCCACATTGCTGGCAGATTCTTTACTGTTTGAGCCACCAGGGAAGCCCAGCCCCCATGAGACTCCATTCTAATGATTTTGTGTGAACCTTTTGGAGAAAAGAAAATTTTCAGAGAGCTCTGATATTACTTGAACCCCTGACCCAGTGGGTCTGGATTTTCCATTATGAGAATAAATCACAGACAAGCTCCAGGAGGACTAGAGTTGGTTTACATTCATCTACTGTGTCTAGAACTAAGCCCGACACATGGTAGGAGCTCAGTGATCACATGTCAAGTGAATGGATGAACCAACGATGCCTCTTTCCTGCATTAGCCAGTTGGATGTCTATCCCTTGTAGACAAAAAAGTCTACTCAGCATAGCCTATAGGAACCTCACTGCAACTTGGGATAGTGGACCGTGGTATCCACCAAGACTTGGGGCATCTTTAAACACCAAAGCAACTCTAATTTTCGATCCAGGTCATAGCTGAGCTCACTCAAGATAAGCTGATTAGCAAAAACAAGCCTGGAGCCTTTTTTCTCCCTCCATAAGTGACATTGATATACTCCTGAAGCTTGTCCTTCCAAAAACCTGCCAATTTTTCAATGCAAATCAGTTCCTAACAAAAGAAGCCTGGCTGGATACTGATGATCCAGAATTAGATAGCCTTTGCTTGGGTCTTCAGGAGTTCATCAATACAAAGCCACTTGACGTTTAGGTTTGATTAGAAGATTTACAAATGAATTTAAAATTCTTGTGACAAATGGGTTTCAGAATTCTTTTGTGTTGTGTTGGCACAAAGAATCGGAGTTTCCTTACGTCCGGCAAGCTGTGGAACTCATTGGCAGGGGATGGCTTCAGGGCTGAGTCATCCAACTTTGAGAAGGATAGGTGAGCAAGGACTCATGTGCATGGTGGAGAAAGAGGAGGCTGTGTGGTGGAGGACAGAGGTTGTCCTTGGCTGGGAGACAAATCATCCCTGTGTGCTGAATTCTAAGGGTTCCCTGGGAGGCAGGAATTTCAGCCCTGGAACCAAGACAGTCCCAGCCACCTTGGGCTCACAGGTGATGGATTCCTCAGCCCAGGGCACACACTCCCTTTTCCCCTCTCCCTGCATGGAACAAGCCCACCCTGCAGCTGACCTGCTCTGGAGGAAGAAAATACCCCTAAAATCAGCTGATAAAAGTTGCCTTAATAGGAAAGGCTGACCTTTTTAAAAATGACCTGTCCATGGTCATCTGACTGAGATCACTTCACAGGAAAGCATATTGTGGCGGAATGGCAGTAGGAAGGGAGGAGGGTGAAATGTGCCAGATTTAAATTTAATACGTGTTGGTGATTTCATTGTGACTTAAAGAAAGTCAGTCTCTGATTTGGAGCAGTCTGGAAAGAAATGGCAACCCACTCCAGTATTCTTGCCTGGAGAATCCCATGGAGAGGGGAGCCTGGCAGGCTATAGTCCATGGGGTCGCAAAGAATCAGACACAACTGAGGGACTGAGCACGCCATTTGGGTAAGATCAACAGCAAGTTAGAACCAGAGGCCATGTGGCCATTTGAGGCCTTGGGGAAGGCTAGTTAGGACAAGCATCCTCTGACCCCCACCCCCACCCCGCCTCCGGGGAGTGCCAGCAGGCATTCATTAGTGCAGGTGCGTTCCCCGTGCCTGGCTCTCTCTGAAGCAGCCTCGGGGGCTCTGTGGAAAAAGCCTGCTCCACTCAGCACACGGATCTCAGAGCTGGGGCTCATCCTCAAGCCATCTCTACCCAAGATCCTCCGCAGAGACCTTCCCTTCTAGGATCTCTGGATTGTCACCCTTTCCCAGACACCAGCTGTTTGTTTGGGACCAGAATCTGACCCTACCCTGTAAGCTAATCTGTATCCATTTCCTGAAACTGTAGTAACAAAATACCACAAGCTGAGTGGTTCAAACAATAGAAGTTTTTCCTTTGATAGTTTCTGAGATGAGAAGTTTTCAATCCAGGTGTGGGCAGGCTGGTCCCTCCGGAAGCTGTAGGAGAAGGTCTTTCCTGACTCCTCCAGGTGTTAACAGTGACGCTCAGCATCCTTTGGCTTGTGGCTGCATCACTCCTGTCACATCCATCTTCTTTCTGTGTCTTCACATCTCCCTGCTGCGCAGGTCTGTGTCCCTTTCAGAAAGATGCCATCATTTTGGATTATGGTCCAGACTCATTCTCACGCTCAGTCGTGTCCGACTCTTTGTGATCCCATGGACTGTAGCCCACCAGGCTTCTCTGTCCATGGGATTCTCCAGGCAAGAATACTGGAGTGGGTTGTCATTTCCTTCTTCAGGGGATCTTCCCAACCCAAGGATCAAACCCACCTCTCCTGCATCTCCTATATTGGCAGGCAGATCTTTACCACTAGCCACCTGGTCCAGACTAGTGACCCCATTTATTGTGATGACCTCTGCAAAGACTTTATCTCCAAATATATTCACATTGTTAGTTACCTGAGACCTCCAAATACCGTTTAGGGGACATGATTCAACTCATAACCCTCTTCCAGTCCCAGAAAGATGTTCTGCTCAGAGAATCTCAGGCACCTGGAAAACAACCCAAAGAGCAGCCAGACACCTGGTAGCCCCTCAGTTCCTGTGTGGATTGGCCTTTGTAATGGGAAACATGGGGCTGACGGTCTGTCCGTGTCTCTGCCACTCACAGCTGTGGCCTTCATTGGGCAGCCCAGGTTGGGAAGGCTGTAACTAGCTACCTGGACGAGGCTTGTCTTTCCACCTAACTCCAACCCAGTGCTGACACCACAGGGCCAGACCACCCAGCCCCAGGGCTGCCTGATCCGAGAGCCTGGTGTGGAGATCCTCAGGAGTAACCCCAGCCAGACCACATGAGGTGTGGTAGGAAATCAGGCTGACTGCTCCAGAAAACAACCTAGCACTTTCCATACAGTGCCTCATTTTTGTGCCCTGACTTGATTAATCCAAATTAATTTCATGTTCTTTCTTGCAATCTTTTCTTCAGAAAAGGAAATATTGAAACAATTTCCCCTGTATCTTCTATGTCTGTATTTCCAAAGACTTCACTTTGTTTCAGCCCAAAGTAGGCTGTTCACATTACACAGTGATGACCCAGGAGAAGAGTTATTAATGAGCTTGTAGGGTGGAGAATTCAAATAATTAGAAGCAGCCTTCCTGGCCTTCTCCCCCTCCCCCACCCAGGGGCTTCCCTGGTGGCTCGGACATTAAAGAGTCTGCCTGCAAGGCAGGAGACCTGACATAAACCCCTGGGTCAGGAAGATCCCCTGGAAAAGGAGATGACAACCCACTCCAGTATTCTTGTCTGGAGAATCCCATGGACAGAGGAGCCAGGCAGGCACCAGTCCATGGGGTCACAAAGAGTCGGACTGAGCAACTAACACTCTCACTTTTTATCCTGCCCTGCCCCCTGTCCCCTCCAGAACCTGTAGGCTGACACCACTTGCCTCATGGGATCAAAGTGCCTCAGTGACCTTGCGCCATCCTCGGTGTGGCAGAATGGGGAGAAGTGGCGCGAGACAGGTAGATGTGTGGCAAGGCAGGTCATGGTGAGGCGGTTAGGTGCGGGGAGGATCGGCTGGGGTGAGACAGGTAGGCTTGTGGAGGGGAGGCCTGGGTCAAGGCACGCGGACGTGTGGCAGACTGGGTTAAGGATATTAGGGGCTGATCGTGCCTTTGATGCAGGATCAGAAAGCCTTTCTGGAAAGACCAGCATGCAGAACGGACCCAAAGGAAATGAAGGTAAAGAGATCTACATGCAGGGAAGAGTGCAGACTGTGGTTCCCTCAGGCAAAGAATTCAGACACAAGGCCGGACAGGCGGGTCTGAGACGGGCTGGGACCTGGGGCCTCTGCTGCAATGCTGTACCTGGACACACCCCTCCACTAGAGCAAAACACGAGGACAGTGGGACCAAAAGTAACTGTATGTCTGCATGGTTGGGACAAATTTTGGACAAAAGATCCGAAAAGACCAAAATAGGCCAACTGTCAAGTTTGAAGAGTTAGGAGCAAAAACAAACCACCAAAGCCACCCCTCCAGTCTGACCTCTGGACCCACCCCACCCTCATTCCTATAAGGGACCAACTTGGCCCCTTTCATGGAGTGAACAAGGGAACCTGGTATTTGTTCTCACTCCCCTCTGCTGCAGCAGGGGCTCAGTAAAGCTTTGCCTGAATTATTGTCTGTTTCTATAGATTGGGGAAGACCAAGAATCCTGGTTGATACCAAACTAAGGGCATTTCTGAAGCTCTAGGGAAGCTGCACTGAGAAGCCAAGTCAGAATTCATGAGAGAAGCTTGGGACCATGTGGGAGGCAAGTCCAACCAGAGCCAGCAGGCAGGTAGAGCCTGGGAGACCATGACCCTTGGAGCTGACACTAGCGAAATCCGTCACATTCTTCCCCATCCCCTTCTCCTGGCTCTTCCCAGGAGGATTCCTTAAGGACTTCCTACTCTGGGGTCAGGGTGATCCTGGTCTCAGAAGCCAAGGTCACCTAGCCTGTGAGTGCCACCTGATGTGAGGAAAGACGTCAAATGCACTTCTCCTGCCCTGGGGATGGTTTATCCTCTGCCTGTCTCCTCAGATGTCAGGGAGCCCTTGCAAGTTGCTGTGCTCCTGGGGGGTCACCCATGACCCAAGCGTTTGCGGAGCTGCAGGGACCTGTCGGCTGTGCTGACTGTGCTGGCCGTGCCCCTTCCAGCTGCCCTGCTCTGGCTGGCAGAGATGGGCTCTGAATCTCCCAAGAGACCCAGGAAGGGCAGCTGTCCCCTGTCCAGTCCTGGCTCCTGCAGACAGCTGCCATGGCAGGGTCCGCATCCAGGTTAAACTCCGCAAAGTAGTGATGATTTAAGAGAATCGCAAGTGGGCAGCTGGCAGCAATTAAGGCTTCGTTTTCTGCATGCCTGATCAACCATCTCCTCCGAGTTGAGACTTCTGTAAACATGAACTGTCCACCATGGGGCTCCCTGTCGCCCACCCTTGGTAGGGGTTCGGGGGTCTGATGCATTCATGCATTTTCGGCAGACACGCACTTGGCCTTGACAACATCACTGTGTTTCTCTGGATGAATGATTAATGCCTTGCTGGACAAAGGCTTTAGAATATTTACCCTTGTCTTTCTTGATCCTCAGACTCTATCTGTGTTGTTGAACAGTCTTTATTAGCATCTGCCCTCCTTGTATGTCTGGCTATTTCAAACCATCTCACTTAGAGCAGATGAACGGCAGCCGTAGGAGCCAGTCTGGAGAGGGCTGCAGGTGCCTGCAATGTCTCATGTCTGGCAATTTAGTTTCACTATTGTAACTGGCTTTTTGCAAATAAAAAGCCTCAGCAGACCCCTACCTCAGATGGTCTTGTGCTTTGCTGGAGAAAGGGTGTTTTCTGAGGGCTGTTCCATGGAGCACCCTCCCTCTGAACATCAACCCTTGTCCCGAGCAGCCCTGAATCAGCATCTCGTGTTCCCACGGGTACCACCACCTCTTCATCCTGCCCTCTGCCCTCACCTGGGTCAGAGGCAGCAGAGGGCTGGCTGCCTGCCCACTTGCCCAGTGAACCACTGCCCTCCCTATCACTCCAAATGTGTACTCTGCAGCCAAAACGTGCATGGGGCTGGCAGTGCAGGAGCCCTGGGGCATCACGAACAACCAGCCCACACTTGACTTCCAGCCATCGGACTGCGTGTGGAGCCAGGGAAGGTATCCACAGCCTTGCATGGGAAAAACATTTAACATTTCAACACAGCAAGGCTTTTGATTGTGAATGGAGAGAAAAAAGCAGCTCACCAGAGGAGGCAATTAATATGCCCATTTTTTCCATTCAAAGCTCTTTCAAATCTGTCTCAAGCTGTTTCTTACTAAGTCCTTTAATGTTCAAAATGTTCTGTATTTAAGGTTGAAGTGTGTGTGAGCACATATGGAGACAGGGACGCTGAGCTCAACCTCCAGAAACAGCCAGGTTTTCTCAGGGGGACAGCTGGCTGTGGACACCTGGTGCCTGGCACTGTGCCCAGAGAGGGGGTGACATGAGGTGTCACACCTGAGTTCTGCCCAAGGTCATAATGCCTGATATCCCCTCCTCTGTGGTCACATTCCTCTTCTGATTTCTGTAGCTTAGGGGTCTGCCAACCACAGTTGCCCCCAAGTCTAGCCCCTGCCTGTGTCTGTAGAGCCTGTGAGTTGAGTGGCTTTTACATTGTCAAATTCTTGGGGGAAAAAATTAAAAGAAAGATACTGTCTGTGTCATGCAAAAATGACATGAAGGGCAAATTTCAGCCTCGCCTATTCATGTATTGAGAGTCTGGCCACTTCCCCTTCTCCGCCAATCAGTCTTTCCTATCTGGCTGTTTACAGAAAAGGCGTGTCAACCTCTGCTTTAGACAAATAGAGATCATGAAAGAAAGAGGAGTGGGGGTTTAGCAGACTTCAGCTGAAGTTCGGTTGGATGTGGGTTTGGGGAGGTTACGGATTGAATGTCTGTGCTCCCCCCCCAAGTCTATATTCACGTGTGCATGCTCAGTCACTCAGTCGTGTCTGACTCTTTGTGATCACATGGACTGCTGCCCACCAGGCTCCTCTGTCCATGGGATTTCCCAGGTGAGAACACTGGAGTGGGTTGCCATTTCCTTCTCCAGGGGGTCTTCCTGGCCCAGGGATCGATTGTGCATCTCCTGTGCCTCCAACATTGCAGGAGAATTCTTTACCGCTGAGCCACCCAGGGAAGCCCCCTTATATATATATATATGGGGAAGCCTAACCCCCAATGTGATGGTGTTAGGAGGTGGGGACTTTGGAGTAATTAGGTCATGAGGGTAGATCCCCCATGAATGGTCTTCAGTTCAGTTCAGTTCAGTCGCTCAGTCGTGTCCGACTCACCGCGACCCCATGAATCACAGCACGCCAGGCCTCCCTGTCCATCACCAACTCCCGGAATTCACTCAAACTCATGTCCACAGAGTCGGTGATGCCATCCAGCCATCTCATTCTCTGTCGTCCCCTTCTCCTCCCGCCCCCAACCTTTCCCAGCATCAGGGTCTTAGTTCCCTAATAAAAGGAACCCCGGAGAGTTCCCTTCTTCCACATGAGGACACAGCAAGAAGATACTGTCTGTGAACCAGGAAGCCAGCCCTCATTAGACACTAATCTTGCCAGTGCCTTGATCTTAGACTTCCAGCTTCAGACTGAGAAATAAATGTCTGCTATCAGCCCCTCACCTTTGGGACTTTGTTTTAACAGCTCCAAAGGACTGAGACGGGGATTGAGGGGGTGGAGGGAAGACATACATACACAGAAGACCATGGAGATAGGGTTGGGGGACTCTGGCTGGCATCCAGGAGGAAACAACGGTTCTGAGAACAGAAGGAATAGCTCATACCTGTGAAATAGCTCTTACACCTCAGCCCAGGGGAGCGACGTCCCGATGCTGACTGACAGTAGCTAGTGGCAGCAGCAGGTTCAGGCACCTGTCCCATGAGCTCAGGTCTGTGTTATAATCTGTATGAGTTTCGCACAACTGCAGTGACAAAGCACCACGGCGGGGGGGCGGGGGGGGCAGATTTAGCCCATCACTTATTGTCATTCAGTCTGAGGCCAGAAGCCTGAAATCAAGGTGTCAGCAAGGCCAGCTCCTTCTGAAAGCTCTGAGGGAAAATCCTTCCTGCCTCTTCCAGCTTCCAGGGGCTAAACGGGTCCATGATTTGTGGCAGTATCCCTCTCACCTCTGTCCCCGTGGTCAGGTGGCTTCCTTGTGTCTCCTTATCCCCTCCTGTCCTTATAAGGACACTTGTCCTTGGACTCAGCACCCACCCTCAATCCAGGATGATTTTACATTGAGTGCGCACGTGCATGCATACTCAGTCATGGCCAGCTCTTTTGTGACCCCATGGACTGTAGCCTACCAGGCTCCTCTGTCCATGGGATTCTCCAGGCAAGAATACTGGAGTAGGTTGTCATTTCCTCCTGCAGAGAATCTTCCTGACCCAAAGACAACGTCTCTTGCATCTCCCTCATTGGCAGGCAGGTTCTTTGTCAGCTAAGCTTGCTCCTTACCAGGAAAGCCTCACATCAACACCCTCACCCTAATTCCATCTGCACAGAGTGCAGATAAAGCCACCTTCACAGGTTCTGGGTTAGGTCGTGAACACAGCTCATAAAGACCATGAGGCTGAGGGTGGAAAGCTTGGTCCCACGCTGGGGCAGCGGAGAAGACTCTGACCTTTGACCCTGTGGTCTGGTCACTGCTCTTTCCCCCGGACCCTGCCCTTGGGCCACTCAGTGACCTTCTTCGTGGCTCCCGATCCTGGAGGCCATGCTCCACTGTGGGGTCACCTGCCAAGTCGGCATCCCTGGTCCACAATTCCTCTAAGATCCAGGCACCTCTGATGTGAAAAACAACCAACCGTGATGGCCCATGTCTGGAAAGCCCATAATCCTTCAAGGCAACACACTCATAGACAAACGACCTGCTCACAGCATCCCGGGATGGAGTCTCCTGGCCTATAACACAGGAAGGTGGGCCTTTCCAGAAGCTACAAGACTATTCCAAGCCCAACATGAACCTCACCTGCAGCTCTGCGAGCAATTCTGAGGCCACTGAAGGGACAGACAGATCTGAGAATCATCCTGGAGAAAGTTGAGAAGATTCTGGAGGCCTGGCCTGCCTCCCAGGCCCAGGAAATGCCCCCACATGACAGTGGGAGCCCCGTTAACTCCTGGTCTAGAGAACAGAAGGTTTAACCAGAACCATCTTGGAACTCCTGGCCTCAGACCCATCCCCAGAGACAATGCCCCACCCAGGTTGGAAACTTGTGCCCTTCAACTTGAGGAGACCAAAGAGGAGACCACAGGCTTCAGGACAGAGCCCAGGGGCAAGCAGGGAGGGGTCCTGCTCTGTATCTCTGCAGGAATGACCACCTCCCCCCACCCGTGAGACCAGCTCCTGACATCAGGCTGCAGTGACCCGTGTGGGGAGGTCCTTCCAAAGTTCCCCTGGTGCCGAGAGCTGGCCTTCCTCCCCACGGGAGCAATGGCTTTCCAGTTGAAAGCCGTTTTGCTGGGACAGAGTTCATTTACCAGCTGGGTAATAGAAACTCCGCCTGCTTCACCGTGTGGCTTTATATGCAAATTGAATTTCCATAGAATCCTACTTCCCTCCTAGTCAGGCATGAATAGAAATCAGTTCAATTAACAAACAAAACTGAAGGTGGAAGTGTGGAGGAGTGGAGACCATCCTGCAGGGTCTGGGGTCCCTGTACTTAGATCATGAGGATCTTCTCCAGGGGATCTTCCTGACCCAGGGATTGATTGTGCATCTCCTGTGCCTCCTACGTGGCAGAATTCTTTACCGCTGAGTTATTCAGGGAAACCCTCTTAAACATATATATATGGGCAAGCCTAATCCCCAGTGTGATGGTGTTAGAAGGTGGGCCAGGAGGTCCATTATACAACGGACCAGGGGAAGAACAGAATCAGAACATGGAGGAAAGTGGATTCGCTCTGTCTGCTTGAGCTGGGATGTCTACCCTCCCCTTCCCTCAGACATTTGTGCTCCGAGTTCTTGAGCCCTGAGACTCAGACTAGGCCTATACCCCCTGCTTTCTGGGGTCTCCTGCTTGCAGTCAACAAACTGTGGAGCTTCTCAGCTCCACCATCACTTGAGCCAATTCCATGTAATAAACCTCCCCTCATGTCTATCTAGTTGTGCCCGCCAAGAAACAGGATCTTTTGAAGGAGGTTGCCATTATCTTTGTTACCTCCACCAGGGAACACAGCCCTGCCCATCAACAGAAAATTGGATTAAAGATTTACTGAGCATGCCCCATTTGAATATAGAGTTCCAAAGAATAGCAAGGAGAGATAAGAAAATCTTCCTCAGTGATCAATGAAAAGAAATAGAGGAAAACAATAGAATGGGCAAGACTAGAGATCTCTTCAAAAAAATTAGAGATACAAAAAGGGAACATTTCATGCAAAGATGGGCTCAATAAAGGACAGAAATGGTATGGACCTAACAGAAGCAGAAGATATTAAGAAGTGGCAAGAATACCCAGAAGAACTGTACAAAAAAGATCTTCATGAGCCAGATAATCACAATGGTGTGATCACTCACCTACAGGCAGACATCCTGGAATGAGATGCTTAGTGGTCCTTAGGAAGCATCACTACGAACAAAGCTAGTGGAGGTGATGGAATTCCAGTTGAGATACTCCAGATCCTAAAATGATACTGTGAAAGTGCTGCACTCAATATGTCAGCAAATTTGGAAAACTCAGCAGTGGCCACAGGACTGGAGAAGGTAAGTTTTCATTTCAGTCTCAAAGAAAGGCAATACCAACGAATGCTCAAACCACCTCATAATTGTACTCGTCTCACACGCTAGAAAGTAATGCTTAAAATTCTCCAAGCCAGGTTTCAACAGAATGTGAACCATGATCCTCCAAATGTTCAAGCTGGATTTAGAATAGGCAGAAGAACCAGAGATCAAATTGCCAACATCTGCTGGATCATCAAAAAAACAAGAGAGTTCCAGAAAAGCATCTACTTCTGCTTTATTGACTGTGCCAAAGCCTCTGACTGTGTGGATCACAACAAACTGTAGAAAACTCTTCAAGAGATGGGAATCCCAGACCACCTGACCTGCCTCCTGAGAAATCTGTATGCAGTTCAAGATACAACAGTTAGAACTGGACATGGAACAACAGACTGTTTCCAAATCAGGAAAGGAGTACATCAAGGCTGTATATTGTCACCCTGCTTATTTAACTAATATGCAGAGTACATCAGGAGAAACACAGGGCTGGATGAAGCACAAGCTGGAATCAAGATTGCTGGAAGAAATATCAGTAACCTCAGATAGGCAGATGACACCACCCTTATGGCAGAAAGTGAAGAAGAACTAAAGAGCTTCTTGATGAAAGTGAAAGGGGAGATTGAAAATGTTGGCTTAAAACTCAACATTCAGAAAACTAAGATCATGTCATCTGGTCCCATCACTTCATGGCAAATAGATGGGGAAACAATGGAAACAGTAAGAGACTTTATTTTGGGGGGCTCCAAAATTCCTGCAGATGGTGACTGAGGCCATGAAATTAAAAGACACTTGCTCCTTGGAAGAAAAGTTATGATTAACCTAGACAGCATATTAAAAAGCAGAGACTTTACTTTGCTGACAAAGGTCTGTCTAGTCAAGGCTATGGCTTTTCCAGTAGTCATGTATGGATGTGAGAGTTGGACTATAAAGAAATCTGAGCACTGAAGAACTGATGCTTTTGAACTGTGATGTTGGAGGAGACTCTTGAGAGTCCTTTGGACTGCAAGGAGATTCATCCTGTCAATCCTAAAGGAAAATTGTCCTGAATATTCATTGGAAGGACTGATGCTGAAGCTCAAACTCCAAAACTTTGACCACCCGATGCAAAGAACTGACTCACTGGAAAAGACCCTGATGCTGAGAAAGATTGAAGGTGAGAGGAGAAGGGGACGACAGAGGGTGAGATGGTTGGATGGCATCATCGACTCAATGGACATGAATTTGAGTAAGTTCTGGGAGTTGGTGATGGACAGGGAAGCCTAGCGTGCTGCAGTCGTTGGGGTCACAAAGAGTCAGACACGACTGAGCGACTGAACTGAACTGAACTGAACGTGTCTATCTACCCACATCCTGTTGGTTCTGTTCCTCTGTAGAACCTAACTAACACAGGCAGCAACCTGGAACAGATAGGAGGGCTGCAGACTCCCTGTGGTGCAGAATGCCCGTATCTGGGAGTCAAGGTCAGATGGATCTCGGGCGGTCCATCTGGCATGGTAAAGCCTGCTGTAGCTTCATTTCTCGTTTTTAAAGTGAAGACTGGTATAAGTGGATGGTTATGCTCTCTCCCACCTTGAAGGCCCCGGAACCTCTCCCAGCCTCTGTTGGTTCACACACCCAGCCCTATCTCCTGGTCATCCATCCACCTGGATGGGACCGAGGGTGAACTTGCAGATGTGGATTGGGCTGCAGGTGGGCATCGCTGGGGTATTGGGGAGGTATTGTGGGGAGATGGGTCCCAGTGGGGCTGGAAATGACAGGAGACAATGTACCCCCCAGTCTCCCCCCCTCCAGGCCTCAGCTTCCAGCCCTTTCTTCTTGGAGGCAGCCAGGCCCCCAGGAAGGGGCGGGGTGGGGGCGGGGCGTACAAGAGCAGATGGAGACTTTCACAGGAGACCTGCAACAACATCAGCCTTGACTGAGCTCCCTGCCCAGGAACCTATCAGAAAGGCCAGAGGTAAAGGGAGGAATCACAGGAATGGGAATTCCACAGCAAGACACTGTCCCCTGTTACAGCCCCGCCTCTCCAGCCCTGAAATCTAATTTATTTGATGTAACTAAACCAGGCCGGTCGCTGGTGGAACAGCTGGGGTTTGGGGAAAGAGGGTGAGAGCAGGAAGATATGGGCTGAGTTGGGGGGCCTGTGTCTGCCCAGGGCTGGGCTGGAGGAGACAACGGGGAGCTTCCTTTCAACCAGGCATGCTGACCTTCACCTGAGATCACAGGACCTGCCAGGGGAGATGACAAGGCTGTCCCTGGAGGCCGGAATCCGTGGGGCTCTCAGGATAAACGGGCCACGTGCTCAGCTCACTCCTCCATCACTCGCTCACCCATTTGTTCATCCCTGATGAGCTGGGCAGGCACCAGGTGCTGGGAGGCTGAGCTGCCCATGTCCGGTGTCTGTCAGCAGCTCTCATGGATGCTGTCTTTGCCGGGCGGTGAGCTGGGGGAGGGCAGATCCTTCTACACGGGTTCCCATCACCCATCTCTCAGTTCCCATCAGACATCTGTTTACTCCAAACACCTCATTCTTTCTCAGCCCCTACCCAGAGCACAAACTGCAGGGGTGCCACTGCCGGGTGACTCCTGGGCCAGCATCTGAGCCACCCCCCAGGCTCCATGCATGTCCCCTGCCCGCCCCTCACCAACCCTCCATCCGGCCCTAGTATTTGCCTTGAACCAGAGGTGGCAACCCTGTCTGTGAAAGGCCGAGAACAAATGACTGTCTCTGCTGCACCACCCCCCAGCATGGCCATGCAGCCAAAGGCCACCCAGACCCCCCGAGGGCGTGACTGTCACCCTGTTCCAGTGAAACAACATTCATGGTCTCTGAAATGAGGATTTCGGATAATTACCATGTGTCATAAAAGGGGATTTTTCTTTTGATATTTTTTTCAACCATATGACAACGTGAAAACCATTCTTGGGGCAAGTCCAAAGAAAACAAATGAGGGGGTCTGTGTCCGTCCTGCAGGTGACTCCACCTTAAACAGGGTCCTGCTGGTCTCACCTCCACACCCTCAGTCCCACCAACCTCCCTTCCACTCACCGCCAGCCTGCCTTGACTTTTGATCTGGGTGAGCTCCCTGCGGGGGCTCCCATGGGCTTCACTCCCAAGGGTTTCCGTAGCCCAGCTGTGTCCCTGGAAGAACCAGGCTGCTCCCTGGGAACTGGGTAAGAACTCACATTCTCGCTTCCTGCCCTGGGGCTGGGGGAGGGATGTGGAGGGGAAGAGGGGCTCCGATGAGGTGATGCTGTAAAGCCACACGTGTTTCCTGAACAAGTGCACTCTTATCACCACGAGTCCAGTCTCCGCGTCTCCGTTGATAATTCTCCTCGAGTCAATTCGCCACCCCTTGCTGATTGTGTCAGCATCACCCTGAAGAGCAGGAAGCTGAAAGTTTGCTGAACAACGGTTTTCTCCCTCTTCTTTTTTTTTTGGTCTGGGGGAAAATGTCCTGACATCACGGTTTACAGTGACTTTCATTCCAGCTGCACCATTAGAAACAGCGCGGCGCCCTGGTGTCGCCTCCTGGGCTGCTCCGTCCGTACTGGGGTGTGAGTATCTCTGCCACCACCTGCCAGGATGCTGCTGCTGCCTGGAGCCCTGCGCCCTCTCCAGGAAGGTGGCATTCTCAGCCCTCCAAAGTTGAAGCAGGATTCAAAACAGCTTCTCTGGTGCTGCAGCTCCAGAGCCCCCGCAACCCACTGCCTTCAGTGAGGCTGGTGTTCCCTCGCCCAGAGCAGGGTGGCCCCGCCGATGTGGACTTGGGCTGAGCAGAAGCCGGCGTGGAAAAGACTCACACACATCTCCAAGAACATCACCACTGGAGCAATGGCTGAACAGAGTTTGTGGGACATCAGAGAGTCTCCTGGAGACTTAGTGGATGGTCCATCACTCAGTGTCCTAACAGTCTGACCCCCTGAGACCCCTTCATTCTCTGTAAGAGAAAATTTCCTTTCTGGCACCAATAGGGAGATAACCAAAGCAGCCTTCCAAACATCCATGCTGGACCAACCTGGATACTAGCAGTGTATGGGGAAACTCTGAGTTCTGAGTCTGCTCATGGTTCAAGGGGCACTCATGACACCTGATGCATGGTTGCCACACTGAGCAATTCTGCAGCATCACCTGGGTGTGTGACACTCCGAAGCAGTTCTTTGTCTGTGTTTCAGTATTTATTCATTTGGCCTCACCAGGTCTTAGCTGCGGCATGTGTCACCTAGTTCTCCAACCAGGGATTGAATCCAGGCCCCCTGCATTGGGAGCACGGAGTCTTAGACACTGGACCACCAGGGTAGTTCTGACTCTACTTGGCGTCTGCCTCAGACCCCACAAGCGAAGGGCTCAGTCCCAGGAGGCTGTACCCACATCAGATGCTGGTCTCAGGTCCCAGGCCATCACCTGTACTTCTGAGGTGAAATAATAGAAAAACTGCATGTGTGGGGGGTAGCTTCCCTAGTAGCTCAGATGGTAAAGCAACCACCTGCAGTGCAGGAGATGCAGGTGTGTGCTTGTGTGTGTATTGGTCTCTGCCACCAGTTTCTGGCACATGCATACTTGTTAAGTTGCTTCAGTCAGGCCCACTCTTTGCGACGCTATGAACTATAGCCATCCAGGCTCCTATGTCCATGGGATTCTCCAGCCAAGAATACTGAATTATTCTTGCTACAAATCAGAGGTCGCCACCATCTGCTCCTCAGATTCCATAAATTGCTAGGACAGCTCAGAACTCGGGGAAACACTTAGGTTTACCATTTACTATAAAGAATGGAGAAGGAAAGGGCAACCCACTTCACTATTCTTGCCTGGGAAGTCCCATAGACAGAGGAGCCTGGTGGGATACAGTCTGCAGTGTTGCGAAGAGTCAGACATAACTGAGCAGCCAAGCACATAGAGGACTCGATAAAGGACACAGATGAAGAGCCAGGTGAAGAGCCACGGGGGGCAAGGTCCGGGAGGGTCCTGAACACAGGCGCTTCTGTCCTCCTGGAGTGGGGGAGAGGGCACCCTTTAGGGTGAACGCATTCAGCAACCCAGAATCTCCCCAAACCCCACACTTCAGGGATTTTTATGGAGACTTCATCACACAGGCCTGATTTGTCAGTAACTCATTCTGTAGCCCCTCCCCTCTCTCTGGAGGATGGGAGGCAGGGCTGAAAGTTTCAAGTCTCTAATTATGGCTTGGTGTTTCTCCTGACCAGCCCCTCTCCAGGAGCCCACCCAGAGTCACTTCATTAGAACAAAAGATGCTCCCATCCATCACCCAGGAAACTGCAAGGGATTCTGGAGATCCAGGCAGCAGTAGTGGTAAAGAACCTGCTTGCCAGTGCAGGAGACGTTAGAGATGCATTCGATCCCTGGGTGGGGAAGATCCCCTGGAGGAGTGCATGGCAACCCACTCCAGCATTCTTGCCTAAAGAATCCCAAGGACAGAGGAGCCTGCAGGGCTATGGTTCTTAGGGTCGCAAAGAGTGGGCCATGACTGAAGCAACTTAGCATGTATGCATCTGCCAGAAACTGGTGGCAGAGACCAATACGCACACATACATACAGGCACGCAATTTTTCTATTATTTCACAATCAGAGACGACAGGTTGCAGATTCCTCCAGAGGCATGGAATCGTGCAACATTTGTCCTTCTGAGACAGATCCATTTCACAGCATGATGCCCTCAAGGCTCATCTATGCTATGCATATATCAGGATTTCCTTCTTTTTCTTCAGGTTCAGTGATATTCCATTGTATAGATACAGCACTTTTTCAATCCGTACGTCTGAGGGTAGACATTTAGGCTGTTTTCCATGTCTTGGCTATTGTGATTGGCAATATCTAAAATAGTCGAATTCAGGATTTCCCTGCTGGACCACTGGTTAAGACTTCACCTTCCAATGCAGGGAGTCCAGGTTCTATCTCTGGTTGGGAAGCTAAAAACCGACATGCCTCGTAGCCAAAAAAAAAAAAAACAATAAAAACACAAACAATATTGTAATAAATTCAATAAAGCCTTAAAAAATGAAACAAATTCATTGAAGTAAGAATGGAAAGGTGAACTTTTAGGGGCTGGGGGGAGGGGAATGGGACACCTCAGTTCAGGGATGTAAAGCTTCAGTTGTTGTTTAGTCATTCAGTTGTATCCAACTCATTTGTGACCCTGTGGACTGTAGCCCACCAGACTCCTCTGTCCATGGGATTTCTCAGGCAAGAATACTGGAGTGCGTTGCCATTTCCTTCTCCAGTGGATCTTCCCAACACAGGGATTGAACCTCCATCTCCTGCACTGGTAGGCAGACTCTTTACCACTGAGCCAACAGGGAAGACCAAAGCTTCAGTTATTGGTGGTATTGTTCAGTTGCCCAGTCACCCTACTCTTTGCAACCCCAGGGACTGCAGCACGCCAGACCTCTCTGTCCATCACCATCTCCCAAAGCTTGCCCAAGTTTATGTCTATTGCATCAGTGATGCCATCCAACCATCTCATCCTCTGATGCCCTCCTCTCCTTTTGCCCTCAATCTTTCCCAGCATCAGGGGCTTTTTCAACGAGTCAGCTGTTTGCATCAGATGACCAAAATACTGGAGTTTCAGCTTCAGCATCAGTCCTTCCAATGAGTATTCAGGGTTGATTTCCTTTAAGATTGACTGTTTTGATCTTCTTGCTGTCCAAGGGACTCTCAAGAGTCTTCTCCAGCACCATAGTTCAAAGGCATCAATTCTTCAGCACTCTGCCTTCTTTATGGTACAGCTCTCACAACATATGTGACCACTGGGAAGACCATAGACTATATGGACCTTTATTGGCAGAGTAATGTCTCTGCTTTTAAACACACTGTCTAGGTTTGTCATAGCTTTCCTACCAAGAAGCAAACATTTTCTGATTTCATGGCTGTAGTCGCCATCCGCAGTGATTTTACAGCCCAAGAAGAGGAAATCTGTCACTACTTCCACCTTTTCCTTTCTATTTGCCATGCAATAATGGGGCCAGATGCCATGATCTTAGTTTTTTTTTAGTATTTAGTTTTAAGCCAGCTCTTTCACTCTCCTCCTTTAGCCTCATCAAGATACTCTTTAGTTCCTCTTCACTTTCTGCCATTAAATTTGTATCATCCATATATCTGAGGTTGTTGATACTTCTCCTGCCTATCTTGATTCCAGCTTGTAACTCAACCAGCCCGCCATTTCTCATGATGTGCTCAGCATATAGATTGAACAGGGTGACAGCAGACAGCCCTGTCATACTCCTTTCTCAATCTTGAACCAATCAGTTGTTCCATACAGGGTTCTAACTGTTGCTTCTTGACCCACAAACAGGTTTCTCAGAAGACAGGTAAGACGGTCTGGTATTCCCATCTCTTTAAGAGCTTTCCACAGTTTATTATGATACACACAGTCAAAAGCTTTGCCATAGTCAGTGAAACAGGGGTAGATATTTTTTGGAATTCCCTAGCTTTCTGTATGATCCAACAAATGTTGGCAATTTCATCTCTGGTTCCTCTTCCTTTTCTAAATCCAGCTTGGATATCTGGAAGCTCTTGGCTCGCATAATGCTGAAGCCTAGCATGCAAGATTTTAAGCATGACATTTAAGCTTAAGACTTTAAGCTTCAGTTATACAAGACAAAGAAGTTCTTGAGATCTCTGTGTGGCCTGGTGCCTGCAGGTAATACTGTATTGTGCACTTTATCTGTTAGAGGGCAGGAAACAGGTTAAATGTTCTTGCACAATAAAAATATAGAAATGAAAAGATCCTCAGATTCTCTGGCATTAGGCAGGAAAGCACTGGGGACCACCCTCCACCCTATGTGGGACACACTGCCTTGAGCCTCAAGCCTGTGTGTTAACGTCTATGCTTAGTCGCTCAGTTGTGTCCGACTCTTTGTGATCCCATGGACTGCAGCCCGCCAGGCTCCTCTGCCCGTGGGATTCTCCAGGCAAGATACTGGAGTGGGTTACCAAGCCCTCCTCCTGGGGATCTTCCCAACCCAGGGAACATCAGGTCTCCTGCATTTCAGGCTGATTCTTTACAGTCTGAGCCACCAGAGAATCCCCGTTTTAACTTGTTCAGTTCAGTTCAGTTCAGTTCAGTCGCTCAGTCGTGTCCGACTCTCCGCGACCCCATGAATCACAGCACGCCAGGCCTCCCTGTCCATCACCAACTCCCGGAGTACACTCAAACTCATGTCCACAGAGTCGGTGATGCCATCCAGCCATCTCATTCTCCGTCGTCCCCTTCTCCTCCCGCCCCCAACCTTTCCCAGCATCGGAGTCTTTTCCAGTGAGTCAACTCGTCGCATGAGGTGGCCAAAGTATTGCAGTTTCAGCTTTAGCATCAGTCCCTCCAATGAACATCCAGGATTGATCTCCTTTAGAATGGACTGGTTGGATCTCCTTGCAGTATAAGGGACTCTCAAGAGTCTTCTCCAACACCACAGTTCAAAAGCATCGATTCTTCGGCGATCAGCTTTCTTCACAGTCCAACTCTCACATCCATACATGACCACAGGAAAAACCATTGCCTTGACTAGACGGACCTTGGTTGGCAAAGTAATGTCTCTGCTTTTTAATATGCTATCTAGGCTGGTCATAACTTTCTTTTGTAGTTGGTACCAAAAGCTCAGATTTTCACAAGAAGCCCATCTAGTAAAGATGGGTCATTTTGTCCTGTCTCATCTGCTTGACTTAGGACACTGAGCGAATCTGCTAAGAAAGAAACATCTCACCCTGTGTGTACGTGGGAGGGGGAGTCCATGTTTACCTAGTCCCTACCCAAGCCCCTGGGCTTCCCAGGTGGCACTAGTGGTAAAGAACCTGCCTGTCAACGCAGGAGATGAGATGGAAGAGACAGGGCTTCAGTCCCTAAGTTGGGAAGATCCCGTGGAGGAGGGCATGATAACCCTCTACAGTATTCTTGCCTGGAGAATCCCATGGACAGAAGAGTCTGGTGGGTTACAGTCCATGGGGTCGCAAAGAGTTGGACACGACTGAAGTGAGTTAGAATGCATGAGCCCCTGATGTGCAGACTTTTCTGAGTCACTTAAGAAAAATTTCCTTTGCTGAAACATTTCCTCGCCTGTCTTGGAGGGTGATGTCTCTGCAGTCAGGCAGCACGTATCTCGCCTGGGGACTTCAGCACATCCGTCACCCATGGGAGCCCTGAGTACTTGCTAGCAGGCCCAGTGCTTCCTCTGCTGGGGCGCAGGGAGAGGGATCTGAATATTCATGACATGCAAAACATAAGAGCCAGGAAATTTTCAACAGTTCACCTGCGCTTCCTCTCCTTGGCTCCACCCCTCCTACCAGGCGTTCTCTCTCCTTATGGACTTGTCTTCCCCATGGTTGAAGCTGTTACAGGACAAGACACTCAGGGAGAGTGGCCCTCAAGGTGCCCCGTATTCCCCTGGGGGAGGTACCATGGCTAATTCCTCATTTGGGGAAAAGGTTAGCTGGTACTTCCTTCCTGAGGGTCCCCTCTCTCCAGCAGGTGAGTGGCTAGGGAATGAGCGGCTTTCATCTCTTGCCACTCATGTCTTTATCTCAGTTCAAATCCTGAAAGCCAGGCGGGTGGAGGGACCCTGGAGCTGGTCCTTCTCCTCCTTGTCAATCTATTCGTCAGGCATCTCTCTGAGAAGTGGGACAATGGCAAGGGCCCCAGGTCAGGGATCAGGGTGGAGGAATTCCTCAGAAGCCTGGCCAGTGGTGTGAACGTGGAGCCCGGGTGGTCAGTGGGGCCATGTGCTCGGAAGGGCTGGACCCAAGCTTGTTTTCATACTCCACGGTCACCATTTTGACAATCTTCATGATTTTTGCACAAGGAGCCTGCATTTTTGCAATAGACCCTGCAAATGAGAGCACTGGTCCTGGTTAGAGGCCCTGGGCTCCACCATGGGTGTGAAAGGAAGACCCCATCCCTCGCCCACCTCCCTCACCCTCTCCCCACTCCGCCACTTCAAAAGGACACAGAAGGCCCACTGCAGGCTGGGATTGGGTGGTTGGTCACAGCAGCATCACCTTTAGCTTTGCAAGACCCAGAGGGAGAAACAGAGGGACCCTCGAGGCAGAGGAGACCGTCACACCCCTGTAAGTCTGCCCCTGGTTTCCATTCCCAAGGAGACAGGGAAAGACACAGAGGCAGTTCTCACCTCTGTAACCACAGACTGATAGAACGTAAAATAAACAGTCAAGTTATTAACACAGATGCAAATGTCACCTGCTCAGAAGGCAGTGGATCTGTTTCTGCCCAGAAAAGCCGGGTCCACTTGAGAACTGTACTGTTTTAATTTGTTATTTTCATTTCTGGCAAGAGTATAAAAGTATTATGCATGCATGCTCAGTTGCATCAGTCATGTCCAGCTCTTTGCAACCCCATGGACAGTAGCCCACCAGGCTCCTCTGTCCTTGGGATTCTCCAGGCAAGAGTATTGGAGTGGGTTGTGTGCCCTTTAAAGGGTATCTTTCTGACCCAGGGATCAAACCCGTGTGTCTACGTCTCCTGCATTGGCAGATGGGTTCTTTACCATTAACACCACCCGGGAAGCCCAAAAATATTATACATAGGTCTAATTTAATTTGTTCTTGGTGGTTCCCTAATGTCCTTTATAGCTTATGTTTTAAATCCAGGATTTAATAAAATATCACTCATTGCCTTTAGTTGACATGTTCCTTTTTTCTCATTTATTCTAGAGCAGCTCCCTTGCTTTATTATTATTTCTTTTATTGCAGTAGCATACACGTAATATAAAATTTAACATTGACATTAAATACAGTCACACCATTATGCAACCATCATTACCTCCCATCTATAGAGCTCTTTTCATTTTCCCAAACTGAAAGTCTTTGCCCATTAAAGACTAACTCCCCATCCACCTCCCCCAAGCCCTGACACCCTCTCCTTTCTGTCTCTATGAATCTGACACCTGTAGGTACTTCATATAAGTGGGATGAGGCAATGTTTTTTTTTCCCCCAGTTACTATAATCAAGCTTCATCAGTGTTGTAGCTTATGTTAGAATTTCCTTCCTTTTCAAGGTTGAATAATATTCCATTGCATGTACATACCAGGTGTGTTTATCTATCCATCTGTCAGTTTTAATTTCTTCCACATTTTGGCAACTGTGAATAATACTATGAACATGGATATACAAATGTCTATTCAAGATGCAAATGTCACCTGCTCAGAAGGCAGTGGATCTGTTTCTGCCCAGAAAAGCCGGGTCCACTTGAGAACTGTACTGTTTTAATTTGTTATTTTCTGCATATGATTCTTTTGGGTCTATGCTCAGGAGTGGAGTTGCTGGGTCCTGTGATAATTCCACATTTAATTTTTGGAGGAACCACCATACCGTCTTCCACAGCAGCTGCTGCGTTTTGCACACCCATCAGCTGTGTTCAAGATTTCCATTTCTCTATATATACTTGCCAACACTTGTTATTTTCTGTTTTTTTTAAATAACCATCCTAAGGCGTGTGAGGTCATATCTCATTATGATATTTGTGTGTGTGTGATTGACTTTTTCAAAGCATTCAGGGCATCTGGTTTTTAGACTGTCCCACAACTGGGATTTTCCTGGCTGCTTCCCCCCAGTTTAACTCAGGTTAAGCACTTTGGGTCCAGACGTGGAGTACATCTCTGTGATAAAAGGTTGGTTTGTCTCATTAGTGGTTATTAATAAAATGGTGCCCCGAAATCTCTCCATCATAAAGGAGGTTACAGTCAACCTGTGAGGATGCTTTGGGAAAGCACAAATATCCTGTTCACCAGCAGCGGCTACTCAAGGCTTGAGCATCAGCGGCGGGTCCTTGCTGTCGTCAGGGATGGCAACAGTGATGGGAAAGCAGCAGTGTCTAATCCCACGCTGCCCTGCTGCGCTCAGTCATGTCTGACTCTTTGCAACGCCATGGTGGTGCAGTGGTAAAGAATCTGCTTGCCAGTGCAGGAAACACCAGAGTCGCAGGTTCGATCTCTGGGTCAGGAAGATCCCCTGGAGCAGGAAATGGCAACCCACTCTAGTATTCTTGTCTGGAAAATTCCATAGACAGAGTGTTAACAAAACCATGTCCGACAGCTCACTGCTGGATAACCAATTCTCAAGAGACAAGGGTTGGTAGGAAAGGAAAGGTGGCTTTATTTTGGATACAGGCAACCAGGGGAGAAGGTAGACTTGTGTCCAAGAACCAACTCCCGATTGCTGCTCAGGAGACAGAAGTTTTTAAAGGGGAGCTTCAAGGTTGTATGGGTGGAGGGAGGGGTCGGGACGGCACAGTCAGCTCCGACAGTTCCCTGGATATCAGTGACGTGGCCGTCCATTCAGCATCATCTTGGCTCTTTTGAATGCAGTTAAGCTCCAGTTTCAGCGTTTGTTCCCGCATCTTGGGGACAGTTCTGAGAAGTGGAGCAGCTTATGTCACGGCTTTTGTCTGGTCATCATGTAATTATCCTCTCATCGCGTAGTCACCTTCTTCCACCTGGTGAGCGGGCTTCAGTATTTGAAACACAGCCCACAGGGTATGGCTCAGAATATTATCTATGACTCTTGAGGGGTAATTAAAAGTCCTTGGCTCTGTTCAGTGACTAAACTAGCGTGTTTTGTCTTGTGTAAAGGCTTAGAGTGGGAGGCGTAACTGGGTTTTAGGGCGAAGGTTGTGCTTACAAGAGGAGCCTAGCGAGCTACCGTCCACAGGGTCCACGTGACTGAGCGAGTGGCTGAGCGCAGTCTAATCCTAGCACTCCTCCCACACCAAGTATCTCTCTTTTTCTGTTAAAAAAATGTTTTTCCCATCACCTCTTTTCCAAAGCCTTTTTGAGGATCACCACGGACTCATAGATCTTTTAAAAATCTCAGTGTCTTATAATCCACCACCATCGCGACTCTTTCTGCTGCTCAAATTGCCCTGCGTTCGGCCAGAAGGAGCCCCTGCGAGCTGACTCCCACGTCCTCTCAACACGCCCTCGCTCCCTCACTCGCCGGCACAGCAGGGTCACGGGGACCACTGTTCTCTCTCTGTCCCAGACTTGGAATCGGCCTTGTCCCCACAGAGCCCCGGCTCCTTTCAGTGGGGAACAGGGCAAGAAACCAAGATTTGGGCGTTCGGCTATCCTTTGCTTCTTAGACCTTTCAAGACCACATGTTTTTGAGGAAGTCAGTGAACAACCTTCAGATGTTTCAGTTTTATAACAAGACCGTTACAAAAGAATTAGAATGTCCTTGAGGCGACATTTCATCACACATGTAGAGCTGTATATAATGCAAAAGAAAAATGACAAGGAGCAGGCTCTCCCAGGAAGGAGTGCTGAGACGAAACCTATTTGAAATGGTCACAAATTTTCCAAAAGAGTGACTGCATAGTTATTTCTTCACATTTGAATCTGACACGCAACCTTGTCTCAGGTGGAAACCCCGAGTCCACGGGATGGAGCAGGTTCACAGGGTGTGGGACCTGAGCACAAAGCAATACTTTGGAGGGAAATAAACCAACTCCCCGTCTAAAATGACAGGTTCTGAGCCATTAGTTATGGCCCCAGAAGGAGGTGTCACTCTCAGTAAAACTGGTGGAGTCACCCTGGAGTGATCTTTCCAGCAGTCCCCAGGCAGGGTGACTCCCCCACCTCTGGATGCCCCTGGCTCTGACTGACAGCTTCGCAGTCAGGCTGTGCATGTTGGTTTTGCTCCTTGAACTACACGTCCAGTGCCTGTGCGAAGCTGATTGGGTATATATATTGAATTAAAGTGAGTTCAGGAGCAGAGAGTGTTGTTTGGGGTAGATGAAGGTTAAGAATAAAGTCTTCTTGGGAGTGAGAGCTGTCCCTCGGGAGGTGACAGTGAGACACATCCAAGGGTCCTTGGAACAACTTGGCTCAAACCCGTTAAAACAACTTTGCTTAAAGAGAAAATTTTTCCTTGGGGTTCAGCCTGATCACTGTAACTGGTGAGGGCTTGGATTCCAAATACCATCGCAGGCATTTTGTCTTTTTTCTATGTGTTTCTTTCCCCTGACAGATCTTTCAGATAAAGATGTAGCTTTGAGGGAGGAGCTAGATCCTCCTCTGTCTCCCTAGCAAGAATTATTCCAATCCACAACTCAACCAAGCGCTGAGTACTTCTCATGAATCAACTTATGAAATTATAAATGCTTATGTTAGGTAGTTGGGCTTCCCTGGTGGCTCAGACAGTAAAGATTCCACTTACAATACAGGAGACCCAGGTTCAATCCGGGACGATCCCGTGGAGAAGGGAGTGGTTACCCACTCCAGTATTCTCGCCTGGGAAATCCCAAGGACAGAGGAGCCTGGTGGGCTGCAGTCCATGGGGTCACAAAGAGTCAGATATGACTGAATGACTAACACTCTTGCTTTCACATGATAGGCAGATATAGCTAGATAAAGAAAGATGATTGAGAGCTTTACCAAGTAAGCACAGTTCCTGTTTCCATATGGAGAACCTGAGGCACAAGTTGCTGAAGGATCTTGCCCACAACTAACTACATACATCATGATAATAGGGCTTGAGTGTGAACCCAGGTTCAGATTCTGGCTGTCAGGTCTAGGCTCTCCCCTTGACGCCATATCACTTCTCTAAACAGCAGGTAGCCGATGGCTATGCTGGGCTTGAACACAGACGCACCTGTGCAGTGGGATCTCCCCACTGCCACCTCCTCTGTCTCTGCGTCCCATCACCTGGTACAACTCAAGATCACGTATAACTTTGGAAATGTAAACGGTGACTTTCTCCTCCAGGTCACTTAAAAAGATGGGAAGTAAAACGGGTCTTAGCATCAATATCTAGGGAATCTTAACTTGGCAAGTTTTTCATCCCCAGATACGGAATCTTTTCTAAGTTTTTCTTCTTGAAAATCAGATTGATTTTCCCCCACCTGGGTATGCCTTTCAAAGGGTCTCATAAAGTAATCAGACTTGTGTTTTAGGATCCTAGCCCACATCATCCGGACTTCAGTAGTGTTAAAATTAAGGTCAAGGCTCTTAGCATGGAGTCTCAGCACCTCAAGAGTGGAAGGGAGCTCACACACCAGGATTCTTAAGCCAGACCTGATTTGCAAACTTCCTCTAGGACATCACAGAAAGTCATCTTCCCACCACTGTGCATGGCCTGACCTGAAGAAACACTCAGAGCATATTTGTCCTATGTCAATAGACAAATGTTTTCTGAGCAGCACTGCAATATTGTGGTTTATAAGAAATATTTGGTCTTTGTCCCTGTTTCTGCTACAAGGATGCTAAAATGCTTAGAACTGTTAAGTGATGCAAATCATAAGACGGATAAATAATATATAGACAGACAGACAGACAGATGAAAGAAGGAAAGAAAGGAGAAAGGGAGGGAAGGAGGGAGACAAGGAGGATGATGGATAAATAGAAAGACTTTTTTTCATGCTTCTGAGGTGACTTTTGCACCAAACCTAAAATGGAGGTTAGTTTCCAGTACAGCCAACCATGTGATCAGAGGATTGGAACTTTTATCCCAGCCTCAACCTCCAAGGAGGGGAGAGGAGCTGGAGCTCAAATCAATCACCAACAGCCAACAAGTTAATCAATCATGCCTATGGCATGAATCCTCCATAATAACCCTAAAAGACCAGGTTTGGAGGGCTTCCAGATGGGAAGACACATCTGGAATACATCTACTTCAAGGGACCCCCAACTCCGAGGACCCTCAGGACCTTCACAGAGCTCGCCCTGTGTATCTCTTCATCTGGCTCTTCATCTGTGTTCTTTACCATATCTTTGGGTTAACTGGTAAACACAAGTAAGTCTTTCTGGTTCTGAGTCACTCCCAAACCCAAGCAGGGGTCTTTGGAACTCACAATCTGTAGCTGATTGGTCAGAAGCTAAGGTGACAACCTGGGCTTGTACTCTGAAGTGCTGGGGAGAAACCTCCACATGTGGAATACAAGAAGTGTTCTACTTCAGAGTCAAGAAAGACTCAAAGGGAAGAAATCCATAACAAGGAAGAACTGGGTTTTCCCTACATGGGAAAAGGAACAATGGACTGAGTTTTCTTTTTATTTATTTTCCTTGACAAGCAGATGTCTACATTAGCTGCAGGAGACACAGGTATAAATAAAACAAGCAGAACCAAGCTCTTGTGACCTCACAATTTCATAAAAGGCTGGAATACGTAAAAGATAGGTACTGAGTGGCGATGCACACTTTGAAGCAGAGCAAGGTGGAGCAAGGGTGGCAGCGGATGACACAGCTGCTGTGTATGTAGGATGTTCAGACGGGAGGGCTGATGAGATGGCATTTGAACAGAGAACTCAAATACTTAAGGGTGAACACATGCAGCTCTCCAGGAACAGAAGGGCTGTTCTGAGGAGCAGAGAGGCTTCACTTTAAATTAATTCTGACTGTTGAATATGCTCATTGGGTTCATCTGTACTTTGTGGGTGATTTTCACCTGCTCCTAAATTCCCTGGAAGGTTGTGGCTTTTTATGAGGTCTGCTTTTTGTAGCAGTTCTGGTTAACTCTTTGAGAAAACCTTCAAAGATCTGGGAAAAGATCAAAGAGTATGAACAACAAATAGCAAAGGAGATGGTGGTGGCTTTCAGGGGAAGATGTAGATATTTAAAGAGGAGGCAGTACAAGTGTTTCCAACACACTATTTTCCCCCTGTTTTATTGGAGCATATATACTGTACAATGTTGTATTCGTTTCTGCTGTATAACAACATGAATTAGCTTTGCGTGTGTGTGTTTGCTCAGTCATGTCTGACTTTTTGTGACCCCATGGACTGTAGCCCACTAGACTCCTCTGTCCGTGGAATTGTCCAGGCGAGAATACTGGAGTGGTTTGCCACTTCCCACTCCAGGGGATCTCCCTGACCCAGGGATCGAACTCATGTCTCCTGCATCTCCTGCATTGGCAGGTGGATTCTTTATCAATAGCACCACCTAAGAAGCCCATGAATCAACTATACAAATACATATATCCCCTCCCTCTTGAGTCTCCTCCCACCCTCCAATCCCATCCCTCTAGGTCATCACAGAGCACTGAGCTGAGCTCCCTGCAGCACACTCTTTTTTTTTTTAATTTATATTAACATTTGATTTAAAATGTGTTAGTTTCAGATGTACAGCAAAGTGATTCAGTTATGCATACACATACATTCATTCTTTTCATATTCTTTTCCCATATAGATTATTACAGATTATTGAGTAGAGTTCCCTGTGCTGTACAGTAGGTCCTTCTTGGTTATCTATTTTATATAAAGTAGTGTGTGTGTTAATCCCAAACTCATAATTGACCCTTCCCCCAGCACAGTGTTTCTCAGTGTCTTTGGTAACTGTGGGCTTGCTAAAATCTTCCTTTATATCAAGTCTTGCAGGTATTCACCAAACCATATGATTATTCACCAAACCTTGAGATTATTTTGGCAAAGGTTGTTGTTGTTGTTCAGTAGCTCAGTCCTGTCCAACCCTTTGCAACCCCTTGGACTCCAGCATGCCAGGCTTCCCTGTCCTTAACCATCTCCCGGAGCTTGCTCAAACTCATGTCCATTGAGTTGGTGATGCCATCCAACCATCTCATCCTCTGTTGTCCCCTTCTCCTCCTGCCTTCAGTCTCTCCCAGCATCAGGGTCTTTTCCACTGAGTTGGTTGTTTGCATCAGGTGGCCAAATTACTGGAGCTTCAGCATCAGTCTTTCCAATGAATATTCAAGACTGATTTCCTTTGGGATTGACTGATTTGATCTCCTTGGCAAAGGTAACTCCTAGCAAACCTCATACCAATAACTAGGAGAAGAAGTGGCTCTAAAAATATATGGTTCAAATGGACTTTCATTCAATGAATGGGCCCGAGTCCTAGCTAGATATCAAAGGGAGTTTGAGGCTGAAGCTGCAATATTTTGGCCACCTGATGCAAAGAACTGACTTAATGGAAAAGACCCTGATGCTGGAAAAGATTGAAAGCAGGAGGAGAAGGGGACGACAGAGGGTGAGATGGTTGGATGGTATCACTGACTCGATGGACATGAGTTTGAGCAAGCTCTGGGAGATGGATGGACAGGGAATCCTGGCATACTGCAGTCTTAGGGTCACAGAGTCAGACATGACTGAGCGATTGAACCAAACTAAACTGAAGTTGACTTAGAGAGAGTAACTGGCCATCTCGCAAAGTATGTTTAAGTTCTACTGTTAGAGACAGAATGTTACTCTGGATACAAAGTTGGTCTAATTCCGTTTAGCCAAGATCTAAGTTCCAGTACTGGGTTTCCCTGGTGGTTCAGCAGTAAAGAATTCACCTGCCAGTGCAGGAGATGTGGATTTGATCCCTGGGTTAGGAAGATCTCCTGGAGAAGGAAATGGCAACTCACTCCAGTGTTCTTGTCTGGGAAATCCCACAGACAGAGGAGCCTGGAGGGCTAGAGTCCAAGAGTCAGACACAACTTAGTGACTAAACAGCAACGTTCCAGTGATGTTTCCAAAAGCTGTATCCACATCCAATAATTTTGTTCTACAGTCACCTTTCTAACAAGATGTTGTGTAATAAAGGGTTTGATTGGTCTTTATCCCTGGTTCCCGAGTGGGAGATTAATCCTTGGAATTTCCCCAGTAATTGAAGTGTCTGTTATTTATGACCCTCTAGGGTCACACCTGAGTTTATGCTAAAAAATGAGATGTCTCAGGATAAGGGCTGGTCACAGGAAAGCCAACCGTGAGATGAGTGGTTTGGAGCTTTGAGGGGAGTGACCCCAGAGGAGGGGAAGGAGACTAGAGACTGAGTTATGTTATGTGGTCAATGATTCAATCAACCAGCTTATGCAATGAAACCCCCTTAAAAACCCTGAATATCAAAGCTTGATGGAGCTTCACTGATACAACAAGAGGGTGATACCTTCTGACTCTGTGGAGGCAACACACAGGAGCTCTGTGTTTTGGACCTTCTCAGACCTCACCCTTTGTGTCTCTTCATTTGGCTGTTTCTATGTGGGGATTCCCTAGTGACTCAGATGGTAAAGAGTGCCTGCAATGTGGGAGACCAGGGTTTGATCCCTGGGTGGGGGAAGATCCCCTGGAGAGGGAAATGGCAACCCACTCCAGTGTTCTTACCTGGGAAATCCTATGGCTGGAGGAGCTTGGCAGGCTACAGTCCATGTGGTCACAAAGAATTGGACACAACTGAGTGACTTCACCTACATTGTGGCCCTGGAGAGGACTCTTGAGAGTTTCTTGGACTGCAAGGAGATCAAACCAATCAATCTTAAAGGAAATCAACCCTGAATATTCATTGGAAGAACTGATGCTAAAGCTCCAATACTTTGGCCGCCTGATGTGAAGAGCCGACTCATTGGAAAAGACTCTGATGCTGGGACAGATTGAAGGCAATTGAAGAGGATGACAGAGGATGAGATAATTAGATAGCCTCACTGACTCAATGGACATAAATCCAAGCAAACTCTGGGAGACAGTGGATGACAGAGGAGCCTGGCATGCTGTAGTCCATTGGATTGCAAAGAGTCGGATGTGATGAGTGACTGAACAACAACAAGTTATGGTGAAATTATTATCATAAGTGATTCAGAGTGATGGGTAAAAGCCTACGGTCTGATGCTGGGAAAATTCTTCCACTGTTTGAGTTCCGTGAGTCATCACGGTAAATTTTCCAACATGAGAGTCATTTTGTTGCTACTGTTTAGTCACTAAGTCATGTCCGACTCATTTGCAACCCCATGGACTGTAGCCTGCCAGGCTCCTCTGTCTATGCAGTTCTCCAGGCAAGAATACTGGAGTGAGTAGCCATTTCCTTCTCCAGGGAATCTTCCCAAACCAGGGACTGAACCCATGTCTCCTACACTGGCAGGCAGATTATCGCTGAGCCACCAGGGAAGCCCATGAGAGTCATGGGAACCCCTAAATCTATAGCCAGCCAGCCAGCCAGGAATGAGGGCAGCTTGGGGACCCCTGAAGTGCAGCTGGTCTGCAGTAGGGCTGGTCTGAAGTGGGGGCATTCTGATGGAGGCCTGAGCCCTGAACCTGTGGGGTCTGCACTAACTCTGGGTGGTTAGCTCCCAGCTAGGATGGGAACACAATTGAGGTGACTTAGACATTCATGACTGTCCCCACTGGGTGCCTGTCCCCACAGGGTGTAGGTTATATGACTCACTGAGCCAGATTAATCACAATGGCTGGATGGGCTCCAGAGCCTAGAATGGAGAAATGATCCGGGTGTGGGTGCATAGATTAGGACAATTACTCCCAAATCAGAAGCAATTCATCTCATAATCACACAGACGGAGATGGAGAAGGGCACTCAGGGCCAGCTGACAACTTTCAGGGTAAAGATGGTACACGTTTGTTGAGTCACGTTCACTGGCCATGGCGGCAGGGAGCAGACTTGATTGAGGGAGGAGCCCCCAACCACATGGGGTCCAGGAAGTCTCCCTGAGGATGAGCTCTCATCATTCTGGGGTCAGCATTTCCGGTTTCACACTCTGGATCGTGGGAAGGCACATCGTTGAGGAGGCCAGCCGGTCAGCTGGTAGAGGAGTTTCTTTCCTTTTTTTCTTGTTTATTTGTTTTTATTGAACTTATGAGGTGTTCCCTAGTGGCTATCTGCGTGCAGTGCAGGAAACCCAGGTTTGATCCCTGGGTTGGGAAGATCCTCTGAAGAAAGGAATGGCAACCCGCTCCAGTATTTTTGCCTGGGAAATCCCATGGACAGAGAGCCTGGTGGGCTACACAGTCCATGGGGTCACAAAGAGTTACATGACTGAAGGACTAACACTTTCACTTTCATGGTTGATTTACAATGGTGCTAATTCCTGTTGTATGATTTGGCTACACACACATACACACACACATATACACATTCTTTTTTTAAATGAACATTCTTTTCTGTTATGATTTATCATAGGATCTTTTATTTTAATTGGAGGATAATTGCTTTACAATGGTGTTTCTTTCCTGGTCCCTCTTTCTTCCTTAAGTCTTATCTTTTGAGTACTTCCTATGTTCTACTTGTCACCACATCTCCAGCAGGAATGTGTCTGTCTCTGTGCATATGTGTGTGTGTGTGCGTGTGCATGTGTGTGCTGGCCTCAGCGACACCAGGACAACCTTGCCTGCCCTCATCCCTAAGATGCCACCAGCATCATGTCCACTCAGGACACACAGTGGATGTCTGCTCCCATGGCACTTTTTGTAACATCAATTCCAAATGCCTAAGGGTGTGAAGTGGTTCTCAGTGATGAGTGAAAGCCATCCTTCTGATGGCTGGGAAGTTTCTTCCACAACTAAGAAGACTTTGACTCATCTTTTCAATTGTGTCGGTGAAGGGGGCTGATAGTCAGCAGCAACCCTACAAGGGGCGGGGGGACCTCACTCAGGTAGAGCCTCCCCGCAGTCAGGTGTGAAGATGACTCTGCAAGGTTTTACATTCTTCTGGATCTGATGAGTGACAGGTCCCAGCACTTTATCAGGAGTTGTGCAGCCTCCGGAGCCATCCATCCATGACAGAGATAACAGAACATTGACATCTTGCTGTTTGCCCACAGCGAATGTTTTATCAACTTCCCAGCATCCGGTCCCAATGGCAATATCCACTTTTATTCGCTCGTCCCAGTCAAAGGTACTTCCTGAGTCTACCACACATAAACACCATAATTTGGATGCATTTATTATGATATACAGCAATCCCTTTATTATATTCTTTATTTAGTTCTCTGTCCAGGGGTCAAATCTGTGACCTCTACAGAGGAATTGCAGAGTCTTAAAACCGCTAGACCCCCAGGGAAGTCCTTTTATGCCCTATCTTACAACAAAAACTGTAGACTATATTTTTATATCTCTCTGTGTAGGTACACACACACGAATAATGGGCCCAAGTTGGTAGTTTTGTGCATGTCTGTCAGATGATGCATTGCTGGTTTGTTTTCTTTTTTTCTTTTCAGGACTGTCTCCTGCAGCAGTTCAGCCATTTTTCAGGTGGTGCAGAAGGGACAACACGCAGAAAATGTCACTTATGGTACATCTGAGCAAGCCTGTGAAGGATGTCCCTGACCCTCTGGACAAGCAAGCAGAAGTGGATGGTGGTCCCCCAGAGAGCACCCTGCTGTGGTCAGCTGTTTCCCAGGAGATGCTGATGATACAGAGGCTCTTAGAAATGGAGGCACCAGGGTTCAAGGCAACCAGGCGAAGATCCATGCTTCAGACTCAAGAAGTTTGGGTCCAGCTTCACTCTAAGAAGCTCCTCACTGAGGGGACAGTCTGATGGGGGAGCAGACAGTGGATGCAGAGAGCATTTCAACCAATAAACTGGGTGCAGGTCTTGAAGGAAGCAGAATGAAGATCACAAGAGACCGGGAGGATGTGGCCACTGAGGACTTCCAGAGGGTCTGACATTTAGGCCAGAACAAAGAGGGCATGGCCAGGTAGAGAAGGGAGGGTATGACATGGGGTCCCGGGCAGAGAGAACAACAGCGGTAAGCCCCTGGTCTGGAAAGCAGCCTGATGTGTTCAGGATGGCACAGGGGGTTGGATTGTGTCCCCCCATTTCACATGTCCCCAATTCACATCCACTGATAACCTCAGAATGTGACCTGATTTGGAAACAGTATTTAGTTAAAAGAGTTAGTCACTCAGTCCTGTCCAACTCTTTGCAACTCCATGGACTGTAACCCATCAGGATCCTTTATCCATGGAATTCTCCAGGCAAGAATACTGGAGTGGGTAGCCATGCCTTTCTTCAGGGGCTCTTCCTAACCTATTGATCAAACCCAGGTCTCCTGTACTGCAGACAGATTCTTTACCATCTGAGCTGCCAGGGTAGCCAGATAGCAGATGTAGTTATTTATGATGATGCTATACCTGAGTCAGGGGAGTGGGTTGTGGGGAGGCTAACTCCAGTGGCTGGGGTCCTTGGAAGAAGAGGAGGGGCACATGGACAGGAGGGGCCAGGTAGAGATGAGACAGAGTAGAGGGAGGAGGCCTCAGGTCAAGGACTGCCTGAAGCCCCCTGGAGCTGGAAGAGGCAGAAAAAGACCCTCCCCTGAATCTTCAGAGCGAGGCCAGTCCTGCCCATGCTTTGATTTCAGACTTCTGACCTCCAAACTGGGAGACAATGAATGTCAGCTGTTGAAGCGCCTGCTCCTCCCCCCAGTTTGTGGTGACTGGTCACCAAAAGCCCCCAGGGAACTGATTCAGATGGAAAGAAAATACATTGACTGAGCCATCGGCAGTGGCCACAGGACTGGAAGAGGTCAATCTTCATTCCAATCCCAAAGAAAGGCAATGCTGAAGAATGCTCAAACTACCGCACAATTGCACTCATCTCACACGCTAGTAAAGTCATGCTCAAAATTCTCCAAGCCAGGCTTCAGCAGTATGTAAACCGTGAACTCCCAGATGTTCAAGCAGGTTTTAGAAAAGGCAGAGGCACCAGAGATCAAATTGCCAACATCCGCTGGATCATGGAGAAAGCAAGAGAGTTCCAGAAAAACATCTATTTCTGCTTCATTGACTATGCAAAGCCTTTGACTGTGTGGATCACAATAAACTGTGGAACATTCTGAAAGAGATGGGAATCCCAGACCACCTGACCTGCCTCTTGAGAAACCTGTATGCAGGTCAGGAAACAACAGTTAGAACTGGACATGGAACAACAGACTGGTTCCAAATAGGAAATGGTGTACGTTAAGGTTGTATATTGTCACCTTGCTTATTTAACTTATATGCAGAATACATCATGAGGAACGCTGGGCTGGAAGAAGCACAAGCTGGAATCAAGATTGCTGGGATAAATATCAATAACCTCAGATATGCAGATGACACTACCCTTATGGCAGAAAGTGAAGAGGAACTCAAAAGCCTCTTGATGAAAGTGAAAGAGGAGAGTGAAAAGTTTGGCTTGAAGCTCAACATTCAGAAAACAAAGATCATGGCATCTGGTCCCATCACTTCATGGGAAATGGATGGAAAAACAGTGGAAACAGTGTCAGACTTTATTTTTTTGGGCTCCAAAATCACTGCAGATGCTGATTGCAGCCATGAAATTAAAAGACGCTTGCTCCTTGGAAGGAAAGTTATGACCAACCTTGACAGTATATTAAGAAGCAGAGACATTACTTTGCCAACCAAGGTCCGTCTAGTCAAGGCAATGGTTTTTCCCGTGGTCATGTATGGATGTGAGAGTTGGACTGTGAAGAAAGCTGATCGCCGAAGAATCGATGCTTTTGAACTGTGGTGTTGGAGAAGACTCTTGAGAGTCCCTTATTCTGCAAGGAGATCCAACCAGTCTATTCTGAAGGAGATCAATCCTGGATGTTCATTGGAGGGACTGATGCTAAAGCTGAAACTGCAATACTTTGGCCACCTCATGCGACGAGTTGACTCACTGGAAAAGACTCTGATGCTGGGAAAGGTTGGGGGCGGGAGGAGAAGGAGACGACGGAGAATGAGATGGCTGGATGGCATCACCAACTTGATGGACATGAGTTTGAGTGTACTCCGGGAGTTGGTGATGGACAGGGAGGCCTGGCGTGCTGTGATTCATGGGGTCGCAGAGAGTCAGACACGACGGAGCGACTGAACTGAACTGAACTGAGCCATGCTGAGTAAGGGAAGAGCAGCAAGAAATAAGGCCCAGAGACTTAGATCCACGTGGGCAGGCCTTGGATTTAATCTAGGGAGTGATGGAAGGCCATTTAAGTGTGGGGGCTGGGGGTGAGGTGACAAGACTGTGCTGTGCAGAGGGAGCCTCACTCTGTGCCAAGGGGAGCATGTAGCCGAGGGGCAGGGCCTGCACGGACATGATGAGGGGGATGGGGGATGCAGTTAGACCTGAGCTTCATATTGGAAATTGCTGTCAGGAGTCCACAAGGCCACAAGTCCACAAGGCCACCCTCTGGTCTGGAAGGACTCACAAAATTCACCAAAATCCATTATCCTCAAGGTTCATTACAATGAAAGAATGAACACAGATTAGAACTAGCCCAGGGCAGAGGTTCAGAGGCAGATCTGGGAGGACCAGACACAAGCTCCTCATCATCTTCTCCCAGTGGAGCCACTTGGACAGCCTTCCCTTCTCCCAACAAAGGTGTATGACCACACACAGAGTCCTGCTGACCAGGAAGGCTCACCTGAGCCTTGCTGTCCAGGCGATGCCGGCATGGAGTGCCTAGGTACATGAACCTGCTTCCCCTTCAGAGGCCAAGCTGCACTGACCTGGAAGTCATTATGCCAAGTGATATAAGGCAGACAGAGAAAGACACACTGCTGGATCTCACTTATTTGTAGAATCTAAACAAGTTTGAACTCAGAGAAGTAGAGAGTAGGGTGGTGGTTACTGGGGGTGGAAGTGTGGAGTGTGACGGAGGGATGCTGGTCAAAGATTACAACTGAAAGTCACTCAGTCGTGTCTGACCCTTTGCGACCCCATGGACTATACAGTCCATGGAATTCTCCAGGCCAGAATACCGGAATGAGTAGCCTCTCCCTTCTCCAAGGGATCTTTCCAACCCAGGGATCAAACCCAGGTCTCCCACATTACAGGTGGATTCTTTACCAGCTAAGCCACAAGGGAAGCCCAAGAATACTGGAGTGGGTAGCCTATGCCTTCTCCAGAAGATCTTCCTGACCCAGGAATCAGACCAGGGTCTCCTGCATTGCAAGTGGATTCTTTACCAGCTGTGCCACCAGGGAAGCCCAAGATTACAAGCCTTCAGTATAAAATAAACAAGTTCTGGGGACCAAATGGACACCTTGGTGACTGCAATTAATAGTACCACATTGCCGACTTGAAATTTACCAAGAGAGCAGATTTTAAGTGATGTCACCACACACGCAAAAGGTCATTGTGTGAGGAGGCAGATGGGTCAGTTCCCTTGACCGTGGTGGTCACCTCACAATATATACATATATCATGTTGCACACCTTAAATCAACACAATTTTGTCAAGTATATTTCAACAATGCTGGGGAAAAAATGTTTAGTCTCTGAGTTGTGTCCAACTCTTTGTGACTCCATGAACTGTAACCCACCAAGCTTCTCTGTCCATGGGATTTCCCAGGCAAGAATACTGGAGTGGGTTGCCATTTCCTTTTCCAGGTCATCTTCCCAACCCACCAACCCAGGGATGGAACCCATGTCTCCTGCATTGGCAGGCAGATTCTTTACCACTGAGCCACCAGGGAAGCCTTGGGGAAAAATAAGTGAAAGTAAAAGAAGTCCAAATCTTAGGGTAAGGGAAGAAGCACGTGGATGCTAATGGATTTGCTGACAGTGAGATTTGCAGCTGCAACTTGCTCCCAACACATCCTAAGGACCTCTCTGAGCTTCTGAACCATCTCGAGGGTCCAAGAACCCAGCTATAGAGTTACAGGAGCCCTGTGGTACCGACTGGGAGGAGGCGTGTCCACCTGCCTCACCATCTTTCATGCAACATGGATGGCGTTGGCTGTAACAGATACAGGGACCTGCCCTGAGTTCTCTAAGCCCCAAGAGCCAGGGATACATACAGCTCAGCTTTCCATGCCAGCTCAGTTGGTGTGACAGCCTCCTGCTGCTCCTACCCCAACCCCAGACCAGCCTCTCCCTCCATCTCTCCTGCTCCATCCTGTTGCCCAACCTGGTACCCAGCTGTCCCAGTCACCTGCTGGTGCTGGTAGGTGACCAGGGGTGTAATCCCAGAAGCCTCTGCAGCACCACCCAGGGGGCTGGGCTTGGGGAAGAGACAGAGGCAGCCAGGGTCCCCAAACCCAAAGCAGAGGTCCAGCCCAGCCTGAGCCTTTTAGAGGACGACGAGGTAGAACTAGGCGGGCACATCCAAGGCACACAGAGTGAGCTTCAGACCCCAGGCTCCCCCCACCCATGTGCTTGCCTCGGAAGCCCTGTCTCCCAGGAACAAACTGATTATGCCACAGGCGCCTGAGAAGGGAAGTGAACCAGGATTCATTTGTAGCTGCTACACCCCCGTTATTGGATTTTTCTGACTCGCTGCTGTGTTTCTTTTGATCGATGAGTGTGAATGGATCTTTGTGGGAAGATGAAGGAGAAAGGTCCTGAGGTGGCTGGGTGGCAGAGTTGGCGTTGGCAGAGGAAGGACGCAAAGTCCTTCCTTATTCAAGATGACGGGCCAGCCGATCCCAGGCCCGACCAGACCAGGTTAGGAAGCAAAATCTTCCACCAGAAGGTGCTCTCTGGAAGGATGGCACTGGGGGCGAGGCAGCCCTTCACTCGTGCCGTCACAGGGACCTGGCCTTATCAGTGTGATGCAGGGAACACTCTGGAGTCAGTCCTTCCCCGTGTGTAAGCTCTCATGTTCCTTAACCTGCCCGTGCCCGAGTGATAGGAGGACCACTGAGTCTGTCCATCATGCTGAGGCTGGCGCTGAGGAGACACAGGGACGAGAATGGACCTGGGCCCAGAGGAGGGGGTAGAAAGGCCAGGTAGGGGGGACCCACTAACTCCACTTCCAAGCCCAGCATGGCAGCATCACCAGGGCTTTTCATTTTCTTTTTCATATCGAGCTACAACTCAAAGAACATAAAATGAGCCATTTTTAAAATGTACAAATTCAATGGTGCTTAGCACGTTCGCGATGCTGTGCAGCCACCAGTTCTGTCAAGTTCCAAAGTGTTTGCCTCACCCAGAGGCAACCCTGTACCAACAAACCCGCACAACCTCGTATTCTCCCTGTGCTCTCTCTCACACCATGGGACCAGAGGGCTGGGCCCTCACTCTGCATTGTCTTAAGTGGCAGGCAGTTGGGAAAACACTGGACTGAGTCTTGGTGGAGGATGAGCCCCAGCTCTAACCACTGCCCAGCACTGCTTCCAGCATCCCAGCATCGCTCATCTTTGAGAACTTGGAGGGTATGGCGTGTCCAGGAGGGCAGGATACAGAGTGTGTGAGTCTGGTGGTCTCCCCCCCTCTCCTCCTGGACACCCTGGGAAGCGTGATGTAAATACCCTCTCTGTAGACCCATCAGACATCCCAGCCAAAATGCAAATGTGTTTGCGATTCCTGTCTGGTTAGAGCTTTTCTGAAATATTACCCTCTGCATCTCCAGCACCAACCCCCCCCCTCCATCTCTTGTTTTGCCAGGGCTGAGCCTCTTTAGGGACTCAGAGCAATTTGTTGCCATAACAACCCTCTCTCCCACTCCAGAACGTTTAAATACCAGCCTTCTTCAGCCTGGCTCTTCTCGGGGGACTCTGCAAAGTGGCTTCTGCGAGGGAGAAGGGGTGGCAGGTCCTTGTCCTCTTATTCTCAGGATGTCAAGGGCCTCATAAGGTCGCTGGGGAAGGGCCGACCTCGAGCTCCCCAGCCAGCATGGAGAACCACTCGGAGGAATCAAGCAGCTGCTCTCCCTGCTAGAGTCTAAAGTTTCTGGGTCCTTCCATAGTCAGATTGGCATGGCTCCATCCGAAAGAAAGGACAGAAATTATGGAAGAATGGGAAAGTCACCCCACACTGCTTTTCCTTTGGGAGAACGGAGGTCCCAAGGGAGAGTGACATTTCTAAGTGTGTTGACCCATCCAGGGACCCCGCTTTTTGCCGTCTTTTCACACCTCCAGTGTAGACCCTCCAGGAACGGTCCCAGACTTGACCCACTTCCAAGTCAGTAGGCGGGCATATCCCAAGGACCCAAAGGTTGGGCTTAATGAGGAAAAGATCGCATTTCCCCATGTTTGCAGCATGGCCAGACTCATGGGAGAGACTTGGAAGGGAATACCAGTTGGGGTCTGAGAAAACCCACAAATGCATCAGAGAGGGGTTTCCCAGGTGACTCAGTGAAAAAGAATCCACCTGCCAGTGCAGAAGACTTAGGTTCAATCCCTGGGTCGGGAAGAGCCCCTGAAGGAGGACATGCTACCTACTCCAGCTTTCTTGCCTGGGAAATGCCATGGACAGAGAGGAGCCTGCTGAGCTACAGTCCATGGGGTCACAAAAAATTCAGACATGACTTAGAGACTAAAACAACAGCAACACATCAGAGAGCCAAGTAAAGGGGATTCCCTTGGAGAATCACACGAACAAGGTGGTTAAGTCTGAAAAACCACTCACGAGACCTCTCTGTGTTCTCCCAGCTTCTACTATATACACATCTTTCCTTCCTTCCATCAATAAAGCCCAGATGATATATTGATGCCAGGAAATCCTGTCACCCAAGCCGGGGTCTTATTTATAAGTCAACCCTGACTTTTACACGGAGGTTGTTAAATGCCGACAGCTTTGATTTTATATTTAAATCAGGCTGAAAGCTTTCCAAGCTGAGAAGAGAAAACCTTTGTCTGAGGACGTGCCTTTGCAAACTGCTTCCTTCAGGAACTCGGTCTTAAATCAGAACTGCCACTTATAAATTATAGATTCTGTCTCTGGCCTCTCATGTTCAGCTGTATAACCTTGTTATGTTAACATAAAAATTAAACACGAGATGAATCAGCTAAATTGGATTCACTTATAGAGATCAAATGGTGGCAGCCGAGCTGATGGGAAATGGCCCTCCTGGAGCCATGGGGGGACATGCAATGTGGTTTCTTCCTTGGGTCTTGATAGGAAAACTTGAAGATGGACAGGAAAAGGGCCTGAGAAACACAGACCCAGTGTCAAAGGTCGGTGCAGTTTCCCACGGTCTTGTTATGCATTTCTGATGCTTGAGGGAGGAGCTGATACATTAGCACACAGTGAGAAAGGGGTTGGCTCGGGGAGGAGCAGGAGGAGACCTGACAGCAGCTGAGCCCCCTCCACCTTTGCTCTGGACCACTTCAAAGCATCTGTTCATACTCAATCTTGTCCAGTCCTTCCCAGAACACACGGGCAGGCGGGTGGACCAGGTTGTGCGCGCAGTTCTGTGAACTGATATGCAGAGGCTTCAGGGACTGACAGACCCTCCACGAACACAATCTCCATCAAACCTGAAAGAACTGCATTCACCACCAGGACATGGAAGCAATCTAAGTGCCCATCGACAGATGAGCGGATAAAGAAGATATATAGATACACTGGAATACTCAGTTCAGTTCAGTTCAGTCGCTCAGTCGTGCCCGACTCTCCGCGACCCCATGAATACTACTCAGCCAGAAAAAAGAATGAAATAATGTCATTTGCAAGAACATGGATGGACGTAGAGATTATCATACTAAGTGAAGTAAGCCAGACAAAGAAAAATGTCATATAATTTATACGTTAATCTAAAAAAATACAAACAAATGTATTTACAAAACAGAAACAGACTCATAGAAAACAAACTTATGGTTACCAAAGAAGAATGAAGGGGGGGATAAATTATGAGTATGGGATTAACTCATGCACACTACTATATATAAAAAAGATAAGCAAGGTGCTACTTGACTAATATAAGAATACATAAAATATAAAAGGCAGAGGAATCAGATATCAAACTGCCAACATTCACTGGATAATGGAGAAAGCAAGATAATTCCAGAAAAACATCTACTTCTCCTTCATTGATTATGCTAAAGCCTTTGACAGTGTGGATCACAACAAATTGTGGGAAATTCTTAAAGAGATGGGAATACTAGACCAACTTACCTGCCTCCTGAGAAACCTGTAGGCAGGTCAAGAAGCAACAGCCAGAACCAGACATGGAACAATGGATGGGTTCAAAATTAGGAAAGCAGTATGAAAAGGCTGTATATTGTGTACATATCCTGTTTATTTAACTTACTTGAGTTCAGTTCAGTTCAGTCACTCAGTCGTGTCTGACTCTGCAACCTCATGGACTACAGTACCGCAGTCTTTCCTGTCCATCACCAACTCCCAGAGCTTGCTCAAACTCATGTCCATCGAGTCAGTGATGCCATCCAACCATCTAATCCTCTGTCGTCCCCCTTCTCCTCCTGCCTTCAATTTTCCCAGCGTCAGGATCTTTTCCAACGAGTCTGTTCTTCAGCAAAGTATTGAAGCTTCAGCTTCAGCGTCAGTCCTTCCCGTGATGTACATGCAGAGCACAGCATGTGAAATGCGAGCTGGATGAAGCGCAAGCTGGAATCAAGATTGCCGGGGGAAATATCAATAACCTCAGAGACACGGATGACACCACCCTTATGGCAGAAAGCAAAGAAGAACTAAAGAACCTCTTGACCAAAGTGACAGAGGAGAGTGAAAAAGTTGGTTGAAACTCAACACTCATAAAACTAAAATCATGACATCCAGTTCCATCACTTCATGGCAAATAGAAGGGAAAAAGTGGAAACAGTAGAAAATTTTATTTTCCTGGGCTCCCAAATCTCTGTGGATGGTGACTACAGCCATGAAATTAAAAGATGGTTGGTCCTTGGAAGGAAAGCTATGACAAACTTACTGTATTAAAAAGCAGAGGCATCACTCTGTGACAAAGGGCCACATAGTCAAGGCTATGGTTTTTCCAGTAGTCATGTATGGATGTGCGAGTTGGACCATGAAGAAGGCTGAGCACCAAAGAACTGATTCTTTCAAATAGTGGTACTGGAGAAGACTCTGGAGAGTACCTTGGACTGCAACGAGATCAAACCAGTCAATCCTAAGGGAAATCAACCCTGAACATTCACTGGAAGGACTGAAACTCCAATACTTTGGCCACCTGATGCAAAGAGCCAACTCTTTGAAAAAGATCCTGATGCTGGGAAAGAATGAAGGCAGGAGGATAAGGGGGCAGCAGAGGATGAGATGGTTAGGCATAACATCACCAACTCAATGGACATGAATTTGAGCAAATTCTGGGAGATAGTGGAGGACAGAGGAGCCTAGCATGCTACATTCCATGGGGTGGCAAAGAGTTGGACATGACTTAGCTACTGAAAAACAACACTGTATAGTACAGGAACTTTACTCTGTATCTTGTAATAATCTATGAAAGTGAAAAAGTGAAAGTTGCTCAGTTGTATCTGACCTTTTGCAACCCCATGGACTATCCAGTCCATGGAATTCTCCAGGCCAGAATACTGGAGTGGGTAGCCCTTCCTTTCTCCAGAGGATCTTCCCAACCCAAGGACTGAACCCTGGTCTCCCACATTGCAGGCGATTCTTTACCAACTGAGCCATCAGGGAAGGCCCTGATTATTATAGGTAATATCCTATAATGGAAAAGAATATGAAAAAAAAAATATATGTATAACTTAATCACTTTGTCACACGCATGACAATAACACAACATTGTAAATCCACTCTACTTCAATAAAAAATAAATGAATCAATGAAAAGAACTACAATCCCCTTGTTCATTACTAGTCTAGACAAGGCATGGCACACGTCCCCAACACTGTTCCCATTCTGTGCACTGTGTGCTCTGAGCCCGCACCTATGGCTCCTTCCCTGAGCAGACGTCACCCTCAAAATACTGTCCCAGATGCACTCCCCACCCTGAAGCCCCCTGGACTCGGTCTGGAACTCAGTAAGATGCCACCCACCCCCAAGTCCTTCTGGACTAGACAAAATATCCTTTGTGCTCAGAGAGGCACTGCGCTGTGGCCCCTCGCAGCATTTAGCAGCATGTTTAAATCGTCTGTCTGCCTGTGTTTCCTCCACTGGATCCCAAGCTACCAAGGAACTAGGTGGCCCTGCCCTCCAGTGGGTTATTCCAAGCTGTCAGACCACAGAAACTCTATGGACAATCACTGACAAAGCCCTGAATGGATGGATCTGGGTGGCACTGGCCAGCATGGATGTAAATGTTGGTTCACAGTGATGGACTCCCACATCAGGCTGGGACATGGTCATAACAGCTGGCTCCCAGCACCTCTCTTTCTTCCAGGGCAGCCTTCTCTCTCTGAAAGAAGCAACAATTTCTATCCTGCTGTGCTTTGTCCTACAGTGATAAAGGTGCAAACACGGGCCCTATGGTTTTCTGGAGGAGGTGGCATCTGTGCTGACTCTAGGATGGTCCAGCTGATCAGAGGCTGAGCCCACTGGGCCACTGGAGCTGAGCCTGCTGCTGGGCATCTCTGCCGGAGTCTGTAGGTCAGCTGCTGAGACCAGACTGCCATCCAGACCTTCCAGGTTCAAGGCGTGGGAGGGGCTGAGCAAAGGGAGCATGCGCATGAGGTGGGAGGCGTCTCCTGGGGCAGATTTGGGAGCAAAAGCCACAGACCAGCTAACACAGGAGCTCTCAGTGCATCATGGGTGGCAGAACAGAGTCACGTCTCAGGCATGTGCGGGCCACAGAGACCTCCAGAGGTGCCACTGGCTCTCCTCGCCCACAGCCAGAGAACATCTCCTGAGGGTGGGAGGGGCACATGACTCAGAGGTGGTGGGTGAAGGGCAGCAGCACCTCTGCCATCAGCAAGTGTGGGTACTTCCCATGGTCTCTGGGGAGCTGCCTTCTTGGGACACTGTCCGCTCTGGTAGAAAGGGACTCTCCTATTTGGCTGATTAAGGATGGCCACCATGCCTGGCTACACATCTCGAGGAGAACTGACTCTAGTTCCTGCTCCTGGGTCTGGGCTAGCCCTTGTGCTCCCTTCACCAGTCAGACGCAGCACAAGGGATGTTCTGCCTTCCAAGGTAGGGCTGTAAAGCAGCTGCCTGGGTCATGTGGAGACTCATTCTGGGACTCTGATTTGGAGCAAAGTTCAGTTCAGTTCAGTTCAGTTCAGTCGCTCAGTCGTGTCCGACTCTCCGCGACTCCATGAATCACAGCACGCCAGGCCTCCCTGTCCATCACCAACTCCCGGAGTACACTCAAACTCATGTCCACAGAGTCGGTGATGCCATCCAGCCATCTCATTCTCTGTCGTCCCCGTCTCCTCCCACCCCCAGTCCCTGCTAGCATCAGACTCTTTTCCAGTGAGTCAACTCTTCGCATGAGGTGGCCAAAGTATTGGAGTTTCAGCTTTAGCATCAGTCCTTCCAATGAACACCCAGGATCGACCTCCTTTAGAATGGACTGGTTGGATCTCCTTGCAGTCCAAGGGACTCTCAAGAGTCTTCTCCAGCACCACACTTCAAAAGCATCAATTCTTCGGCAATCAGCTTTCTTCACAGTCCAACTCTCACATCCATACATGACCACGGGAAAAACCATAGCCTTGACTAGACGGACCTTGGTTGGCAAAGTAATGTCTCTGCTTTTTAATATACTATCTAGGTTGGTCATAACTTTCCTTCCAAGGAGTAAGCGTCTTTTAATTTCATGGCTGCAATCAGCATCTGCAGTGATTTTGGAGCCCAAAAAAAGAAAGTCTGACACTGTTTCCACTGTTTTTCCATCTATTTCCCATGAAGTGATGGGACCAGATGCCATGATCTTAGCAACCCTAAAATCAAGCCACCTGCCCTGACCTGCCACGCAGTGAGGAGCCCCAGCTGCGTGGAGAGTACAGTGGCTTTAGAGAGGGACCGTGGGGCAGACTCCTGGGGCCCTGGGCATGGACTGATGCACCCCAGCGACTTCCCAGTGACCATAGAAAGGCTCCAGTGGAACCTTTCCCAAAAGTCTGACCAACAAAATTATGAGCAAACCAGCCTGGTTGTTTAGAGCTTCTAGTTTCAACTGGTTTGTTAACTAGCAAATGACAACCAGAAGGGAGCCTGGACTCCAAGTGCCAAGAGGGCTCAAGAAAATTAAACTGAAAAACCCCAGATACAAAAGATGAACAACACAGTCTGGGTCACCTCTTCCTTCACTTCTTTTTTCTCATAAGTGTCACGCTTCCAGAGAGTATCACAAGAAAGTTCAGAGTAATACTATCAGGAACCAACTTTTTTTCCTTCGACATTTTATTGTGATATGAAATTGCAGCAAAGCTTTAATGGGGGTACTTGGTTCCTGGTGGTGATGTGCCTTGTGGCTTTCCTTAGCATTTCCTAATCATTGGTGTGCCAATGCTTAAATTGCTTCTTTGCTAAACTGAGTCATGCTATAGATCAAGACATGTCCATATCCCGGGCCGAGGATCTCATTAATGTGTCTCATGCTGTGAATCCCAGAACTTGCCCAAATCAGACTTGATTGGTGCTTGTCAAGGGTAGCCTTCCTTCTTCCCCTTGGGAAATATGGGCCTTCTTTTGTCATAGTCTCTAGAACCCAACACCCCACTCCAGTACTCTTGCCTGGAAAATCCCGTGGACGGAGGAGCCTGGAAGGCTGCAGTCCATGGGGTCGCTGAGGGTTGGACACAACTGAGCGACTTCACTTTCACTTTTCACTTTCATGCATTGGAGAAGGAAATGGCAGCCCACTCCAGTGTTCTTGCTGGAGAATCCCAGGGATGGAGGAGCCTGGTGGGCTGCCGTCTATGGGGTCTCACAGAGTCGGACACGACTGAAGCGATTTAGTAGCAGCAGCAGCTAGAACCCAAAGGATGCATTATCTACTCAGTCACATACCACCTCTGAGAACCAATAGGAGCTGTCTACTCAGTCACATGCTACCTCTAGGAACTAATGGGAGCTGTCTACTCAGTTACACGCCACCTCCAGGAATTAATAGGCACTGATTTCTCAGTCCACCTCTGGTAACCGATGGGAGCTATCTACTCTGTCACATGTCACCTCCAAGAACCAATAGGCAATGATTTCTCAGTCACATGCCACTTCTTGGGAACCACTGGCAGGCTTTATTCTAGAGCAGGCTTGCCCAAGAGAAGGGAAGTTTTGACTGTCATTTTCACTCCAAATAAAAACAGTCTCACATTATCATACACTCCGACAGTTCCTGCCAGTTTGCCTCTCATCTCACAGTGGAATGAGGGCACGTTTGGTCTTGCCTGGATGGTGAGTTGGGCAGCATGACTTCTGAGGTTTGGCTTTATGCTCATCCTTGTTATTTTGGCTCTGTCATCAATTTTAAGGGCATCTTCTCATAGCATTGTCTCTCCCACCTCACACTGAACTCAGAGTCGCCCCTGGCAGAGGAAAAACATGATGCTCCCTGATCTGATGTTCCCCACTTGTCCAATTGCTGCCCCCAACTCAAGATTTAGAAACAAATCCTCTTGGGTTCAGTCTCCGGGACCAATACCCCCCAGCAATCCCCTGCATATAGAGTGTTGGAGTGTTTGTCTAGCCAGGATCTATACAGCATCCCCAGCACAGGACCCACTGAGCTTAGCTCTGGGTTCAGTGGTAAAACAAGAGACAAGATCCTTCTCTCATGTCCCAAATTCTAGGAGAACAGATGGAAAACAAGTAAATCAATCCATAAGCAAGATAGATGCACTTAGTGAGAAGTGCTGGAAAGGAGTAAAGCAGATGTGAAGAAGGTGCCTGGAGGTGGAGAAGATGATTGAATTGGGAGGTCAGGGAAGGTTTCCTAAGGAGACATAGGATGCCAAGCTCTGAGAGAGAAAAAGAGGCAACCATGCAGAAACCCACACCCAGAAACTCACACAGAGGGAAGACAATTGCAAAGGTTATGAGGCAAACATGAACCTGGGGGGTTTGAGAAACAGCAGAATTTCAGTGTGGCTGGGAGAGAGGAGTTGCCCATCTGAGGCTCAGCTCAACTGCTCAACTCAACCGCCTTCCTCACCTCCCTATGCAGAGAGGTGACTTCTCCTCAGCCCCAAACCCAGGCCTCCTCCATCACCTTACCCCTTGCATTGGTCCATTCAGGCTGCTATAACAGATACTGGAGACTAGGTGGCTTTGGTGTAAACAACAGACATTTATCTCTCACAGCTCTGGAGGCTGCAAGTTTGAGATGAGCAAGCACTGTCAGCTTGAAAAGGCTGAGGAAGTGGGTCCCAAGCCAGCACTGCCAGGTCTTACAAGTCTTGTGACTCAATGCACTGACTTGTTTTTCTTCCTTAAGACACTTTGAGTTAGGCTTTTTCCCCTCTGTGAGAACCCAGGTCCCTGTCAGAAGGGTCTGGAGGAGGATGTGACAGTGACTGCTACTCAGAGGCCAGTCTGTCTGGAGGCAGAGTCTGTCTGGATAGCCAGCAGGGGCTTTACAGTTGCCACATAACACATAGTCCCATGAGGGAAGTATCTGTGCTTCTTCTGAAATCCTTTTTCACCCCACAGAGACCTGCATCAACCCGACAAAAAACCCTCAAAAACTGCCTGCCCCTCTTTCCATTTCAGCATCACCTACAGCATCATCACCTTGAACTGAGTGTCTAAAGGAGGAGTGGAATGCGTTTCTGTCTTTTCCAGCCAGATGGCCCTTGGAGGTGGCGGGGTGGGGGGTGGTAGTGGTTGTCGACTAGATTGTCTTTTTGATTCCCTCTGATAATTCTGACCCCAAATCCCTTTTATCCCCAAATCTCATAAGCGCTGTTTGTTCCAGCTGACTGCTTCAGTGAACAGTTCACTTTGGACTAGGACTTGTGCTTCTTAGAACATGTAATGAATTTTCCCAACCCAATTTCAAGCCCAACTCAATTTCCTACCTCTCTCCTGTGACATCCGTCTGGGTGAGTCATTTAGCCTCTTGGTTTTGGTCTCCTCTTTAAAAGAGAGAAGAGAATGATCCCCCAAACTTCACAGGAGTATTGGGAGAATTAATTAATGTTTGTAAAGGATTATGTCGTCCTGGGGTGTCTTTGATATGGAGGATGAAAGTGTGTGAGTGATGGAGCTGAGCACTAGATTCAAGAGGGGAAAAGAGGAAACAATTCTGTTTGTTAGCTTTAGTGCTCATCCACGCAGTTCTGACATTTAACAAAGTTCTTTTAAGTTTTTCCAAGTTAAATGCTTGCATGTCAATGTCATTCCTTTGATGAAGTCATCCAAAATTAAAAAATTTAAAAAGAACAACTTTTGTACAAACCCCAAATTTCAGGTAGGAGTCTGTTGCTTGTCAACCAGAGACCTAACTCATTGCCCGATGCATGCATGGCTACGCATGGTAGGAACCCACCTACCTCCTGCCTGCAGGCCCACCCCCAGCCTAGGAGTACACTTTTTATTCTAAGGAAAAAAGAATGCCATGTTTACTAATTTTTTCTAGCAGAAGAGACTATGTCTGTTGTGGATTAAATGGGGTTCTGCTTTTCGCACCCATTAATGTGATAAAGCCCTAGGACCTCACAGTGTGACCGAATTTGGAGATAGAATCCTTACAGAGATGATCAAGTTAGCTCATGTAGTTGAGCTGTGATCCAGTCGGACTGGTGTCCCTATCGAAAGAGGAGATTAGGACACAGACACACACCAAGGGGAGACCATGTGAGGACATGGGGAGAGGACAGTGTCTACACATCAGGGAAAAAGAGGCCTCAGGAGGAATCAGGCCTGTCCACACTTTGGTCTAGGACTTTCAGCCTCTGTGATTGTGGGAAAATAACATTCTGCTGTTTAAGCCACCCATCTGTTATAGCAAACTAATACTGAGTCCTAGCCCACTCATGGGCTTGGCTAATTTCTCTGTGATCAGTGACTCAGAAAGGAATGTCAGGGGGGCAGTTCCAAGTGTGAGGCTGAGAATAATGTCACAGAGTGCTCAGGGCATCCACCCTCTCTGCCCTTTAGACACATTGGGGAGGGAATTTGGGGTAAGAACTGACATCAGTTCAGTTCAGTCGCTCAGTCGTGTCCAACTCTTTGCGGCCCCATGAATCACAGCACGCCAGGCCTCCCTGTCCATCACCACCTCCCGGAGTACACTCAAACTCATGTCCATCGAGTCGGTGATGCCATCCAGCCATCTCATTCTCTGTCGTCCCCATCTCCTCCTGCCCCCAATCCCTCCCAGCATCAGAGTCTTTTCCAGTGAGTCAACTCTTCACATGAGGTGGACAAAGTATTGCAGTTTCAGCTTTAGCATCAGTCCTTCCGATGAACACCCAGGATTGATCTCCTTTAGAATGGACTGGTTGGATCTCCTAGCAGTTCAAGGGACTCTCAAGAGTCTTCTCCAGCACCACACTTCAAAAGCATCAATTCTTCAGCGATCAGCTTTCTTCACAGTCCAACTCTCACATCCATATATGACCACTGGCATGGACGGTTATTTCATGCAGAAAGGCCTAATGTTTTCCTTTCAATAATTTCATCTGATTTTTTTGCTTCAAATCTCTACATTCTGGCTTATCAGGGGAACTTATCCAAACTCTCTTCTCTGTGTTTCTCTTGATGTGGTACCTGAGAAAGCTCCTCTCATATCTCTTCTACCTTCCAGAGAAGGCAGATGGACACGTGATTCTCCTACACCTCCACCCTCATCAGAAATCAGCAATCTTTAGTAATATTTTGTAGCATATGAAATAAGGCCACAAATTCTTTGTCATACCTTCGAACAAGAGTTGGAATCAATTTCATGGAGAATAGACTTGTTGCCCAGGGATAGGGGTTTGGGGAGGGATAGGTTGGGAGTTTGGGATTAGCAGGTTAATCTTTCATATACAAAATGGATAAACAACAGGTCTTACTGTATTGTACAGTGAACTAGAGGTAATATCCTGTGATTAAGCATAATGGAAAAGAATATGAATATATATGTATATAGCTGAATCATTTTGCTTCATAGAAATTAACAAAACATTATAAATCAAGTAAAATTCATTAAAATAAAAGTTTTTTAAAAGTTGATAAATATTCAAAAAATAAAATAAACTTTTAATTTTAAAATACAAAAAGGAGTTGGAGTCTCTTTTTTCCTCCTTGAATCTGGATTGGGGGGCCCATGCCTGAGGTGGGGTGCTTATGCTTTGCTTTATCCAATGGAGCATGGTGGAAATAATAGGTGTGCATTTAGGAACTGCATTAGCCAGAGTTCTAGAAAGAAACAGAACCAACCAGAAACAGGTAGGTAGGTAGACGGACACAAAGAGATGTATGATGAGGAATTGACTTACAGGATTATAGAGGCTGAGACGTCCCATGCTCTTTTGTCCAAAAGCTGGAGACCCAAGAAAGCAGAAGTGTATTTCCAGTCCACATTCAAAGCCTGAGAACCAGAGAGCTGACAGTTAAATCCCGTCCATGGTGTCTGAAGTCCAGAGGGTCAGGAGAACCAGCAGGGCAAGTTGTGGTCTGAGCCTGGAGACCTAGGGAGCAGAAGCCTGGAGATGGAGATGTCCCAGTTCAAGGGCCAGAGACCAAGGCCCAACTCAGTAGTCAGACAGAGAGACAGACTCAAACTGCCTACACTTCCATTCTACTCGAGTCCTCCATGGATCTTTTAAGGCTCCTCACATCGGGGACAATTGTCTGCTTTATTCAATCAACTAATTCAAATTCTGGTCTCTCCCAGAAACAACCCTGACCTCGGCACACCCAGAAAGTGTTGTATCAGTGATCTGGACACTCCATGACCCAGGTGGACTGGTCACTAGAGCCTTCACCTTCAGATGCTTTGCATCTTCCTCCTTCCTCCTCTTGAAATGCTCCCCAAGATCAACGGGCCAGGAGGAAGCCTGGGATGAAAGGCCAAGTGGAATCGTGTCCCAGCTAAGCCTGGCCCCGGGTGATGCAGGAGGGAGCCACCCTCACGAGGAGCCCAGCAAACCAGTCACCACACAGCTGAGGCTGCCTGGAGAATCAGGAGGAGGGTTGTATCTGTGATGCTGAAGCCATGGACTCCAGGTTGGCTTGGTACATGGACGGAAGGCTAGATTGCCTCTCTTCCCTTGGGTCCATGAAGCAAGAAGACCAATCAAAATTAGATAAAAAGTAGACTTCCAAGAATCAAAAAAAAATGTAACAAAGATGCTGTCCAATAAAATTGTTAGGGGACTCAGGGCCCTGAAGCAATCCTTGAAAATAATTTGTAATATTATATTAATTGTATGCAAATGATGCTGCCAAAATGCTGGAAAACAATTGATTTTTTTTAATAATTTAAATGATGCCCCTGAAATCTTGTGCAACATAATTTGCTTAGCAAAACACTTCCTCCTAAATTGTTCCCAGGAAGGCTTTGATCACCCCATAAATTGCATCATCACCAACTCTGCACCACTGCAGCCACACTGCAGGAGTCAGGGATGCTCTCCCATACCTGAATCTGAACCCAGCTTTCTTGCTCTCCTGTATCTCCCCCTTGGGGGTCTTTTTGCTCCTAAGCAAAGTTTGTTAAGTTAGCAAAACATAGGGCTCACTTCAGACTTCTAAATCTATCATAGTGTACAAACCAGAAAGGTGCATAGGACTTTCCTAAAAGTGCCCTGTGGGCACCGAATTCTGCTGTGTATGAGTCTTTATGTGCATGTATGTGTGCGTATGTGTTTGCATGTGTATGTGTGTCCACATATGTCCCTGTTTGGGGGTACACATGTACACATGTATTTAAGTGTGCTTGTGTTTCCGTATATGTGTGTGCATCTGTGCACACGTGGGTATGTGTATGTATACGTGTATGGCTCTGTGCTTGTGTTCATATAGGTCTGTATGTGTGTGCATGTGTGAACATGTGTGCGTACACATGTGTTTCCATATACACATGTGTCTCTCTGTGCGCCTGTGTGTTTATGTGCAAATATGTGTGTGTGACTGTGTGTTTGTGCGTCTGTGTCTGTTTATGAACATGTGTGTGCATATATGTCTCTATATACATGTGTGTGTCTCTGTGTACATGTGTGTGCGTGTGAATCCACCCTCTGAACTGGCCTGAGCTCCATCTTACTGAGAAGATACCTACGTCCTGGGACAGGCGCCATGTTCATGACCCTAACCAGACAGTGAGGCTTCTGGGTCCCATATGACTTCTTCTTTCACTGTTTGTCACATTTCAGGAATGTAGGGGCCTGGAGTTGAACAGATGGAGCTGGTTTATAAGGTAATGCTTTCCCCATAGGCCTGGAAAACAAGGACCCAAAGTTTCAGGGTAGCTCTGGGCCTCTCACACCGTTTTTCAGCTCACGGCCCCCTCTGGGGAACTGACCATGAAATGGGAGGCCTTCTAGGAAGTGAGAAGAACTCTTTATAGATGGAGAGGCTGAACAAAAGAGAAACAAAATGGCAAACACCTGAAGTCTGCAGCATCTCTCTCATCACCGCAGTCCACATGAACGGGTCTGGGGTCAGGGGATTCGTATCTCCTCTGCTCCAGGCCCATTTCGTACCCTAATGAGCCTATGCAGTTATCTTATTTGTGGATGAATGAAAACAGCCCCTGCGTTGGTTCTAGGGAGAATGATCAAAGAGGGATTTAATTAAATTTTCATATTTAATTTTCTTCTTTCATTTTACTGTCTTTTTCCCTCAAAACCTGCTATTCTCAGGGAGTTGGAAAGTTGCTCAAGAGAGCAGAACTCCCTTGGATGGGAGAGAAATGGGGGCTTTGTGGGTTTTCTTGAAAGGACCCAAATCTCTCCATCTCCACTCAGTTTGAAGCTTGCACAGTGTAATTTAGGGCAGCACCATTTGAATTATGAATTGGCCGCTCCAGTGGTAAATTAAACACGCCACAAATAGCTTCAATCTCCAGCATCCCCAGGAATGCGTGTTCAGTAACTTGCAACCAAACTGGAACTGGGGAGTTCAAGAAGAAAAGGCAGGCCTGGGGCTGTCTACCCCAACCCTCACACCCACCTGCCACCAGCCCGAGCACCCTGGTTTCACAAAAGGCAGGGCCCCATGCAGGTGGCACCTTTGATTCCCTAAGTGCTCAGTCAGCGCAAGTGATGCGGCAGATGATAAAGGGCCACAGTGAAGTCTGAGGAAGACGGGGCCCCTCTGTGAGGTTTATTCTCATTTGGGGGTAGGTGGGGGACGGGCTCGGGGCTTCTTTCTCTCTGCGCCAAAGCTGGTGACTGGCAACCATCCTTACCGCCAAAGAACGCAGCCTTGTTAGCTCTGGGGGTGGATTCAGTGGGAGGGGGGATGTACAGAGTGAAACTTTTAGGCCAAATGTGTTGCGATGCAGGCATGCAGACCTCCCTGATTGATGTCTGCTCATATGCACAAGCCCAAGGATGAGAGGTCCCCTGCATAGCCTGTGACGAACTCCCCCCAAACTGATGAATATGGTGAACAAGATTTATGCAGCTTCACATCAAGGGGAAGAAATCCCTCTCCTTCCAGAGCATCAATTACACACTCATAATTCATGTGTTTATTACACATCATTCTTATCTACTCATTAGAGCAGACCCTCCCCAAGGAGATCTTCCCGAAGATCTAATTGGAATTGTATTCAAATACGGGCAGAGCCTCATGCCTGACTGGCGAGGCAATAAGATGGATTTCCCCAATTCCTGCCCACCCGCTGAGCTCCAGACACCGTGTTGTGATTTTCTGGCTGGCGCATATGAGCTGAGTGGAAATCCAGGTTGTGGAGCCTGGTGAGTTCTTACTTCAAAGTGCTGCTGAGGTCACCAGACAGGTTTTGTGGGTTGATTTGTGTCCTCTAAATGCAAAATGGTTGTCTGAGAAGGCCTTATAAATAGCTGAGAAAAGAAGAGAAGCTAAAGGCAAAGGAGAAAAGGAAATATATCTGAATGCAGAGTTTCAAAGAATAGCAAGAAGAGAAAAGAAAGCCTTTCTAAATGATCAATGCAAAGAAATAGAGGGAAATAATAGTGGGAAAGACTAGAGATCTCTTCAAGAAAATTAGAGATACAAAGGGAGCATTTCATGCAAAGATGGGTACAATAAAGGACAGAAATTGTATGGATCTAACATGAGGAACGCTGGGCTGGAAGAAGCACAAGTTGGAATCAAGATTGCTGGGAGAAATAACAATAACCTCAGATACGCAGATGACACCACCCTTATGGCAGAAAGTGAAGAGGAACTCAAAAGCCTCTTGATGAAAGTGAAAGAGGAGAGTGAAAAGGTTGGCTTGAAGCTCAACATTCAGAAAACAAAGATCATGGAATCTGGTCCCATCATTTCATGGGAAATAGATGGAAAAACAGTGGAAACAGTGTCAGACTTTAATTTTTAGGGCTCCAAAATCACGGCAGATGCTGATTGCAGCCATGAAATTAAAAGACGCTTACTCCTTGGAAGGAAAGTTATGACCAACCTTGATAGTATATTAAAAAGCAGAGACATTACTTTGCCAACAAAGGTCTGTCTAGTCAAGGCTATGGTTTTTCCCGTGGTCATGTATGGATGTGAGAGTTGGACTGTGAAGAAAGCTGATCGCCGAATAATTGATGCTTTTGAACTGTGGTGTTGGAGAAGACTCTTGAGAGTCCCTTAACCAGTCCATTCTAAGGGAGATCAATCCTGGGTGTTCATTGGAAGGACTGAAACTGCAATACTTTGTCCACCTCATGTGACGAGTTGACTCACTGGAAAAGACTCTGATGCTGGGAAAGGTTGGGGGTGGGAGGAGAAGGGGACGACAGAGAATGAGATGGCTGGATGGCATCACTGAGTCTGTGGAAATGAGTTTGAGTGAACTCTGGGAGTTGGTGATGGACAAGGAGGCCTGGTGTGCTGTGATTCATGGGGTCGCAGAGAGTTGGACACGACTGAGCTACTGAACTGAACTGAACAGAAGCAGAAGATATTAAGAAGAGGTGGCAAGAATACACAGAAGAAGTATACAGAAGAGATCTTAATGACTGATAATCACTATGGTATAGTCACTCACCTAGAGCCAGACATCCTAGAATGAGAAAGCAAGTAGACCTTAGGAAACACCACTATGAACAAAGCTAGTGGAGGTGATGGAATTCCAGTTGAGCTAAAAGATGATGCTGTGAAAGTGCTGCACTCAATATGCCAGCAGATTTGGAAACTTAGCAGTGGTCACAGGATTAGAAAAGGTCAGTTTTCATTCCGATCCCAAAGAAAGGCAATGTCAGAGAGTGCTCAACCAACCACACAATTGCACTCATCTCAAGCACTAGCTAGCAAAGTAATGTTTAAAATTCCCCAAGCTAAGCTTCACCAGTATGTGAACCAAGAACTTTCCATATACTCAAGCTGGATTTAGAACAGGCAGAGAAACCAGAGATCAAATTGCCAACATCCGTTGGATCATCAAAAAAGCAAGAGAATTCCAGAACAGCATCTACTTCTGCTTCATAGACTACACTAAAGTCTTTGACTGTGTGGATCACAATAAACTGTGGAAAAATCTTCAAGAGATGGGAATACCAGGCCATCTTACCTGCCTCCTGAGAAACCTGTATACAGGTCAAGAAGCAACAGTTAGAACCTATTGGTTCTAATGGAAAAACTGACTGGTTCAAAATTGGGAAAGGACTACATCAAGGCTGTATATTGTCACCCTGCTATTTAATTTATATGCAGAGTACACCATGACAAATGCTGGGCTGGATGAAGCACAAGCTGGAATCAAGATTGATGAGAGAAATATCAATAACCTCAGAAATGCAGATGATACCACCCTTATTGCAGAAAGCAAAGAGAAACTAAGGAGCCTCTAGATGAGATGAAAGAGGAGACTGAAAGATCCAGCTGAAAACTCAGCATTCAAAAAACTAAGATCATGGCATCCGGTCCCATCATTTCATGGCAAATAGATGAGGAAACAATGGAAACAGTGGCAGATTTTTATTTTGGGGGCTCCAAAATCACTGCAGATGATGACTGCAGCCATAAAATTAAAAGATGCTTGCTCCTTGGAAGAAAGCTATGACAGACCTAGACAGCATATTAAAAAGCAGAGACATTACTTTGCCAACAAAGGTCCATATAGTCAAAGCTGTGGCTTTTTCAATAGTCATGTATTGATGTGAGAATTGGACCACAAATAAGGCTGAGCACCGAAGAATTGATACTTTCAAATTGTGATGCTGGAAAAGACTCTTCAGAATCCCTTGGGCTATGAGGAGATCGAACCAGTCAATTCTAAGGGAAATCAACCCTGAATATTCATTGGAAGGACTGATGCTGAAGCTGAAGCTCCAATACTTTGGCTACCTAATAAGAAGAAATGACTCATTGGAAAAGACCCTGATGCTGGGAAAGATTGAGGGCAGGAAGAGAAGGGCATGACAGGGGACAAGATGGTTGGATGGCATCACCAACTCAATGGACATGAGTTTGAGCAAGCTCCAGGAGATGGTGAAGGACAGGGAAACCTGGTGTGCTGCTGTCCAAGGGGTCGCAAAGAGTCGAACACGACTGAGCAACTGAACAACTACAAAAGCTATGGTGAAGAAGACTTCACTACAGTCAGATTTGGCTGTGCACCTCTTGAAAGCCAATATTTGGGAGATAAGCATTGGTTGGAAAGGAAAGGTTGCTTTAATTCAGGAGGCCAGTGATGTGGGGAGACGGTGGATTCATGCCCAAGAACCAACTCCAAAGACTCTGCCTGACCATGAGAGTTTTTAAAAGGAGAAAAGGGAAGCTCGTTTCCCTTAATCATTTGAGGAGGGGGCAGAATCTCCATCATCTATTCCCGCAGGCAGTCTGTCTGGCTCCTTGTAATCTTGCTTTCAGTGCTCTCTTGTTCATGGGTTTGCTCATAGGATCACCAAAAGGGAAGTGATGGGGGGCGGGCGGGAAAGGTCAAGTCATCCATTAATTATTTATTCTTCATCCCTACTTCTTTCATCTCAGAAAAGAATCAACACGTTAGGCAAAGCATTGTGTGATCAAATGACTTGAAATGTAAGCGAGGGCCACAGGTTAGTGTAGCATGGGGCACCTGGTGTAAAGGTGAAATTAAAATATATCTGTGAGTTTTCAGGGGCTGCTTACAGTCCTGACTCCCAGTTCCCATGAATGCGACCTGGCACGGACACAACAGTCTTCGCAGATGCCATCAAGTTAAGATGAGGTCATACGGGATTAGTGGGTGACTGCTCAGTCACTCAGTCATGTCCAACTCTCTGTGACCCCAAGGAATGTAGCCTGCCAGGCTCCTCTGTCCATGGGATTTCCCAGGCAAGAGTACTGGGGTAGGGTTGTCATTTCCTTCTCCAGGGGGGATCTTCCTGACCCAGCAATCAAACCTGTGCTTCCTGTGTCTCCTGCATTGGCAGGCAGATTCTTTACTACTGAGCTGCCTGAGAAGCCCACACAGAATTAGGGTGAGCCTTAATTTTACCTCTGACCCTTTTAGAAGAGAAAAGATACACACACAGGGAAGATGCTCGTGTGATGACAGAGGCAGAAATTGGAATCACACATCTATAGACCATGAAGCAGCGAGGAGCCAGCATTTATAATCAGAGACACAGTGTTATGAAACAGATTGGGTCTGTGTCTCACAATTTCTTTATTCCCCTCTCCTCCCCTCCATCTCTTTGATGGGATTGAAAACCACATCACATATTAAAGTAATGATAATCGACATTGTAACCCTGTCATCCCTGTTCTCCAAACAACTGAGGGCCCATCTCTCGTCTCCCTCCCCCGCCCCCCAGATAATCTGTAGATTCAGAACCCAGTGCTTCCAACCAGGCCTCTGGGAGCTGGGCACCTATGTGTTGTCACATTCACCTCCACTGTCAGGTATTAGTCAAAATGCAAACATCAGGGCTGGTTTGTGTCACTCTGATGAATGACTTCAAATTTCCTAGACCCATAGGAAGCAAAGCTGGTCACACTTGACAGCACTGTGGCCTCCCAGACAGAGGTGGTGAATGGGTCCTATTTCTGTACACCACCTCCCCTCTGTGCTCCCTGTCAGAGCCTCAAGCTCATGGGTGACTCCACCTCAGTGGGGTGTATTCACTTTTCCAATGGTTTTCCCTTCAGAGCCTTAGGGCTTCTGTCCACATCTTGCACTATTCAGCTCGGTCTGGGTTAGCAAAGCATCAGAGAGCAGACAGCTTCAACAACAGGATTCGTCCTCTCCCCATCCCAGAAGCTGGGCTCTGAGATCCAGGTGAGGGCAGGGCTGGTTTCCCCTGAAGCCTCTCTCCTGGGCTTGTGGACAAGTCTTCTCCCCGTGTACTCACACCGTAATCTCTATGTGTGTGTCTGTGTCCTGATCTCCTCATTTTATAAGGACACATAATCTGGTCCCATCACTTCATGGCAAATAGATGGGGAAACAATGGAAACAGTGACAGACTATTTTCTTGGGCTCCAAAATCACTGTGGATGGTGACTTCAGCCAGGAAATTAAAATACGCTTGCTCCTTGGAAAAAAGGCTACAACAAACATAAACAGAATATTAAATATCAGAGATGTCATTTTTCCGACAAAGGTCCGTATAGTCAAATCTATGGCTTTTCCAGTAGTCATGTATAGATGTGAGAGTTGGACCATAATGAAGGCTGAGTGCCAAAGAATTGATGCTTTTGAATTGTGGTGTTGGAAAAGACTCTTGATAGACCCTTGGACAGCAAGGAGATTAAACCAGTCAATCCTAAAGGAAATCAATCCTGAATATTCATTGGAAGGACTGATGCTGAAGCCGAAGCTCCAATACTTTGACCACCTGACGCAAAGAGCCATCTCATTGGAAAAAACCCTGATGCTGGGAAAGATTGAAGGCAGGAAGAGAAGGGGACAACAGAGGATGAGATGATTGGATGGCCTCACTGACTCAATGGACATGATTTGAGCACACTCCAGGAGATGGTGAAGGACAGGAAAGCCTGGTGTGCTGCTGCAATTCATGGAGTCCAACGAGTTGGACATGACTTAGGGACTAAACAACAAAATAACAATCCTATTGTATTAGGAATCACCCGCTTAACTTCTTAGCTTAATTCCATCTTTAAAGGCTCTGTCTCCAAACATAGGCCATTCTAAGACTCTGGGGGTTAGAACATCAATGTGGGGGGAAGGGACTCTTTCTCCTAACAAGGTCAGAATGTCACTGTAAATCCCAGCAAAGCATCAGCTCCCAAAGATACGTGTCTCTCCTCTCGACCACGTCCTGGACATCACCTGGGCCCACCAGGTGGATGGAGAGCTGCAGAAATCAACACAGAGGACAGGACAGGCCCTGAGTTGCAAGGTTAGCTCTCTGGTTTGAGTCACTCATTCTTGGACCTGATGCTGTCCAAGATCCCAGCTCAGGGATGCAGCCTGGAAGGGGCTGAGATCTAAAACTCCCTGCCCTTGGGTCTCCTTTCACCACGATGAGGCAGGTTTGGGGAGAGGCCAGCATTGACAGCCTGCTGAGGACTCTGCAGCATTGCCTCCAGGAAGGGAGCTGGGAAGGAAGCTGAGGTGCCCCCTAAACCCTCCTGGATGGGGATCCCTGGCCAGGACAGGGGGCTTCAAGGAAGGATCCTTCCTGGAGGTAGAGTCAGTGTGCGTTGAAAGGCAGCCCTCTGGTGGGGTTCTCCGAACCAGCCCCACCCTTGCCCTGGGAGTCAAGAGATGGGTCTATCTGTCCTTCTCTGCTCACTGCCCCTGGGAAGCTAGGACCCTGACCACATGCCTAGTGCTCTTCCTTAAGCAAATCTGTAGTCAGTTAACCGGCACCTCTTCTGCTGCTTCCTTCTATTTAATGCAAGCAGAACAGGTTAGGGGGTGTTGGAAGGATGAGAAGGGAGGGGACTCTGTAAATCCAGGCCTGAGTGTGCAGAGTGGCAGACAGGACCGGATAACACGCTGCTCTGCTGTCCTTGGTCATTGTACTCACAAATGCTCATCTCCCCAACAAGTCCCCTGTATGGAGCAGCAGGGTCTGAGCAGAGAAGCCGTGTTCCTGGTTTCCAGAGCCTTCCCCTCAACTCACCATAAAGAACCCAACTCTACAGACACAGAGTGTATGGGTTAGAATTTGAATTATTTCATTCACGGGCGGTGTGAAGAAACAGTGCTGGGTCTGCATTTTGTGCAGAAAAAAAGAACAGAAGAGCACATTAAAATGGCCAACAGGCACCTGACAAGATGCTCAGTATCAACCTCACACCTGTCAGGATGGCCATTGTCAAGAAGACAAGAGACAACAGGTGGCCGACAAGAATGTGGAGGAAAAAGAATACATATACACCATTGGTGGGAATGTAAATTGGTCCAGCCACTGTGGCAAACAGTATGAAATTTACTCAAAAACACAGAAATATATCTGCTATACAATCCAGTAATTCCATTTCCCACCGAACTCAAAGGGAATGAAAACAGGATTTCCGTCAGCTATTGGCACCCTGTGTTTATTGCAACACTATTCACAACAGCCAAGATATGGAAACAGCCCAAATGCCCATCCACAGATGAATAGATAAAACGATGTGGTGTGTTTTTCAGCCATGAGAAAAGGAGGGCATCTTCCCACGACTGGGATGGACTTGGATACTTTATACTTTACCCTGAGTGATATGAGTAAGGCAAAGATGAACATTACTTACATGTGGAATCTAAAAAAGATATACCTAGGGCTTCTCTGGTGGTCCAGTGATTAAGACTCTTGAGTTTTCAATGTCGGGGGAGTGGGTTTGATCCTCAGTTAGGGAACTAAGGTCCTGCATGCTACATGGCAAAAAATGGAAAAATTAAATATAAAGGCAAACCTGTTTAAAAAACAGAGAGGGCAACAGTGGTCCCCAGGGGATGGAGGAGAGTGTGAATAAGACTGGTGATGTTTAAGGGCACAAACTTGTAATGTACAGTAAATAAGCCATAGGGATTAAGCACATAGTATGATGATTTCAGACAATAATATTGTACTGTAATCACGTAACGTGATAAAGCCTACTGCATTGGTAATCATATTACCATGTATAAATATATCAAAGTAACACATTGTACACTTTACATAATATTAATGTCAAATTTATTCAACTAAAAAATAATTTTAAGACTATTTTCCAAAGAAGAAATACAGATGGACAACATGCACATGAAAAGATGCTCAACATGGCTAATCATTAGAAAAATGCAAGTCAAAACCACAATGAAGTAGCACCTCACACTGGTCAGAAGGGCCATCATCAAAGTCTACAAATAATACATGCTGGAGAGAGTGTAGAAAAAAGGGAACCCTCCTACACCATTGGTAAGAATGTAAGTTGGTGCAGCCGCTATGGAAAACAGTACAGAGGTTCCTCAAAAAAGCTAAAAATAGAACTGCCATATGATCCAGCAACCCCACTCTTGGGCATATATCCAGACAAAATTCTAATTCAAAAAGGACACATGCACCCCTGTGTTCATTGTAGCACTACTCACAATAAGAGGCATGGGAACAACCTAAATGCTCTTGGACAGATGAGTGGATAAAGGTATAGTATACACATGCTACATCTCTATCCATCTTTGTTAGCATATTACGCAATATTTACATGTATATATATGAGCATTTGTGAGGACAATGGCCTCTCTATATATACATATATACATACATATGTGTGTGTATAAGCTTCCCAGGTGGTGCTAGTGGTAAAGAACCTGTCTGTCAATGCAAGAGATGTAAATCCCTGGGTCAGGAAGATCCCTTGGAGGAGGGCATGGCAACCCACTCCAGTATTCTTGCCTGTACAGGGGAGCCTGGTGGGCTGCAGTCCAAAGGGTTGCATACAGTCAGATACAACTGAAGCAACTTAGCAAGCACACACACACACGCGTGCACACACATACACATACACACACACTGGAATACTACTCAGCCATAACAAAGAATGAAATAATGCCATTTATAAAAACACAGAGGATGAGACAGAGGATGAGATGGTTGGATAGCATCAAAGATGCAAGGGACATAAGTTTGAGCAAGCTCCGGGAGATGGCGAAGGACAGGGAAACCTGGTGTGCTGCAATCCATGGGTTCACAAAGAGTCGGACATGACAGAGAGACTGAACTGAATTGAATTAAACTGACAAAAACACGAATGGACATAGAGATGATCATACTGAGTGCAGTGACTCAGAGAAAGACAAATACCATATGCTATCATTTACATGTGGAATCTAAAATATGACATAAATAAACTTATCTGCAAAACAGGAACAGACTCACAGCCACAGAGAACAGACTGGTGGTTGCCAAGGGGTGGAGCGGGGCGTCTGTGGTTAGTAGGTGCAAACTATTATATAGAGGAAAAAACAAGGCCCTACTATAGAGTACAGGGAACTATATTCAACATCCTGTGATAAACCATAATGGAAAAGAATATGTAAAAGAATGTATGTATGTGTATAACTGAATCACTTTTCTGCACAGCAGAAATTATACAACACTGTCAATCAACTATCCTTCAGTAAATTATTAATAAATAATGATAATATTTTTAAAAAAGCAGAAAATTCACATACTGCTCTGCATCGGGGTCTTCTCACTTGGAAAGGGAACCACCTGCACACCACCAGTTTCTTTCTGCAACTCATTGGCCAGAACGTGTCACCTGGACCAAGGTCTTCCAGAGGGTCTGTGACATAGGAGTGCATATGCCTAGGTCTGTGACCATCCCCGGACAGGGGCTGTTGGTCAGCAAGAAAGGGGTGGTGGACATTGAGCAGGCAATGGGTGGAGGGAGGCAGCCACATGTGGGGCGCTGTTGGAGAAGTGGGAAGCCTCACCTCTCCAGCAGGTAACTGGGAATGTGGAGCCACAATAGGGATGATGGCAGACCTTGAGTCCTCTTCTTTTTTTAAATTTTAAGCATGTTTATTGAACTGATACTCCCGTGCCATCCAACTGACCATTTAAAGCACAAAATCAACAGTTTTCAGTACACTCACAGAGCTGGGCAGCCATCATCACCATCAGCTTTAGAACAGTTTCCTCACACCAGAAGGAAACGCTGCATCCCTTAACTCTCACTCCCCAATCCTCCATACCCTGTCTAGTCACAGGCAACCACTCATCTCTGTTCTATTAATATCTGCTTGTGTGTTAGTCACTCAGTCGTGTCTGACTCTTTGCAACCCAATGGACTGTAGCCCTCCAGGCTCCTCTGTCCATGGAATTCTCCAGACAAGAATACTGGAGTGGGTTGCCATTCCTTTCTCTAAGGGATCTTTCTAACCCTTGGGTCTCCTGCATTGCAGGCAGATTCTTTATCATCTGAACCAGCATCTATGTAGATCTGCCTGTTCTTAACATTTTGTACAAATGAAATCCTACACCATGTAGTCTTTTTGTGTGCTTTCTCAAGCTCAGACTAATGTTTTCAAGGTCTGTGCCTGTTGCAGTATGTATCAAAAGTCCTTTCTTCATCTGAATATTATTCCAAGGCATGTATATATCACACTCTGCTTAACCATTCACGAGCTGATGGGCATTTGGGTTGTTCCCTCCTTTGGGCGGTTATGAATAGCACTGCCATGAAGATGCACACACATTTCTGCGTGGCTGTACATCTTCATTTCTCAGGGGCAGATTCGTTGGAGTGGAATTGCTAGCTGATTTTCTTCTGAACGTGCTCAAGAACATGCACTGTTTAGATTCTATCATCAAAATAGTTCTTGTTGGTAACAGTGCCTTAACCACCAAGCATGAGATTCGCCTGAAATTCCCAAGCTGAATCTATCTTAAAACACCCTGAAACTTCTCTTTGCCCCGAAGATGAGAACAGTAAATGCTCAGGTATTTTCCCCATTTCCTCCCCTATGTTCTTACAAGGCATCAGTAGTCTGCTGATGAGCAGGGAACCTAAGCTTACTCTCCTGAAAGATGCCTCCTATTCTCACCTCACTTGAGACTCTCTTCCCTGCCCACGAGATCAACCCAGCTCCTCATCCTGGAGCCCACAGCACTTAAGGTAGGGGTCCCCAACCTCTGGGATCTCATGCCAGATGATCTGAGGTGGAGCTGATGTAATAATAATAGAAATAAAGTGCATAGCAAACACAATAGGCTTGAATAATCCCCAAACCATCCTCCCAACCTCCCCATGGCCTCTCCTGCCCTTGGAAGCATACTTTTCCACGAAATCCGTCCCTGGTGCCAGAAAAGGCAGCACTGGTTTAGGAGACTAAACCTCCCATCTCCCCTTCCTCTGCCCAGGCTGTGCTCCCAGGGGGCAAAGAGTGTGTTTGATTATTTTTACTCTGTGTGTGTGTCTGCAAAACACAACAATGAGCTGGGGGAAAACAACCCTTCTGGCGTTTTCTATTGTTGCTGTTGATTTTTTCTTTTTTTTTTTTTCAGTGACGTAAACCTTCTCCGGGCACTTGGACTGAGGTTGCGTAGTTCCTCCCCAGTCACGTGCTTTGGCTAATTCCATCAATAGAGTCCTGTCCAGACCCCCGGCTTGGAGTGAGGATGCGGAACCCGGTCACAGCCCTCAGAACCTCACTTCAGTTCGGTCACTCAGTCGTGTCCAGCTCTTTGCGACCCCAAGGACTGCGCCACACCAGGCTTCCTTGTCCATCACCAACTCCCGGAGTTTGCTCAAACTCATGTCCATCGAGTCGGTGATGCCATCCAACCATCTTAACTTACTTCTGTCGTCCCTTTCTCCTCCTGCCCTCAATTTTCCCAGCATCAGGGTCTTTTCGAATGAGTCATTTCTTCACATCAGGTGGACAAAGTATTGAAGTTTCAGCTTCAGCATCAGTGAATATTCAAGACTGATTTCCTTTAGGATTGACTGGCTTGATCTCCTTGCAGTCCAACGGACTCTCAAGAGTCTTCTCCAACACTACAGTTTAAAAGCGTCAATTCTTCGGTGCTCAGCTTTCTTTATATTCCAACCCTCACATCTGTAGACAACTACTGGAAAAACAATAGCTTTGACTAGATGGGCCTTTGTTGGCAAAGTAATGTCTCTGCTTTTTAATATGCTGTCTAGGTGGTCATAGCTTTTCTTTCAGGAGCAAGCATCTTTTAATTTCATGGCTGCAGTCACCATCTGCAGTGATTTTGAGCCCAAGAAAATAAATTCTGTCATTGTTTCCCCATCTATTTGCCATGAAGTGATGGGACCAGATGCCACGATCTTAGTTTTTTTTAATGTTGAGTTTTAAGCCAGCTTTTTCACTCTCCTTTTTCACTTTCATCAAGAGGCTCTTCAGTTCTTCTTCACTTTCTGCCATAAGGGTGGTGTCATCTGTGTATCTGAGGTTATTGATATTTCCCCCAGCACTCTTGATTCCTGAGGCAATCTCAGAACCTCAGGGCAACAGAAGCTGGGCCAGACCTTGCTGATGCAGGTGGTACGGGGTCCTGAACTCAATGGGGGAGCCCACATCCCCCCTGCCCTTCTTGTTCCCCTTCCCTGGAGGAAGCGGGGGAGGAGGGTGCTTCTATTTCCCTCTGCAGACTGTCTTCCCCACCACTTGTTCTGACTGCCTCCTGTTCATCCCATTGTAAGGGAGGGATTTCGCTGGAAATAGTAGGAGATGCTGGAGACTGTACTGATGTGATAATCAGCAGTTGTTAGTCACAGGTACTCATGGCCTGGGAGAGGGGACTCTGTCCCACTTTCGGGGCCCCCAGGGTTGTACTTGGGAATAGAGGGACCAGCAGGGGCTGTGGGAGCAGACTTCACAGTGACCAGAGGGCAGGGGTCCCTTGTACCTTCAGGGGGATGCTAGTGGCTTGCTGGAATAATTTTGTGAGCTGATAGGAGGGGCGTGGGGTGTGGTGAAACCTTCTAGGCTGAGGACTGGGTGGGGTGAGGCTGGTCTAGCTGAGAGGAGACTAGCTGGGTGGGGAGAGGGCACAATTGGTGAGAGTGGGGAGACACATGGTCAGGTCCCTGGGACCTGGACACTAATCCCTGAACTGTGGGCTGTCCTTGGAGTGGGCACAAAACTGCCATCAGCCCTCATCAGAAAGGGGTCAACAGATGATGACATGAGAACGATGAAGCCGACACAAGCAGCCTGGGGGCACTTTTTCCTCCCAGATACGTGCAAGTCATCCTGGGCTGACCTGACTCTGTTTGGGAGTCCCCCGGGATCCAGGTGGTGTCCTACCCTTGCCCGCAGCCTGACCAGCGGACACCACACCCTCCCCTTGAGTTGCCACCTCTGCTTTCCTTCTGTGGCACTCCTGCAGCTGTTTCTTGGGTCACCTTCTTAATGGAATAAGATGACACATGGACCAGACTTTTCTCCCGCTGATGGTTTATTTTCACATCATGGCCATGGAAGGGACTTACTTAAGCCCCCAGGCTGGTGGGACCATCTGTCCTTTTGCATCTGGGTTTTGGGGATGCCCCAATATCAGAGGACATTGTTTCCAGAAGGCATCCAGGAGGACATGGGAGGGAAACTGGAAGGTCCCTGAGGCACAGATGCCTGGGGGCAGTCCTGAGGGCTCTGGAGTCCCCAGGGTCAAAACCAGCCATGAACCTTACAAGGAACTTCAGTCTACCCATTTCAGTTTGTAAATATTCTCACCATCTTCATCATCCCCATTCTGCAGATGAGAATACTGGGAGTCTGAAAGGTTAAAATATGTCACTATATCTCTTAACGAAAATCAAGAGCCAAAGTTCTTGTTGTTCAGTCACTAAGTCGTGTCTGACTCTTTGTGACCCCAGCACGCCAGGCTCCCCTGTCCTCCACCATCTCCCAGAGTTTGTTCAAATTCATGTCCATTGAGTTGGTGATGCTGTCTCGCCATCTCATCCTCTGTCATCCCCTTCTCCTCCTGGCTTCAATCTTTCCCAATATCAGGGTCTTTCCCAGTGAGTCAGCTCTTTGCATCAGGTAGCCAAAGTACTGGAAATCTCTTGACTGGAGCCCAAAGCTGCTTCCAGCCTGAACCCCTCCCGCTGCCCCAGCTCTAATGCACAGCATCAAAAGTGTGATCTCCAGTCAGTCTCATTCACTCCTGCTGCATTTTTCTTTGCACATTTTCGGGGGTGGGGGTGGGGTGAGGGGGAGTTTAAATTTGGCTTTTAAAGTGTCATTCATACGGATTGTGAAGCTTCCCAGGTGGCGCTAGTGGTAAAGAACCCCCCCTGCCAATGCAGGAGACATCAGAGACATAGGTTTGATCCCTGGGTCAGGGAGATCCCCTGGAGGAATGCACAGGGACCCACTCCAGTACTCCTGCCTGGAGAATCCCATGGACATAGGAGCCTGGTGGGCTGCAGTGTGTAGGGTTGCACAGTCAGACACGACTGAAGCTACTTAGGATGCATGCATGTGGACTGAACAATTTTCTTTGTGTATTTTGGAGCCATTCATCTTTTGCAGGTCTCAAGCGACTTTGCAAATGCTCTTGGGTCAGCTGGCCAGGCTGCACCTGCTGCCCTGGGCCCCACGCTCACAGCCCCCACCTCCCGCCTGGTCCTTCCTCCCTCAGGACAGGCTGACTTGGGGCTAGATCTAAGCAAAGAACTGCCTGGCATCTGTCCTGCCCTCCGGAACATTCTGCCCTTCCTGGATACAGGCCTTCGAGCTTGACGACGTCTGGTTCCCCTCCTACACATCCTGAGAGCCACCCGGCTTGACTGGGCCAGATTAACCACCCACCTCGCTTCCCGGGCCATGAGGCCCCTGTCCCTGCATCCAGGTTGCTTGGTGAACAGCTAAAAGTAACTCCTGCCACTCAGCCATCTCCAAAATTGTTCTTTAAATGTCCTGTCTCCAGTTTTATTTTTCTAGCATTTAATTAAATTGGGCTGCTAGCGGTGGGCACATTTCCTGTTTTACACTGGATAAGAAATAGTAACAAGGTAACCGGATGGTCTCCTCCCTGGCCTTTCCTCCCCACCACCCTTCATTGTTCTGCATCTCCTTTCTGTGTGGGTCTGAGAGTCCTGAGGGCCTGGGACCCAAGGATAAGGCTGGACCAGGCTAGTAGGGCCTCGATGGTTCACCTTCTGTATTCCCTGCTCGTTCTGAGAGCTGGTAGGACATGGAGGAAGTTCAAGGGAAGCCAAACCTCTCAGAGGATGAAAGCTCCAAGGCAGCTGTCCGTAGCTGGGTTCCTGAGCTCTGCCCATCTCTAGCTGGCCACTGCCAGGGCTTGGAGAAGCAGCCGCAGCTGGAGCGCCATGATTCTGGCCGTGGGAATCATGTCTCTTCTTGGCCAGCTCGGACATCACTCTTCTCAAGTGCAAGGCAGTCGGGACCCAGGGCACCAGTCTCCAAGACTTGCCGTTGGCAAGCACAGAGGGTGGTCTTGTTACATGGAAAGCACTCGTGGGCAGGCAGCTGGTTTGACAGAAAAGTCGTAGTTGTCAGAAGAAACACACTATTGAATTATTTCTCTATGTCAGGTTTTGTTCTAAACCCTTTAGCCACTTTATTTTATTTAATCTTCGGAGTTCTAAAACAGTGTTGCTGTAGCCTTTTTAAAGAAGGGAAAACTCAGAATCCTCTGAGGAACCCAATAATGTCCCCAAGTTGGTGGTGCTGTAAGAACTCACACAGACTTCAAGTCTTGTCCTTTTATTTCTGTCAAACCATCTGGCCCTGCTTCTCTCCTCTGAGGAGGCCTCACTGATATTTCCAGAATAACTGTTCTAAAATGGTTAGAATCTGGCCCACTCTTTCATCAATTTCTCAGGGAGGCGTGACTCATTTACCCGAGAGGGTTTAGGGCATTTGTTGGAGGAAACCTCAAAAGAGTGGATTCTGGAGTCTGACTATTCCAGCTGAATCCTTCTCCCAGATCTTATTAGCCATGGGTTCTTGGCCAAACCTCAGCTACTTCATCTTTAAAATGGGTTCAACTACGCCAATAAGCAGACCCCAAACTGAAATGACGTCAACAAGAAAAATGCTTTGTTTTTTTTCTCACATAACCATTGCACGTAGATGGTCTTATTCAGGGACTGAGGTCTCTTCATCCTAGTTCTCAACAATCCCCTTGAGAATTGTCCCTAGCATGGTTGAAGCTCACCCACCATCTGCTCATCACAATCTAGTAGGTGGGAAGGGGAAGGGAAACAAGTGGAGGGCAAGCAACTTCCTTTAGAGGAAACAACACAGATTTGCCTTCCTAATTTATGGTCACTTTTCCATGGTGATAATTTAGTCCAACAGCCAAATTTAGCTGCAAGGGAGGCTGGGCCTAGAGTATCTTGCCAGACATAAAAGTGTCCTGTTAAAACTCAGGGCTTGCTGCTCCAGTGTGTGTCATCAAACAATTCTCCAATTCTCAGTGAATGCCGACTGGGTGTCTTACACATTTAATTCACTTCTGACATGATCTACCTGGAGACAGCATCAGACCCCACAGATGAAGGGAACATTCCCTCAAAACACCCCCTCTGCAGATGCCAATCATACATCCAGGTTGTCACCAGTGCTTCTGACAAACTGGCTATAAATCTGAGGTCCCCATGACCCCCTTTTCATTGTTTAGTCAGTCACTCGTGTCCAACTCTGCAACTCCATGGACTATAGCCCCCCAGGCTCCTCTGTCCATGAGATTATCCCCGCAAGAATAATGGAGTGGGTTGCCATTTCCTTCTTCAGGGGATCTTCTCAATCCAGGGATTGAACCCATTTCTCCTGCATTGACAGTTGGGTTCTTTACCACTGAGCCACCAGGGAAGCCCATGACTCTCTCTTGGGGTTCAATTAATATGTTAAGGCAGATCAGAGAGCTCAGAGAAATATTTACATACGTTTATCAGTTTATTATAAAAACAGATGGAGAAGCACCTAGGGCAGGGGTCCAAAAGAGTCCCTGAAGCAGGAGCTTCTGTCTCCATGGAACTGGGAGGCACCACCCTTCTGCATGGGGAGGTTCTCACCAATCCAGAATCTCTTTAAACTCAGTCCTTTGGGGGTTTCATGGAGGTTCCATTACTTAAGCATGACTGATTGATTGATTACATTAGTGGCTTTTGGCAATCAATTCAACCTCCAGTCCTTCTCCCCTCCTGGGGGGTCAGGGGTGGTACTGAAAATTCTAACTCTCCACTTAAGGTTGTTTCCCTTGGCAACCAACCCCCTTCTTTAGGTGCTGTTCCACAAGTCACCTCATTAACATAATTAAAGACACCTTTATTGTGATCATCACTCAGGAAATTCCCAGGATTTTAAGAGCTTTGTGCCAGCATCTGGGATGAAGACCAAGTACATATTCCTTACTATAAGTCATACTATCACAGCAGAGTTCTATTGCTGAAAGGAAAAGAGGGAAATGGATGCTGAGGCAATATTCTTGGATCGCAGAGGTTTTCTCGGAGAATTAAATGAGACATGGACATGAAGCTTTGAGTATTAAAGTTTGGTATTTGCTAAAACCTCTTGCATCCAAGTACTGCATTTCGGACTCTTTTGTTGACCATGATGGCTACCCCATTTCTTCTAAGGGATTCCTGCCCACAGTAGTAGATATAATGGTCATCCGAGTTAAATTCACCCATTCCAGTCCATTTTAATTCACTGATTCCTAGAATGTCGACGTTCACTCTTGCCATCTCCTGTTTGACCACTTCCAATTTGCCTTGATTCATGGACCTAACATTCCAGGTTCCTATGCAATATTGCTCTTTACAGCACCGGACCTTGTTTCTATCATTGGTCACATCCACAACTGGGTATTGGTTTTGCTTTTGCTCCATCCCTTTATTCCTTCTATAGTTATTTCTCCACTGAGCTCCAGTAGCATACTGGGCACCTACCGACCTGGGGAATTCCTCATTCAGTATCCTATCATTTTGCCCTTTGTTACTGTTCATGGGGTTCTCAAGGCAAGTATACTGAAGTGGTTTGCCATTCCCTTCTCCAGGGGACCACATTCGGTTGTGGTCCATGTGATCAGATCAGCTAGTTTCCTGTGATTATGATTTCAGTTTGTCTGCCCTCTGGTGCCCCCTAGCAATACCTACCGTCTTATTTGGGTTTCTCTTACCTTGGTCGTGGAAAATCTCTTCACAGCCACTCCAGCAAAGTGCAGCCGCTGTACCTTACCTTGGACGAGGGGTATCTCCTCAAGGCCGCCCCTCCTGACCTTGAACGCGGAGTAGCTCCTCTCGGCCCTCCTGCGCCCGCGCAGCCACCGCCTGTTGGACGTGGGGTAGCTCCTCTCAGCCGCCCGCCCTGGCCTCAGGCGTGGGGTAGCTCCTCACGGCCGCACCTCTTTGCCTGGTTCGTTGCGCCGGGGCCGGCGTCTCTCGCGTCGCGTCTGCGCCGCCGGGGCCGGCGTCTCTCGCGTCGCGTCTGCGCCGCCGAAGAAGCCGAAGTTAATCGGTTCTATGAAGACCTACAAGACCTTTTAGAACTAACACCCAAAAAAGATGTCCTTTTCATTCTAGGGGACTGGAATGCAAAAGTAGGAAGTCAAGAAACACCTGGAGTAACTGGCAAATTTGGCCTTGGAGCACGGAATGAAGCAGGGCAAAGGCTAATAGAGTTTTGTCAAGAGAATGCACTGGTCATAGCAAACACCCTCTTCCAACAACACAAGAGAAGACTCTACACATGGACATCACCAGATGGTCAACACCGAAATCAGATTGATTATATTCTTTGCAACCAAAGATGGAGAAGCTGTATACAGTTAGCGAAAACAAGACCAGGAGCTGACTGTGGCTCAGATCATGAACTCCTTATTGCGAAGTTCAGACTTAAATTGAAGAAAGTAGGGAAAACCACTAGACCATTCAGATATGACCTCAATCAAATCCCTTATGATTATACAGTGGAAGTGAGAAATAGATTTAAGGGACTAGATCTGATTGATAGAGTGCCTGATGAACTCTGGATGGAGGTTCGTGACATTGTACAGGAGACAGGGACCAAGACCATCCCCATGGAAAAGAAATGCAAAAGAGCGAAATGGCTCTCTGAGGAGGCCTTACAAATAGCTGTAAAAAGAAGAGAGGCAAAAAGCAAAGGAGAAAAGGAAAGATATAAGCATCTGAATGCAGAGTTCCAAAGAATAGCAAGGAGAGATAAGAAGGCCTTCCTCAGTGATCAATGCAAAGAAATAGAGGAAAACAACAGAATAGGAAAAACAAGAGAGCTCTTCAAGAAAATTAGAGATTCCAAGGGAACATTTCATGCAAAGATGGGCGCGATAAAGGACAGAAATGGTATGGACCTAACAGAAGCAGAAGATATTAAGAAGAGGTGGCAGGAATACACAGAAGAACTGTACAAAAAAGATCTTCACGACCAAGATAGTCACGATAATGTGATCACCGACCTAGAGCCAGACATCTTGGAATGTGAAGTCAAGTGGGCCTTAGAAAGCATCACTACGAACAAAGCTAGTGGAGGTGATGGAATTCCAGTGGAGCTATTTCAAGTCTTGAAAGATGATGCTGTGAAAGTGCTGCACTCAATATGCCAGCAGATTTGGAAAACTCAGCAGTGGCCACAGGACTGGAAGAGGTCAGTCTTCATTCCAATCCCAAAGAAAGGCAATGCCAAAGAATGCTCAAACTACCGCACAATTGCACTCATCTCACACGCTAGTAAAGTCATGCTCAAAATTCTCCAAGCCAGGCTTCAGCAGTATGTAAACCGTGAACTCCCAGATGTCCAAGTAGGTTTTAGAAAAGGCAGAGGCACCAGAGATCAAATTGCCAACATCCGCTGGATCATGGAGAAAGCAAGAGAGTTCCAGAAAAACATCTATTTCTGCTTCATTGACTATGCCAAAGCCTTTGACTGTGTGGATCACAATAAACTGTGGAACATTCTGAAAGAGATGGGAATCCCAGACCACCTGACCTGCCTCTTGAGAAACCTGTATGCAGGTCAGGAAGCAACAGTCAGAACTGGACATGGAACAACAGACTGGCTCCAAATAGGAAAAGGTGTACGTCAAGGTTGTATATTGTCACCTTGCTTATTTAACTTATATGCAGAGTACATCATGAGGAACGCTGGGCTGGAAGAAGCACAAGCTGGAATCAAGATTGCCGGGAGAAATATCAATAACCTCAGATATGCAGATGATACCACCCTTATGGCAGAAAGTGAAGAGGAACTCAAAGGCCTCTTGATGAAAGTGAAAGAGGAGAGTGAAAAGGTTGGCTTGAAGCTCAGCATTCAGAAAACAAAGATCATGGCATCTGGTCCCATCACTTCATGGGAAATAGATGGAAAAACAGTGGAAATAGTGTCAGACTTTGTTTTTTTGGGCTCCAAAATCACTGCAGATGCTGATTTCAGCCATGAAATTAAAAGACGCTTGCTCCTTGGAAGGAAAGTTATGACCAACCTTGATAGTATATTAAAAAGCAGAGACATTACTTTGCCAACCAAGGTCCGTCTAGTCAAGGCAATGGTTTTTCCCGTGGTCATGTATGGATGTGAGAGTTGGACTGTGAAGAAAGCTGATCGCCGAAGAATCGATGCTTTTGAACTGTGGTGTTGGAGAAGACTCTTGAGAGTCCCTTATACTGCAAGGAGATCCAACCAGTCCATTCTAAAGGAGATCAATCCTGGATGTTCATTGGAGGGACTGATGCTAAAGCTGAAACTGCAATACTTTGGCCACCTCATGCGACGAGTTGACTCACTGGAAAAGACTCTGATGCTGGGAAAGGTTGGGGGCGGGAGGAGAAGGGGACGACGGAGAATGAGATGGCTGGATGGCATCACTGACTCTGTGGACATGAGTTTGAGTGTACTCCGGGAGTTGGTGATGGACAGGGAGGCCTGGCGTGCTGTGATTCATGGGGTCGCGGAGAGTCGGACACGACTGAGCGACTGAACTGAACTGAACTGAAAACCTCTTGAAGTGATTTTATTATTGTTGTCATCATCACCATCATCATCATTCCCATTATCACCATTACATCATCAACATCACCATAACCATCATCACCATCATAATCTCATTTACCATCTCAGATAAGGCACATCAACCTTCAGCAATGACAATAATTGGACTTTATTAGCATTCTTGTCCCTTAACCACTTATATTTTCCTAATCTCTGCTGCCTCCATTTGCTCTTAGAATTCAAGTGCAAACAGAAGTCTACTTTATCACTGTATCAGGTTTAATAAACACTAATTCAATATATTATTTCTTGCAGGATTTAAAAACAGTCTTAATCATAAGAAATTAAAAGTAAGCCTTTTAAATACATGTACAGTTTAAAATGGTATACTCTTTGACCCAGCATCTTTGCTTTCAAGATATTATGTGAAGGAAATAACCACACAGAAGCAAAGAGATTTATTTCCTGGGATGTTCCTTGAAGGAATATTTACAATCACTGAAAAATTGGAAACAACATAAAAGTTGAATAATAGGGGCTGGGTAAAATGAATCATACCACACCCATGTAGTGAAATACTCTGTAACTTTTAGAAATTGTGTTTTTGAATAATATTCAAATATATGGAAAATATTCATGATATATTTGTTAAATGCAAAAGCAGATTTCAAAACAGTATGTGAAATTATAATCTTGATCTTTGGGAGAATTACAGTGATTAGTGAATGACTAGGATTTTGGAAAACAAAAGATTTGAATCCCTGTTCTACATTGTACAGAATATGAGAACTTGGGTAAGTCTCTGAATCTTCATGCTTAGTTCCTTCATGTGCAAAACATGGACTGTAATAACTTTCTCCTCCAAGGGCATCCAGGGGGTGAAACCCCTTTCCTCCTCCAGTGCAGCAAACCTGGCAGGTGGTCCTCCAGTTTCTATTTGGGTGCCTCCAGCGAGCGGGTCTCTTACAACATTGCAATGCTGTCCACAACAGCAATAACTCTAATAGCAAACTACACATTAAATGAACGGAACCTATGTTTGAACTTATGTTCTCACAGTCAAGACTTGTGTTCCCACAGTCATTACCAATTAAAGGGTGGTGGACATTTGATAGATGACTGCAGTTGTTACAAGAGCTCAATTTCTTTCTTGGGACCTCAGGAAATGTGTCCTAATTTCCTGGAGCTGTCTGTAGACTAGCCCAGGACCTATTCACAGGCAAGAAATTACCCTTGGTTCCATTGTCTGGGATTAGACAGCCTGTGGAGCAGCCTAGTTGTGGAAAGGAACCTGAAAGGAGCCCCCAAAGCAGGTTCCAAATGAGACAATTTGCAAAAACACCCAGTGCAGTGTCTGACCTCAAGTTGGAGACCAAAACACCCTCATGAAATCATTCCCAGCTCTGCTGCTAGGAAATCAGGTGACCTTAGGCATGTCACTGCACTCAAAGTTTCAGCTTCCTCGGCTGAGCAAGGAAAGATGGGAGAAGGAGGAGTCTGGGGCATCCTTTTAAGGCAGGGTGGCCTCTTATTTAATGCCGTGTGATACACAAGGTGCCAAATGTACAAGGAAGACATTGGAGCTGAGGGAAGGAAGGATGGGACACAGATCACCTTGCTGTGTCTTCTGCCCCCAGGGACACTGGGGTCTCTTTAGGGATGGAGAGGTGTCCAAAGAGGCCTGCATTAAATGACTCCATTTCCATGAAGGCTCCAGAACAGGTAAATCCTTAGAGAAACAAGACTAGTGGTTGCCAGAGGCTTCGGGAGAGGGGGATGGGGAGTGATCACAGATGGGAACAGGCTTCCTTTGGAGGATGAAAAGCTTTGGAGATAGGATAGAGGTGGTGGTTGCCAACCTCGTGAAAGTACTAAATGAAACTGTTCCCTTGAAACCAAGACTTGTGCACTCAGAAATGGTTAATTTGTGAATTTCAGTGCAGTAAACAAACCAAAACAAAACAACGGTAATGTCTATACCCAGAAGGGGGATGGTGCACCTAACCCATGCACAGCAGAACGTTAGACACTCAGCAACATTTGTTTCAGCCTCCCCTTCCATCTGTATGGCCAGCGCCACCCTCTCTTTGGAGTTAACCTGCCAGGGCCAGACAAGACCACAAGTGTCACCAGTTTGTGACAGAGCAAAGGCTGATCCTAGTCTGGGGCTCTGCCCTCCACCAAACCGCTGCCCTTCCTTCCTGCTCTGGAACACGTGCCTCGAGGTCTCACCAGTGGCTGCTCCTGGCTCTGTTGAAGGACAGTGAGAGTGTGGTCACAGCTGGGTGGGCTGCTCACAGCATAGGGAGTTGTGTTCTCAGCACGAGGCCTGCAGAAGCCGATGGCTACCTGCCCAGGGCACTAAATGCACTTCACCCAGCGCTGGGTGTACTCCTAGCAGGTGTGTCCGGGCGGAAGCTGGCTTCGTTCCTTCAACCAATGATTATCAAGCCCCGACTGCAGATACCTGTGCAGACTCCATGCTGGCTGCCAAGGCTTCCGTGGTAAGCAGGGCTTCCCTGGGGTCCCAAAGAAGGGACCTAACTTGGGAGACAGGCTTCCAGTGAGGCCCTTGCATTGCAGCCTCCTCAGTATCTGAGAGCAGAGCAGCGGTGGGGCCCACGTGATGGAGGGAGGGGGTCCCAGAGGGTGACTTTCATGCTGCTACTTAGAACGGCAGGAGTCCTCATCCATATCACCCACATCTAGACAGGCAGGAAGAAGAACGTCAGGGAAGCCCTGCTCAACCCCCACCCCGCACCTATTCCGGAGAAGTTTCTGGTTTCTGATCCCAGAGCCTGGGGCTATGGGAAGTGCTGATATACCAAGTCGGGGGCAGGGGGCAGTAGCATGATCAGTTTGTACTTTGGAGGGTGCCCCCTGCATCCGGAGGCCAGGCTGGGGGAGCAGACTGGGTCAGGGAGACTGGGAGGACCAGGTAAGAGGGGAGAGGAGGTTCCTGGATGACGGCGGAGGAGGTGAGCCAGGAGAGGAGGTGGGAGCCGGACAGTGTGGGAGGGGGTCAGCAGGGCCTGGTGTGACAGGGCTTGGTTGGGGAGGGCGACGGTGGGGGGAGCAGGATGTCTGTCCTGGGCAGTGAAGGACACAGGACTTTTTGCTGAGATTGGGACAAGCGTGGTTAAGGTGGGAAGCTGGTCGAGGAGGCTGACTGAAGATGCTGATTGCATCCTCCAGGTGCATCCAGGTAGAGGTGTCTGGGGGGCAGCAGAAGCTCAGGCAGGGCTGACATGCAAATCTGTGGGCAGTGAGACTGAACATTGTACAGACAGTGGCCAGACTCTGGATGCAACAGAACTCTGACCTCTGAACAACAACCTGCAGTCCAGGAAGCCCACCATGACCTCCATGGCAATAAGGCCCAAACGGCCAGGAATTGATCAGTAGTTGTCCATTTCCCTAATCTTTGCTCCCTCTTCTAGCTCAGGACCAGCCAGAGAAAGTTGTGTTCGCCCTCCTCCATCACGAGGGATGCTCTTATTCCGTTGGCCACCTTCAGCTTCCCCCGCCGACAGCCCCCACCAGGACACACCTCAACCTTCACTTTACCCTCCCCAAAGCTCTCCAACTCCCCTGCCTGCCTCTGAGCCTCCACCAGACACAAGGAGTGCTGGTCAACCCCTTGTTATAGCAGGCCCTGAGTAAAGAGCCTTGGCTCCTGGCTATTTCGGGGCCTGGTGGTCAGTGTTCGTGGTATAACTGAAGCCGGGGGACAGATGGGTGACTGGGGAAGAGCAGAGCCTGAACCCTAAATCCTGGGGAACCTGAGCAGTCACCAGGCAGTAAAGGACAAACAGGAGGACTGGTCAGAGGGAGATCATGAGTGTTCCTTGCTTGTGGGCAGAGCAGAGGAGGCAGGCAGAGCCCGGCCCACCATCCCACATCCCTCATTGGCCTCCTCACGTCAGATGGCAGAGGTTAGTGGGAGCTCTGTGGTCAGCCTGCAGCTCTGATGTGACCCCAGGGTGGCCCCCACCTGTCTTATTGTTCCTAAGCCCTCACGCCCTCTCCTCCCACCTGTTGATGGAACTCAACCTAATTAATAATTATGCTGCCTGTGTGTGCTGTGTGTCCAGCCTCCTGCTGGAAGGTTCTAGGGGCTGCAAACCCATAAACAGAAGACAAGAAGGACAAGTCCTTCCTTCAAGGCACTCACAGCCCCACTATCTGCAAAGGCTCTCAGCCCCTACCATGGACAGGACTAATCACACCAGCTCCAGACTGGAGGAAGCAGCCTGAGGAATCCTAATTTATTATTTCTTTTATCTTTTTATTTTATTTTTATGTTTTGGCCCCACCACATGGCATGTGGGACCTTAGTTTCCTGGCCAGGGATGGAACCATGCCCCCTGCATTGGAAGGGTGACATCTTAACCACTGGACCACCAGGGAAGTCCCTCAGTTTATGGTTTTTAAGCCCTTTCTAAGCCAACCAAGGTCCGCTGGTCAAGGCTGTGGTTTTTCCCGTGGTCATGTATGGATGTGAGTGTTGGACTGTGAAGAAAGCTGATCGCCAAAGAATTGATGCTTTTGAACTGTGGTGCTGGAGAAGACTCTTGAGAGTCCCTTGGACTGCAAGGAGATCCAACCAGTCCATTCTAAAGGAGATCAGTCCTGGGTGTTCATTGGAAGGACTGATGCTAAAGCTGAAATTCCAATACTTTGGCCACCTCAAGCTGGTGGGGGGGGAAACAAGGGTCAACCTAGCACTGCTCGTCCTCAAGCTTTGTCATGGGTGGGGAGTTCAGTGGAATCCAGAGGAATAATAAAGTTGTGTTCAGCAGTGTCTGGTGGGTAGTAGGGCTCTTGCTTAGCACTTATACAGGTGGATCTCCCCTTTCAATCCTCAGGAGGCAAGTGAGTCTCAGCTGAGGCACAGAGGAGTTGGTAGTTCGCAGAGGTCAGTGTCTCAGTGTGTTCAGGCGGCTGTAAAAGTATCATCGATTGTGTGCGTATGTGTGTGTGCTCAGTGTTTCTGACTCTTTGCCACCCCAAGGACTGTAGTCCCCACCAGGCTCCTCTGTCTATGGGATTTCCCAGGCAAGAATACTAGAGTTGGTTACTTCCTCCTCCAGGGGATCTTCATGATCCAGGGACTGAAGCTGGGTCTTCTACATTGCAGGCGGATTCTTTACCACTGAGCCAACTGTGAAGCCCACCGTCTTGGCGACCTGTAGTGAAACATTTACTGCTCACAGTCTGAGGCTGCAAGTCCAAGGTCAAGGTGCCAGCAGAGTTTGTGACTTGCGTGAGCCTTCTTCCATGTTCATAGACTGCCGTCTAGTTGCGTGTCCTTAGGAGGAAGGGCTGAAGTTCTCCCTGGGTCTGTTTTTCTAGGGCACTAATCCCATGATGAAGGACCCACCCTCATGACTTAATCATCTCCCAGAAACCCCACCTCCTAACACTGCCACATTGGGGCTTGGGTTTGACACATCTGGGTTTTGAGGGGACACAAGCATTGAGTCTATAGCAGGCCCCACTTCAGGATGTGGATTCAAATCCAGGCATTGTACCCTTACTTGGCACACAACCTGCGGACTCTGCTGTGCTCAGGAACTAGCCAGCAGCCCAGTGGGCCAGCCTTCAAGAGATAGTGTAATCTTGCATATTTTGAGCAGGTGGGAGGTTCCTAGCTATAAAATGCAATTGACATATAACATTGTGTAAGTTTAAGGATACAACCTATTGGTTTGATGCACTTATATGTCACAGCATTAGCTAACACAGCCATCACATCACATAACTGCAATTTCTCTTCTGTGAGACCACTGAAAATTTTCTTTTTAACAACATTCAGATGTGTAATACAGTATTATTCACTAATATTATTTGTTGTTTAGCTTCATGACTTCTTTGTATATTTTGGAAATTAACCCCTTCTCAGATATATACAAAAGTTTTCTCCTGCATAGCTTCAAAACATCTATAAATACCATTTTAAATTTCTTTTTGCAGGGGAAATTGGCATTCACAGTAATAGGCAATAGATAAAATGCCAATACCAGCTACTATTCCATTTCCAGGTTTAGCTGTTTGCCCCCTTAAAAAGAGTGAGTGGCGTAAAACATTCAAAGAAATTTTAAAAAAAATTGACTAAGGCTTAATCAAGCGATTTATGCTGTGAAACAGAAGGCACAAAAAGTATGCAAATCCATCGGTAATCTGCACACTTCAATAAGAACTATTGGGGTGCTTGCTTTCCATGCAAATACAACCCCAGTGTGAACAGAGTATGCCACTTGATTGTGGGTGGACTTTATTTTTCTCCATAAATTATTTCTACCTCCAAAGGCTCAGAATTCTTCACAGATAGTTCGTGTGCATGTAATGAGGCAGTTTTATTTCTTGTCTGGCTTTCTTCCTCCCATTTCTGAATCCAGAATTCTCTTTAGACCCACAAGTGTATCCAGCCGGCTGGAGACAGCTTCTCCCAGACTCAGCGGGTAAGGAGCATCACGGGATGGAAAATTACTGGAGACAGCAATGAGAACCCAGAAGGCTTCGAACCAAGCTTTCACAGTCGCGGGCAGGGTGATGCATTTCAAATGCAAATCCTGCCTCATTCTTTGAGGATAACGGAACAGTTAACTCCAAAGCCATTTCACAATTAGCCCCATTTCCCGCAGGGAGATTCAGCCTTTGGTAAATTCAAACCTGCTGCTTGAACAAAGGATCCCTAAAAACTTTCCTTTTAGTAGCAGTTGGAACGGAGTTGCACTTAAGCACACTGAGCGGTTCCCATTTGGACTGAACTCTCCGAGACCCGTCAGCGCCCCCTCCCTGGGGCCCCCTCGGAGTCAGCATCCCACTGAATTTGTGCAGAGTGGCACATTTTTAAACCACAAAGTGCTTTCCTGGCGTCATCTCCCCTCATGACGGGCACAGCAGCTTCCTGGTAGACTCCGGGATGGGGGTGGGGTGTTAACTATCTGAATTTGAAGAGGAGGAAACTGAGGCAAGAATGCACAGGTGGTTTGCTTAGATTACAAATGGCCATTAGTACTTAGTGTAGCGTAAGCTGTAGGTTGAAGGGTGATGCCTGCCCGATCCAGCCGCTGTACCTCAACATTTAATTAAATCTTGGAGACAGACTTTGGGTGAAGTAGAGAAGAATAGCTTTATTGCTTTGCCAGGCAAAGGGGGCTACAGTGCTAATGCCCTCAAATTCATGTGTCCCAACCTGGAGGGAGCTGTCAACTTAAAAATTAGTCACAGCGTGAAAGTAGAAAGTGTTTTATTCGGTGGGAATATTTTAGGACTTCAAGCCCAGGAGACAGCAACTCAGGTAGATCTGAGAGACTGATCTGAGGAGGTGGGAAAGTCAGGGTTATATACAATCTTGCTACAAAGAGGGCAGGCAGGCTGAACATCAGAGATTACTGTTAAGTAAGGAAAACCAGCATCGGACCTTGCTTCTATCACCAGTCACATCCACAACTGGGTATTTCTTTCGCTTTGGCTCCATCCCTTCATTCTTTCTGGAGTTATTTCTCCACTGATCTCCAGTAGCATACTGGGCACCTACCGACCTGGGGAATTCCTCATTCAGTATCCTATCATTTTGCCTTTTCATACTGTTCATGGGGTTCTCAAGGCAAGTATACTGAAGTGGTTTGCCATTCCCTTCTCCAGTGGACCACATTCTGTCAGACCTCTCCACCATGACCCGTCCATATTGGGTGGCCCCACAAGGCATGGCTTAGTTTCACTGAGTTAGACAGGGCTGTGTTCCATATGATCAGATCAACTAGTTTTCTGTGATTATGATTTCAGTGTGCCTGCCCTCTGATGCCCCCTTGCAATACCTACCGTCTTATTTGGGTTTCTCTTACCTTGGTCATGGAAAATCTCTTCACAGCTGCTCCAGCAAAATGCAGCCGCTGTACCTTACCTTGGACGAAGGATATTTCTTCAAGGCTGACAACTGGACATGGAATAACAGACTGGTTCCAAATAGGAAAAGGAGTACGTCAAGGTTGTATATTGTCACCCTGCTTATTTAACTTATATGCAGAGTACATCATGAGGAACGCTGGGCTGGAAGAAGCACAAGCTGGAATCAAGTCTGCCAGGAGAAATATCAATAACCTCAGATATGCAGATGACACCATCCTTATGGCAGAAAGTGAAGAGGAACTAAAAAGCCTCTTGATGAAAGTGAAAGAGGAGAGTGAAAAGGTTGGCTTGAAGCTCAACATTCAGAAAACAAAGATCATGGCATCTGGTCCCATCACTTCATGGGAAATAGTTGGGGAAACAGTGGAAACAGTGTCAGACTTTTATTTTGGGGGGCTCCAAAATCACTGTTGATGCTGATTGCAGCCATGAAATTAAAAGACGCTTACTCCTTGGAAGGAAAGTTATGACCAACCTAGATAGTATATTAAAAAACAGAGACATTACTAGTTTGTCTAGTCAAGGCTATGGTTTTCCTGGTGGTCACGTATGGATGTGAGAGTTGGACTGTGAAGAAAGCTGATTGCCGAAGAATTGATGCTTTTGAAGTGTGGTGCTGGAGAAGACTCTTGAGAGTCCCTTGGACTGCAAGGAGATCCAACCAGTCCATTCTAAAGGAGGTCGATCCTGGGTGTTCACTGGAAGGACTGATGCTAAAGCTGAAACTCCAATACTTTGGCCACCTCATGCGACGAGTTGACTCACTGGAAAAGACTCTGATGCTAGCAGGGACTGGGGGTGGGAGGAGACAGGGACGACAGAGAATGAGATGGCTGGATGGCATCACCGACTCGATGGACATGAGTTTGAGTGAACTCCGGGAGTTGGTGACGGACAGGGAGGCCTGGCGTGCTGTGATTCACGGGATCGCAAAGAGTCGGACACGACTGAGCAACTGAACTGAACTGAACTGAACTGAACTGAAGGAAAACCAGATATCACACTAAGGAATTTAGCATTCTTCTAATTCTTCTAGGTATGGGAAGATGCAAGAGTCTGGGACTGTTGAAGCCATTCGTTTCATATGCATCTCAGCTATCTGAGGCCAGCCCCTGTTTTTGTTTTGCTTTGTTTTTCTTTCTCACATCCCTCCAAGCTCTTCAGCAATCACCATAGTGGGTAGGGATGGCATCTGCTGGATCCAAGGCATTGCTTTCCCTTTAAGGAGTCTTCATTCATATTTCGGAGAAGGCAATGGCAACCCACTCCAGTACTCTTGCCTGGAAAATCCCATGGACGGAGGAGCCTGGTAGGCTGCAGTCCATGGGGTCGTGAAGAGTCGGACATGACTGAGCGCCTTCACTTTCACTTTTCACTGTCATGCATTGGAGAAGGAAATGGCAACCCACTCCAGTGTTCTTGCCTGGAGAATCCCAGGGACAAGGGAGCCTGGTGGGCTGCCATCTATGGGGTCGCACAGAGTCGGACACGACTGAAGCGACTTAGCAGCAGCAGCAGCAGCATTCAGATTTGGAGGCCCAATCACTTGTGGCTGTTACATCCTTGTTTACTGACATGACAGGAGATATTCCACTTCACAGGGTAGTGAGGAGTTTTATAGAAATGGTTCAAAGAGGGCATGGTCAGCTCCTGGACAGTCTTCTGATTGGTTGGTGGTGAGGTAATCCGAAGTCAGTGTCATCAACCTTCTAGTTCCAACAGGTCTGGGGTCTATGTGCTTGTGGGCAACAAACAGTTAACTTCTCCCACCTGGTGGGGATTTCAGCATCCGCAGAACATCTCAAAGATATTGTGTGCATCCCTTGAGGGGGAACCAGGACTTGCCCTAAAGCTACACTATTGCTTCTAGAATGCTCTTCCCTTGTCACTGTATCCCCTCGTTTCCAACTGTTTGAATCTAACCTTGGGAACTCAGGGGAAGTCAAAAAGGCCAAATGAAGCCTATTTCTTATAATCAAGAAGCAGGGGAAGGACTTCCCTGGTGGTCCAGTGGTTAAGACTCAGCATTCCCAATGTAGAGGGTGTGGTTCAATCCCTGGTCAGGGAACAAAGACTCCACGTGCAAAGAAAAAAAATTGGGGACACAGAAAGACTTTGTGCCAGGAGCCTCACAGGATCCTGCTAGGTTTCAACGGGATCAGATATGCCAACCCCCAAATATGCCATTTTGGCAAAAAGACTGTTTTGAACCAAAGGCAGCTGAGAAACAGCAGACTCAGGAGGAACTCTCTGCCGTCCTGATCTGTCTAAAAGCAGGAAGTATTGATAAGTTTCCCTTACGATGATGTCCTCCTCTCATTCCAGGAAGGAAGGGACAACCTTGAAGACCAGAGAGAGGCAGGGCTACACGAAGAAACCTCGGTGACATCAGTCTTCTCTCCACTTGCCCCCTTAACATTGACCTGACCCTGGCTCCCTGCCCCTTTGCTTTTGCTGTGTCCCTGCTCACAATTCATCCTTCATTGTTATAATGGCGTGGAGGCCCCAGGGATTAGCTGCCTCCTTGGGTCCTCACTTCCTTTTCCTGGAGGCCCGTATGTGTTCATGTAATAAATTTTTCTCCTGTTCATCTGTCTTATCAGTTTTACTCATGGCCCTAAGTCACAGAACTTAAAAGGGTGGAGGAAAAGTGTTTCCTCCCCTACAAGAGCCCGATGATGGCACCATCTGCCAGTGCCCCATTGCCTTGCATCTGCCACTATGTCAGGAAGGGGGATCCCTTGCAGGGCCTGAGAGTGGTTTCTTGCCTAACACTCGAAACCAAATTGTTCAGAGACACATGCGCTGACAAAGCAAGAGATTTTATTGGGAAGGGGCACCCAGGCAGAAAGCAGCAGGGTAAGGGAACCCAAGAGAAATGCTCTGCCATGTAGCTCACAGTCTTTGGTTTTATGGTGATGGGGTTACCCATAGTCTGACTCGAGGTCCTTCCTGATGGCAGGTGCATCTCTCAGCCAAGATGGATTTCAGCGTGAGGGCTGAAATCTGGAAGGCTGGTCATCTCCTCCATCTCTTGTCCTCTCCCGAATCCCCCCAGTTAGTTTTCAGTGACAGCATCATGGTCCTTATTGGGACCTCTCGTTGTGAGACAACTCAGGCAAGCAGGTGGTCGCTTCGATCAACAGTTCCCTAACAACTATACCTGGTATTATATGAAAAGAGTGCTTCTTGCATTTTAGAGGTTTGCACCATCAGTAACCTTTACCTGCAAAGGGTCAGACACTACATTTAGTTTGTGGACCATACAGGTCCCTGTCGCCACAGCTCAGCTCTGTCACTGTAGCTTGACACGGCCGTAGACAGTATGTAAATGATCAAGGATGACTGTGTTCCAATAAAGCTTTATTTTCAAAGTGGGCAGTGGTGCTGGAGATGACGGATTTGGCCCAGAGGTGGTAGATCTACAGGGTGAAGTAAGCATCCATTGGGTCACAGTAGACTGTGAGTAAACAATACATTAAAACTGTGCATTTCCATTCCCATGAGTACAAACAGATCATTGAAAAGCTTCCTTAAGGTTTGCTTTCCTCAAGATGCTACTACTTTAATTCTTCACAAAGTCAAGGTCATCTTCTATTTGAATGGCCGCACAGCAGCCAGTTGACTGCCATCCCTATCTGACTCCTGCCAGCCAGCACCGCCACTGGTGGCCCCACACCAGCATCTCGTGTTTCCCCTCTCTGGGCTTCTTGTCATTACACAGGTTGACTGTAGGTCTCAGCTTGCCAGGGACAGCCTCCAGGCAGGCCCATGCTCCCAGCGGAACTATTAATAGCCCCCTCTGTGCTTTCAGCAAGTCTGGTTGGGATAATGACTAACGTGTTTACCGCATCAGGATGCAGCTCTTAGCACATGTTCTATATGATGCCGTCTGTGTGCCAGGTACAGTACAGGCTCCAAAAGACAATGCTCAAGATAAGTGTATAAACACTATATATGTGTTTCTGTCTGCACACAATGCACACACCATATTTATATATATATGTATATATACACATGCACACAAGCTATATACAATATTATGTATATATAAATATAATGCATACTCAATATTGTGTTTATATACAATGTGTGTATATATATAAGCATGTTATATATGCACACAATATTTTATAAAGTATTACAATATATACACACTATGTATATGAAATATTATACATATATACACATATATGCAATGTATATACTATATTGTATATACACACACGCAAGATATATACATTGTATACATATACAAGCAAGGTATATACAATATTGTTTATATATACAGTCAATGTATATTTACCATAGCATGTGTATATACATGCGTACAATGTATATAAAAGATTGTATACACACACACACAATGTGCATATAATATATATACACAATGTCTATACATATAATATACACACAATGTATGCACAATGTTTTATGTATACACACTATATATATTTAATCCAATATACATATACTCAATGTGTATAGGATATATTTATTACAATGGCCTCTTAGCATATATATAAACAAGCATCCACCTATATTGCTGTTACTGTTCAGTCACTCAGTCATGTTTGACTCTGCGACCCCATGGATTGCAGCACACCAGGCCTCCCCGTCCTCCACCCTCTCCAGGAGCTTGCTCAAACTCATGTCCATCACAAAAAGCTGCTTCTCACCTCCAGACCCTCAGTATGGCTATCCCCACTGCTGGCAGGGCACATTTTGAATTCTTCCTTTTCTTAACAAACTCCTCAGCAGCTTCTGAGATTCCGTCCAGATGCTCCTTCCTCCAGAAAGCCACCTCTGCTTGCTCTAATGACACAAACTGCCTTCCATGATGCTGGTGTCCTCCTTTGCCTTCCTTGCTAGGCTGGGGCTCTTGATAGAAGGGCCATGTGTACATACTCATATATATATAAAATTTCACCCAGGGGTTGACAGAGGACGAGATGGTGTACATATTTATGCATATATACAAAAATATGTATGTGTGTGTCTCATCACCATGGAAGACAGTATGTGTCATTAGAGCAAGCAGAGAAGGCTTCCTGGAGGAAGGAGCATCTGGACAGAATCTCAGAAGCTGCTGAGGAGTTTGTTAAGAGAAGGAAGAATTCAGAATGTGACCTGCCAGCAGTGAGGACAGCCATACTAAGGGTACGGAGGTGAGAAGCAGCTTTTTTTGTGAAAAGTACTATCATATCCTAGTGTTGTTGGGGAACAGAGATTTTCCATAAAATAGTAAGATATCTATCTACTTGTGCATCTACAATTCTTTCATGCTATCCTAGATTTCTCTTTATTAATAACAGGCCCCATAATTTACATGTAATTTGCTAGTAGTTTAATATCTAATTATAAACCTCTAATTAACTCTTCACCTTGCAGTGAATAAGGCTCACCCTGTAGCTTAGCAGGTGAAGACATTTAATTTACTTACAGAGTGCCTGCAAACAACCACACAAAACAAAACAGGAATGACCCACATACTCTACATCACCCTCTCATGATAATCTGTTTATCTGTATTATGTGAGGACACCTTTGGTTGGAATTGTTCAGCACACTACAAACAATTCCTAACTGTACCCCCTGAAGCTGCCCCTCCTCACTGCCCCTCCCCACTGCCCTCCAGCCAGACCTGATGACTCCAAAGAAGTGGAGAGGAGTCGGATGATTAAAATAACATTTAGCGGGACCAATGTGTGTATGTAGGTAATTCAGGTGGAGAAGGCAATGGCACCCCACTCCAGTACTCTTACCTGGAAAATCCCGTGGATGGAGGAGCCTGGTAGGCTGCAGTCCATGGGGTCACTAAGAGTCAGACATGACCGAGCGACTTCACTTTCAATTTTCACTTTCATGCATTGGAGAAGGAAATGGCAACCCACTCCAGTGTTCTTGCCTGGAGAATCCCAGGGACAGCAGAGCCTGGTGGGCTCACAGAGTTGGACACGACTGAAGCGACTTAGCAGCAGCAGCAGGTAATTCAGGAGATGGTAAATGCTATATAATATATTACATACATTTTACTGCTAATGCGTGACATAAAACAGAAAATTTGCAACATCTACGTGCATGTCTTAGTGGTCTGTTGCTTTTGTACAAGTTACCACACTCTTAAATGTTACTCTACACCCATTCATCGTCCTAGAGTCACAAGGTCAGCAGTCCATGCACCGTGTGTCTTAAAGCTACAACTCTGTTGAAATCAAGGTGTCTGATGGACTGGACTTTTTAATGGAAAACAAGAATAAGATTCCCTGGGTGATGTTGAGCTTCCAAGTACCTTCAGGTTGTTGATCAAATTCAGTCCTTGCAATTGTTGGACTGAGGCCCTGTTTCCTTGCCAGCTGTCGGATGGGGCTGGTCTTTGTTACATGTAGACCAAATTCCTCCTTATGCTTCCCACGAGGCTCCTGAAGCAATGGAAGGTTGAGTCTCTCCCATGCTTTGAATCTTTCTGAATCTCTCTTCTGCTCATATGGTTACACTGGACCCACTTACTTAATCCAGAATAGTTCAGTTGCTCAGTCACATCCAACTCTTTGCAACCCCATGGACTGCAGCGTACCAGGCCTCCCTGTCTTGCTCAGACTTCCCGGAGCTTGCTCAAACTCATGTTCATCAAGTCGGTGATGCCATCCAACCATCTCATCTCTGTCATCCCCTTATCCTGCCTTCAATCTTTCCCAGCATCAGGGCTTTTCCAATGAGTCAGGTCTTCACACCAGGTGGCAAAGTTATGGGAGCTTCAGCTTCAGCATCAGTCCCTCCAATGAATATTTAGGACTGATTTCTTTTAGAATTGATTGGTTTGATCTCCTTGCAGTCCAAGGGAATCTCAAGAGTCTCCTCCAACATCAACCGTTGAAAAGCATTGATTCTTCAGTGCTCAGCTTTCTTTATAGTCCAACTCTCAGATCTATACATGACTACTGTTAAAACCATTGTTTTGACTATAGGGACCTTTGTTGGTAAAGTAATATCTCTGCTTTTTAATATGCTGTCTAGGTCTGTCATAGCTTTTCTTCCAAGGAGCAAGTGTCTTTTAGTTTCATGGCTGAAGTTACCCTCTGCTGTGATTTTGGAGCCCAAGAAAATAAAGTCTCTCACTGCTTCCATTGTTTCCCCATCTATTTGCCATGAAGTGATGGGACTAGATGCCATGATTTTCATTTTTTGAATGTTGAGTTTTTAGCCAGCTTTTTCACTCTCCTCTATCACGTTCATCAAGAGTCTCTTTAGTTCCTCTTTGCTTTCTGCCCTAAGGGTGGTGTCATCTGCATATCTAAGATTATTGATATTTCTCCCTTAATCTTGATTCCAGCTTGTGCTTCATCCAACCCAGCATTTCGCATGATGTACTCTGCATATAGCTTCCCCGATAGCTCAGTTGGTAAAGAATCCGCCTGCAATTCAGGAAACCCTGGTTCGATTCCTGGGTTGGGAATATCCACTGGAGAAGGAATAGGTACCCACTCCAGTATTCTTGGGCTTCCCTTGTGGCTTCTGCCTGCAATGTGGGAGACCTGGGTTCTATCCCTGGGTTGGGAAGATACCCTGGAGAAGCGAAAGGCTACCCATTCCAGTATTCTGGCCTGGAGAATTCCATGGACTATACAGGCCATGGGATCGCAAAGAGTCGGACACAACTGAGTGACTTTTACTTTCACTTTTACTCTGCATATAAGTTAAATAAGCAAGGTGGTAATATATAGTCTTGACATACTCCTTTCCCAATTTGGAACCAGTCCATTATTCCATGTCTGGCTCTAACAGTTGCAGCTTGACCTGCATACAGATTTCTCAGGTGGCAGATAAGGTGGTCTCATATTCCCATCTCTTTAGGAATTTTCCACAGTTTGTTGTGATCCACACAATCCGGGATAACCGTCCTGTTTTAAACTCAACTGATGAGTAACCTTCATTCCACCTGCCAGGTTCCTTCACAGCAGTACCTAAATTAGTGTTTAAATTAGCAGGGGATGAGGATCTTGGGGGGATGGCTTTAGAATTCTGCCTACCCCTATTAGTGAAGTGAAAAAGTGGAAGTGTTATTTGCCCAGTTGTGTCTGACTCTTTATGACCACATAGACTGTAGCCCACTAGGCTCCTCTGCCCATGGAATTCTCCAGGCAAAAATACTGGAGTGGGTAGACATTTCCTACTCCAGAGAATCTTCCCAACTCAGGGATCAAACCCAGGTCTCCTGCCTTGCAGGTAGATTCTTTATTGTCTAAGGGAAGCCCTTGTATGTACACACACATATACATAACATACTGACTGAACCTCATGCTAGTCCCATGAGAAATGGAATTAAAATTTAAGAAAAAGCACAAGACAAAAATACAACTCCCTGGATATAAGGGGATATTCACGTATCTACTTATCATTATTTAATTACTAAATTTGAACATTAATTTTCCAAATGTGTGCTTTCTTATGCCCATGACTTACATCTGTTAAAAACTAGGGTCAAGAATGCCGGACATTATTCTAAAAGAGACCCAAATGCTGACATTCTCTGCAAAAGCATCTCTGAAAGAAGGTAAAGTGTGAGGCAAGTGACCAAGTGGCCAGGTCAGATTCAAATTCACAGCCTTCCAATGCCCACAGCAGTGCTGTTCACCATGACCCCAAAATGGAAGCAACACGAAGGCCCATCAGTGGAGGGACGTGGTACAGTCAGCCAATGGACTATTCAGTTCAGTTCAGTTCAGTCACTCAGTCGTGTCCGACTCTTTGCGACCCCATGAATCACAGCACGCCAGGCCTCATTCGTCTGCAAAAAGAAATGAAATTCTGATTCATGCTATACAGATCAACATTAAACTCAACATTCAAAAAACAAGGATCACGGCATCCGGTCCCATCACTTCATGCAAATAGATGGGGAAACATTGGAAACAGGGACAGACTTTATTTTCTTGGGCTCCAAAATCACTGCATTTGGTGACTTCAGCCACGAAATTAAAAGTCGCTTGTTCCTTGGAAGAAAAGCTATGATAGACCTAAATTGCACGTTAAAAAGCAGAGACATTACTTTACCAACAAAGGTCCCTATAGTCAAAGCTATGGTTTTTCCAGTAGTCATGTATGGATGTGAGAGTTAGACCATAGAGAAGGCTGAGCATGAAAGAACTGTTGCTTTTGAACTGTAGTGTTGGAGAAGACTCTTGAGAATCACTTGGATGGCTAGGAGATCAAGCCAGTCAATCCTAAAGGAAATCAACCCTGAATATTCATTGGAAGGACTGATGCTGAAGCTGAATCTCCAATACTTTGGCTACCTAATGAGATGAAATGACTCATTGGAAAAGACCCTGATGCTGGGAAAGATTGAGGGCAGGAGGAGAATGGGATGACAGAGGATGAGATGGTTGGATGGCATCACCGACTTGATGGACATGAGTTTGAGCAAACTTCAGGAGTTGGTGATGGACAGGGAGGCCTGGCATGCTGCAGTCCACGGGATCTCAAAGAGTTGGACATGACTGAGCAACTGAACTGAACTGAACAGAATATGGATCAAATTTGAAAAATTATGCAAAGTGAAAAAAAAACACAAAAGTTCATATATTGTGTGATTCAATTTGTCTGAAAGGTTCAGAACTGGAAAATCCATAGGAATAGAAAGTTAACTGGCATTTGCCAGGAGAATAGCGAATGATTGCTCCTGGTTCCTGGTCTCCTTCTGGGGTGACGAAACTAGTCTAAAATTAAATAGTGGTGACGATTACACAATTTTGGTAATATACTTTTAAATGCTTTAAAAGGGAGTGTTTTCAACAAAGATTTACTGTATAACTCAGAGAACAATATTTAATATCTTGTAACAACCTATAATGGAAATAATCTGAAAAAATATAATGTAATCTGAAAAAATATAATAATCTGGTGTATATATATATGTAATTGAATCATTTTGCTGTATACCTGAAACTAACACAATATAGTAAATCAACTATACTTCAATTTAAAAAAAGAATATAAAAAGGGAGTGTTTTATGATATGTGACTTCTATCTCAATAAAGCTTTGATCTACACCCCACCTGAGTATCTTCCACTCAGACCTGTGGACAATGATACAGGGAAAGCTATTATGCAAGAAAAGGACACTCTCGGCTTTGTGTTTCATTCATCTCTTTTGTCTACAAACACATCCAACCCATGTGTTGCCGCTCTGTGAAGCAGCAGCCACAGCACCAGGCAGGGGATCCCGTTGAAAGTGAAACACCCCTACCCTTCTGGAGCTTGAAGTCTGGTGGGTGAGGCAGACTTCAAACCACTAATTATCACAGGCTGTTCACAGACAGATGTTAAAGCACTAATTATTACACCTATGTATGACTATTAAATAATAATGCGTGCAAAGTGCTCTGGAAAAAAATATAGGGTATGATGTAAATACATAGCTAGGGATACAGGAAGCTTGCAGTTAGGGGGCACCTGGGTGGTTTTCCTGAGAAATAGGCCCTTGGGTGAGATCTGAGGGAGGAACAGGCTTAGCCAGGCAAAGGCACAGGTCCAGAAGGTGGACCTGGAGGGAAGAGCAGGCGTGAAGAGCAGGAGGTAAGAAGGACCCTTGGTCGCCATGAAATGTTTACAAATTGTTTTACATGCTCGGATATGTTCCAGTGTCTCCAGGTTTATAGTCTTTGGGAACTTGAATAGAATTTGTATCCTGCTGTCATGTGAAAATTGTATAAATCTTAATTATATTGAATTGGTTCTTAGTGCTTTTCAGTTCTACTATATCCTTCTACCTTTCTGTGTAATTCATTCTATTAATTTTTAAGAGTCTGAAATTGAAACTCCAACTAAAAATCTTAATTTATCTACTTAAAAGAAAAGTAATTGTAATGTACAGTGGAGAAGGGAATGGCTATCCACTCCAGTATTTCTACCTGGGAAATCCCATGGGCTGAGGAGCCTGGTGGGCTACAGTCCACGGGATTGCCAAGAGTCAGACACAACTAGCAACTAACATGGTGGAATTATATGTAACTTTGCTCTGTATCTTCCAACTCTCCTGTAAATGTGTTATTACACTTTCAAAATTAAAAAAAAAAAGTGCTTTCAATTATTAAAAAAAAGAGAACAGAAGGACACTAGGCTGAATGTCTAGGGACTTGGAGGTCCTGGGAGAGAGAACCAGAGGTTGCACATGGGGGGCTTGGGGGTGGTCAAGGGCTGGACCCAAAGGATCACTGCGAGCCCAAGTGAATAAGTAGGACTTTATCCTAAGGCAAAGGGAAAACTCAGAAAAACTGTAAGCGTGGGAATGATATAGTCATGTTTGTGCCTAGGAAGACTGTGCTGAAGACTTGTGATTCTGGCAGGGTGGCAGAACAAATGTGTCTTGGTCTGTTCCAGCTGCTGTAATAGCATGCCTTGGGCTGGGGGCTTCTAAAGCACAGTAATTTACTGCTCACAGTTCCAGAGGCTGGAAGTCCAAGATCACGGCACCGGCCATTTAGGTGTCTGATGAGCCCTGCTTCCCAGTGCATAAATGGCTGTATTCTCTCCATGCCCTCATATCGTGGAAGGGGTGTGGGAGCTCTCTGAGGTCCTTTCAATAGGACACCAGTCCTAGTCACGAGGCTCCACCCTCATGGCCTAAGCTCCTCCCAGAGGCCTCACCTCCTTACGTCACCATCCTTGGGGTGGGGGAGGCTACAACACGTGAATTTTAGGGGGACACAAACATTCAGACCCAGATATGCCAGGTTAAATACAGCAAAATATATTTGAAGTACATATTTGAGCTTCCAAGAAAGAAAGGAAATACTCCTAGTCTCAGGCATGACAAAAGAATGAAAAACCAGAGTGGCGGTGTTCCTGAATGAAGTGGGCAGGTGAGGGGACAGGTGAGGGGGCAAGTGAAGGGGCAGGTGGGCTTATAAACATGACCTTGAACTTTAACACCAGGTGTCAACAGCAGGTGAGGCTGAGAACCCAGCCTGGTTCTGACCTGGGGGTCAGAAACAAGACCCCTGAATAAAATGCAACTCATAACTGTTACAGCTTCAGTCATGATGTGCACCCTTAGCTGTAGGAGAAGAGATGAGGAAGTTCAAATGCTTCTGCCAGAATTCAGGATGAAAGCAAAACCCCAAACCAAAATCTGTCTGAGCATCAAATAGCTTAGAACTGTGCACACCAGTGTATCGGCTTATCAGCATAGTCTAGTGATTCCTCTGGAACATTCAACGGCTGCAAACCTCAACCTGCTCTGGAGGGACCCTCCCCCACCATCCCAAGACCCTCACAAGGGAATATAAACCTGTGACAGAGACAAGTGTCCAGTCAACACCCCAGGACCCATGAGGACTCCACCTGCCATGAGGGCTCAGAACATGTGAGAACCTACAGGAGGGGCCAACAACCTGCAGGGAAACACACGTGTGGTTAACACGATGCAGGACATGTGAATGGACAAAGGATCAGGGAAAGTCCAGGACTAGTGCCCCCAAACTCCAGCCAGGCTTCTCCATCCAGCTGCATCTCCATTTGAGGGTCTGCTGACCTCGACCTTCTCCCATCTCAAGAGGTGACAAGGCCACCTTTTCAGGCACATGGGACCAGATCCCTGAAGTCATCCTTAGTCTCTCTCTCTCTCACATACTTCACAACTCACTCCATCCACAGTTAAACAACAAAATCAGGTAGATTTCCTATGAGTAGGGGAGAATTTCCCCATCTTGCAAACCTTCTAAAGCAATGCCACTGTTGCTTTCCAACTGAGTGTGGCCATGCATTTTAGGATTGTGGAATCATTTTTTGGTGAAAGAAAACATCATAGACACTAAGTTACTAAGCTTAGCACCTCACATGAAGGAATTGATCAGAATGGAAAAAGATGGAGTAAGATAAGACAGGGCTTCCCTGGTGGCTCAGAGGTTAAAGCGTCTGCCTCCAATGCGGGAGACCCGGGTTCGATCCCTGGGTCGGGAAGATCCCCTGGAGAAGGAAATGGTAACCCACTCCAGTGTTCTTGCCTGGAGAATCCCATGGACGGAGAAGCCTAGTAGGCTACAGTCCACGGGGTCGCAAAGAGTCAGACATGACTGAGCGACTGAACGGAACGGAACGGAAGATAAGACAGAAGACAGCAGAACAGAAAATGTCACATGTAATCAGGACAAGTAGAACTTGGGGGGAGTATCTGTTTCAGATTTACGTGTATGTGGACAGATATATGGGTACTGGTCACAGAATCAAGAGGGTGTGTGTGTGTGTGTGTGTTTGCTGTGGGTGATGAAGATTTTGGGATCCAGTCTATTTATTAGAATACATATGGCAAAGGTTACACTTCATGGAGACATGCCAGGCACAGTCACTTTACAATCTGGAACAAGACAGGGATGTGCATTTGTCTTCAACATTGTGCTAGAGGGCCTGACCAGCACAGTAAGACACGAAAAAGAAATGAAGGTTGCACAGACTGAAAAGGAGAAACAAAACCCAGCATTATCCACAGCCACTGTGAGCAGCGCACAGAAAGTCCCAGAGAACAGAGATCAGCTCAGGATACGAATCAGAGAGCACTACACAGTTTCTGGATACCTGCTTCAACCCTCAGAATTAGCAGTGTGCTTTTAGTTCAGCAGCAAACAGTAATGGTAACAAAATATAGTACTTTTAAAAAGTATCATTTACAATAGGAAAAAATACAAGGTACTGAAAATAAATCCCACAAAAGACATGGAAGATGATCATCAGTTCAGTTCAGTCACTTAGTCGTGTCCAACTCTTTGCGACCCCATGAATCACAGCACGCCAGGCCTCCCTGTCCATCACCAACTCCCAGAGTTCACTCAAACTCATGTTCATCAAGTCGGTGATGCCATCCAGCCATCTCATTTTCTGTTGTCCCCTTCTCCTCCTACCCCTAATCCCTCCCAGCATCTGAGTCTTTTCCAGTGAGTCAACTCTCCGCATGAGGTGGCCAAAGTATTGGAGTTTCAATTTTAGCACCAGACCTTCCAATGAACACCCAGGACTGATCTCCTTTAGAATGGACTGGTTGGATCTCCTTGCAGTCCAAGGGACTCTCAAGAGTCTTCTCCAACACCACAGTTCAAAAGCATCCATTCTTCGGCGATCAGCTTTCTTCACAGTCCAACTCTCACATCCATACATGACCACGGGAAAAACTATAGCTTTGACTAGATGGACCTTTGTTGGCAAAGTAATGTCTCTGCTTTTTAATATGCTATCTAGGTTGGTCATAACTTTCTTTCCAAGGAATAAGCGTCTTTTAATTTCATGGCTGCAATCAGCATCCGCAGTGATTTTGGAGCCCCCCAAAATAAAGTCTGACACTGTTTCCACTGTTTCCCTATCTATTTCCCATGAAGTGATGGGACCAGATGCCATGATCTTAGTTTTCTGAATGTTGAGCTTCAAGCCAACTTTTTCACTCTCCTCTTTCACTAAATTTTCTTGTTAAAAAATTAGAAATAAACACCTGTTTTTTGTAAGTCACCGAAGCCTATGGGATTCTGTCAAGCAACCCGAATGGACTATGATAGCTCATAGCACATGTGACCATCCAACAATGTAAGTCAGCCTATGTATTTGTTGTTGTTAAGTCACTAAGTCATGCCCGACTCTTTGTGACCTCATGGACTGCAGCATGCTAGTCTTCCTCTCAAATTTTGCTCAAACTCATGTCCATTAAGCCAGTGATGCCATCCAACTATCTCATCCTCTGTTGTCCCCTTTTCCACCTGCCTTCATTCTTTCCAGCATCAGGGAGCTCTTCACATCAGATGACCAAAGTATTGGAGCTTCAGTTTCAGGATTAGTCCTTCCAATGAATATTCAGGGTTGATTTCCTTTAGGACTGACTGGCTTAATTTCCTTCCTGTCTGGGGGACTCTCAAGAGTCTTCTCCATCACCACAGTTCGAAAGCATCAATTCTTCAGCGCTCAGCCTTCTTTATGGTCCAACTCTCACATCCATACATGAATACTAGAAAAGCCATAGATTTAACTATATGGATCTTTGTCAGCAAGATAATGCCCCTGCTTTTTAATATGCCTATGTATAAAACTCTAGGAATCAAGAAAGAAGATAAATGAACCAATAGAAAAGGAGGCCCCTGTGACAAAACTGTTCAACACAAGGGGTGAGGTCTCAGAACCTGGCCACAGATCTAAGATCTACCCATGAGTGTGTAAAAAGCCTCTCATTCAGAACTCATCTGTCGTAGTTAATTGTTCATCCTGAAAGAGATGGATAAGCAGGGGGTAAGCAACATCCCCAACTATAGGCAACAGACAAGACATGCACATGGCAACGAGAGATCCTGAACACTGACAATTAAAGGGAAAGGAAGCACAAAAGGAAATTTATAGCACTTGATCAATAATGTGATGTATTTTGCAGGAATTTGTTTCTATTTAATGACAAATAGAGGAGTGTGGAGAAGTTGGCTTAAAGTTCAACATTCAGAAAACTAAGATCATGGCATCTGGTCCCATCACTTCATGGGAAATAGATGGAGAAACAGTGGAAACAGTGTCAGACTTTATTTTGGGGGACTCCAAAATCACTGCAGATTGTGACTACAGTCATGAAATTAAAAGACACTTACTCCTTGAAAGGAAAGTTATGACCAACCTAGATACCATATTGAAAAACAGAGATATTACTTTGCCAACAAAGGTCCATCTAGTCAAGGCTATGGTTTTTCCAGTGGTCATGTATGGATGTGAGAGTTGGACTGTAAAGAAAGCTGAGCGCCAAAGAGTTGATTTTTTGAACTATGGTGCTGGAGAAGACTCTTACAAGTCCCTTGGACTGCAAGGAGATCCAACCAGTCCATCCTAAAGGAGACCAGTCCTGGGTATTCATTGGAAGGACTGATGCTAAAGCTGAAACTGCAATACTTTGGCCACCTCATGCGAAGAGTTGACTCCCTGGAAAAGACCCTGATGCTGGGAGGGATTGGGGGCAGGAGGAGAAGGGGACGACAGAGGATGAGATGGCTGGATGGCATCACCAACTCAATGCACATGAGTTTGAGTGAACTCTGGGAGTTGGTGATGGACAGGGAGGCCTGGCATGCTATGATTCATGGAGTCCCAAAAAGTCAGACATGACTGAGCTACTGAACTAAACTGAACTGAATGACAAATATCAAACTTGTTATTGTGGATGACTGTGAAAATAGAAGTTTAAATATAATAGAGACAGAATCAGAGGTAAAAGCAGCAGGGTCTGAAGATGAGTCAGGTTCATGGGAGAAGGGAGGCAGAGGGGTCAAGTGTAGCCTCCCGGGTCTGAGGCTGCTCTTGTTGAGTAGTGATGTCATTTCCCGATGCAGAGCCCCTGGAAATGGGCACCATGCGTGACTGGTGGGAAATGAGACACGCGTTACAAACTTGGTGAGGTGTCGGGATGTCATGGTGCCTGGGAGTCATTCAATAGGAAATTTCCAAAGAGTCACTGCTGGTATTGGTGTTCTGAGATGGACAGAGTGGTCTGCAGGCTGTATTTGGGAGTAGTTGGCTTCTAGGTGGGGCTTCCGAGGTGTCCCGATGGTAAAGAATCCGCCCACCAAGCAGGAGACGCAGGTTCGCTCTCTGGGTTGGGAGGATCCCCTGCAGTAGGAAATGGCAACCCACTCCAGTATTCTGGCCTGGAGAATCCCATGGACAGAGGAGCCTGGTGGACTACAGTCCATGGGGTTGCAAAGAGTCAGACATGAGTCGGCCACTGAGAACACACACATGGGCTTCTAGATGATGTAGATTGTCCAGGGAGGGTGTGGAATGAGTCTGTCATCAGACAGATGGCATGGAGGACCAATGAGACTAAGTTCTCTGATCCAAGGGATATTTGACAACCTGCTCGGTGAAGGATCTCTATTTGGGTCCAATCCTGGGGCTCCTGTTCAATGTGCTGGCCTAACCCTCCATGTTCCAGGAACCCTCCCAGGAGTTAGATTCACTGTGGCTGATTTTTGGACCTCTGTCCCGCCTGCCTCTTCCCTTGGCTTACTTATCCCATGGACTCCCCCTGCTGAGCCTGCAGTGGAACTGTTGGAAGAACATTTGGAGGAAAAACGCTCTGTCTGTGGATGAGCCCTGCCCAGCGGTAAACAGTTATCTGATGTCTCTGAGCCTGTAGAATGGAGATTACATTATACGGTTATTATGATAGTTCCCCAAGCCAACTGAGTGTCAGCAAAGCTGTCTGAAATCTATGTATGCCCTTAGCCTTCGAAAATGCTCTGAAGAATGCAAATATATGGGCTGTTGTTATTTTTATCCCTGTGCACCTCAATTTCTGACCCTTCTTTCACTCTCTATTTTCTAACCTTTTTTTTTTCTCCTTTCTTCATTTTATAGAGACAATAGCATTCATGCTTTTATCATTCTGCTAGAGCTTTGTATCAGCCAGCATCTTTGGGGGATTCCATAAAATGTGCGAATGTCAGACAAGATTAAAGGGTTCTCCAGGGAGCCCTGAGGACTTTTAAGCAAGTATGTTGTCGGAGCTGCTGGGATCTGAGATGGTGTCAGGAGAGCTGAGAAGCACAGCTTGTGTTACTTTGGCCTCTGTCTGGGTGCCTTTGAAGGAACCAAGGAATCCTATGATGATGATCTGCTTGAGACTAGCTCCTGCCAGGGACCAGGGCCTCCTGAAAGTGCGGTGGCTAATGTCGCCTCTGGGCTGGGACAGCTGATGGATTTGCCTGAAAGCCAATGAACATAAAGCTTCAGGGTCTCTTAGGGCTGCCTCCTTCCACTCAAGTTCACTGTCACACACCCTTAACCCCTGGCCCAGGCACTGATGGAGTAGTCACGGCCTTGGGGGCCCCACCAAGGGGAAGCCGGGTTGGGGAGACCTTTAGTTTCTGTTGGGGCCTCCCTGGTGGCTCAGAGGTTAAAGCGTCTGCATCCAATGCAGGAGACCCGGGTTCGATCCCTGGGTCAGGAAGATCCCCTGGAGAAGGAAACGGTAACCCACTCCAGTATTCTTGCCTGGAGAATCCCATGGACGGAGAAGCCTGGTTGGCTACAGTCCACGGGGTCACATCGTTTGTGCTGTGCTTAGTTAGTTGCTCGGTCGTGTCTGACTCTTTGTAATCCCATGGGGTGTAGCCTGCCAGGCTCCTCTGTCCATACGGATTCTCCAGGCGAGAATACTGGAGTAGGTTGCCATGCCTTCCTCCAGTTCCATAGTTCAGTTATTGCTAATATATTAGTCTTCTAAAGTTGCCGTAACAAAGTACCTCACTGAGTGACTTAAACAACAGGCAGTTATTTTCTCCCCACCCTGGAGGCTGGGCATCTGGGATCCGGGTGTGGGCAGCTGGCTCCTCCCGAGGCCTCTGTCCTTGACCTCCTTCCTTCGTCCTCACCACACACAGCGCCCCCTCCGTCCGTCCCCACGCGGTCGTCTCTGTGTGTCTGCATCCTCGTCTCCCTCTTATAAAGACATCAGTCATTTTAGACTAAGCCCACTCTTGGTAAAAAAAAAAAAAAAAAAACTATGACAAACCTAGACAGCATATTAAAAAGCAGAGACATCACTTTGCCAACAACAGTCTGTAGTCAAAGCTATATTTTTTTCCACTAGTCATGTATGGATGTGAGAGTTGGACCATAAAGAAGGTTGAGCGCCAAAGAATTGATGACTTCAAATTGTGGTGCTGGAGAAGACTCTTGAGAATCCCTTGGGCTACAAGGAGATCAAGCCAGTCAATCTTAAAGCAAATCAACGCTGAACGTTCATTGGAAGGACTGATGTTGAAGCTGAAGCTCCAATACTTTGGCCATCTGATACGAAGAGCTGACCCATTGGAAAAGCCCCTGATAGGGGGAAACATTGAGGGAAGGAGGAGAAGGGGGTGGCAGAGGATGAGACGGTTGGATGGCATCACTGACTCAATGGAAATGAGTTTGAGCAAACTCAGGGAGATGGTGAAGGATAGGGAAGTCTGGCGTGCTGCAGTCCATGGGGTCGCAAAGAGTCAGACACAATTAAGCAACTGAACAACAGGAACGACCCTTTGTTGTAACAACCCTTACTACCTTATTTTTGGGGGCTTCCTTGGTGGTTCAGATGGTAAAGAATCTGCCTGCAATGCAGGAGAACTGATTTTGATCCCTGGGTTGGGAAGATCCCCTAGAAGGGAATGGCAACCCACTCCAGTGTTCTTAACTGGAGAATTCCATGGACAGAGGAGTCTGGCGGGCTATAGTCCCTGGGGTAGCAGAGTCAGACAGGACTAAGTAACTAAGACTTCTTTCACATATGAGCTTATTTTTAACTTAATCATTTCTGTAAAAACTCTATTTTCAAGTAATATCAACATGAATTTGAGGTGTGGGGGCACAATATAACCTGTGCACACTGGTGTCCTTATAGAGAAAAGGGTCTCAGAATTCTCTGGCTGCCCACTGGACCAATTCACCCCATATTGGGGCACCAGGCCAGAGCTGTATCAGGCAGTTAAAAAAGATAACTACCCACTTGGTCTAGAGTTGTGATGTTTCTTGTATTTGTCAGCTTTTTAAAATGTGTAATTGTTCATGATTTATTTTCTTGTTGTAAATAAATTTGCATGTTCAAACACATTCAACACACCCATATCTCTTCTCACCACTGTCTCTTACCCTACTTGTACCTGGCTGCCCCTGAGAGAGATTTAGAGGGTGAAAATGTTGAAGTGAAAAGATAATATGTGTAATATTCACATGCTAGCACCCAGCCCAGGAGAGCTAATGGTGAAAATTTGGGTTAGCTTACTTTCTTGATAAGTCCTTCTGATACCTGCAGTATCTTGCAAGTCCACTTCAGATCCAAGAATTCTGTTTAGGGATCTGTTTACGTCAGAGATGGGCAACTTTTCCTGGAAAAGACAAGATGGTAACTGTTTTAAGCTTGTCAGGCCAAGTGGTCTCTGAGGCAACTGCTCAACTCTGCTATTGCAGTATGAAAGCAGTCACAGGCAATAGAGAAGTGAGTGGGCATGGCTGTGTTTCAATAAAACTTTATTTAGAAAAGCAGGGCAAGGGCTGGATTTGTCCTGTGGGCTGCCGTTGCTGGCCTCTGGTTTATGCATGAAATTTATTACACTCCCTTACAGGCTGGTGAGGACCTGACACTTCTCTCTCTGTACCTTTGCTTTTCCTGTTTACGTTTCTCAGTCTCCAAACAGTGCTACCTATGTGGTGGGGGGTAACCCACACGTTCTTATTTATTTCAGGTCTCACCCGGGGAATATATTGAGAAAAGGTTAACTCGCCTTAGGCACATCTTCTTAAGAGAGAAAGGATTCACTTTGAAGGGAAAAAAGTAAAAAAACAAACGTTCTTTAGGCTCTTAGTACACAAGCATCTTCCCTGGATTCTGCGTGAGACTGTGTCTCACCGAAACCCTTTCAGGCCCTTTTCCTTACTCTCTTGGGGTCTGTCTCATCACATATGAAACGTGGGTGAAGATAAGGAGTGGCTGGCAGCTGTGCTCACATCTCTGGGTTGTTTTCAGGATGAGGGCTCTATCTCGCAGCCATTGACTTGAGGGAAGGAATGTGTGCATGCTCAGTCATGTCTGACTCTGTGACACCATGGACTATAGCCCGCCAGGCTCCTGTCCATGGGATTCTCCAGGCAAGATTATTATAGTGGGTTGCCATCCCCTCTTCCAGGGGATCTTCCCGACCCAGGGATCGAACCCAAGTCTCCTGAGTCTTCTGCATTGGCAGGCAGGTTTTTACTACTGCACCACCTGGGAATGCACGGAGGCAAGAAACGTCGATGCCAAGTGCTGGGGCCCCTTCCCCTGCCTCTTGATGGGTGGGGGCAGAAAGGCAGCCAGCTCCCCCCACTTGCTGCTCTTTTAATCCGACCAGCTGTTCTCCAAAGCCAAGGACAAGGAAGCCTGGTGGTGAAAGAATTTGAAGGGTTGAAAAACTCCCTCCCTCTGAGCTGTAAAGAAGGACACGGCAGAAGGAGTAGGGGTGCTGGCGGATCACAATTTTACACAGGTCACCCTTCATCTGCTCTGAGTTCCTGGGGCCTCTTCCATGATTTCTTACCCTTTTCCTGGATGAGGACTTGTCCATAAATACGGTCTGATCATCCCAGGACCAGGAGGCACTGCTCCCTGCTGGACGTCCTGATGTCAGGGTGACCCACACCCGGCAGGTCTGCATTAGGAAGACATGAGGGATCCTGGGGAAGGTGGCAGGAGATGACCCAGTGTTCCCAGGCTTCTGAAAAGAGCAGCAGTGAATGCCTCACTCTTAGGGCCGGCTCCATCAAGGCGCTGGCAGGCTGGGTGTCCTCAGAATGTCTGTGCCGTGCTCAAGGCATCCCTTTTGGAACGAGCCAGTTACCTCTGCTTCATGAACTTCAGATTATACCAAGCTTGAAATGGGTCTTCTCTCCCTCTCTCTTTTTTCATCCAAACTGAGAATCTGGGCAAAAGTCCCAAGGCCCTGGAGACGACTGCGATTTCTTCTCCTGCAGTACCTGTCACTTGAGAAGATCTTACACTTAATAAAAGGGACCTATAGAGGCAGATGTTAGTCATTTATATAGGCATCTGTGTCCCAAGAACAGGCCACAAGATCACCCTAGAACGGAGAGTTACCTCTGAGTCTGATGGAGACGGAACATTGTGACCACATCCTTAAGGAGGCGGCATTCCAAGTGGACGGGGGTTTGCTAAGTGCAACCCATGCCCCATGGTGAGGGCCATTCATTGTAGCCTGGGGCAGGGGGAATGGGGACCGTGACCCTGAGGGGCTCCTCCTGGCCGGAGAACAATGCCCACCTCTTCTCTGACAGGCTATGACCTCGAGCACGGATGTCTTGGTCAAGGACCACTCCTATCCTTGAGCAGGGAAAGAGTCCTCAATGGCCTCCTCTAGCCTCTATATCTCTCTCCTTTTTGGTGAAAACAACAGAGGTGGGGTTTTAAGACATAACTGAGCAAGAGGCACACAGCAAACATCCCCCAGTCCTGCCGTTGGTAACTACAGATGCCTCCAGGATGCTCTGAATGCCTTTTCCGGCAGATTCCCAGGTTGGATGGTAAGCGTCCCCCCAAGACTGTTCTACCACTGCTTGAAGAGCAAAGGTTCCCTGATTAATAAAGAGAGGAGCTCGAAGTAGTCTGTTAGCCATGAGATGCACCATCCGGGACTCAACCTCAGTGCTTTCACTGGGCACAGGTGTCCACAGCAGCCAGAGTTTTGTTGGTCCAGGCGACCTCAGCTGGGCTGGGCTTTGTGCTGGTTGGCATGAGCCACGTACCTGTCATCTTTCTGGGACTAGCAACTGCCCAATAGGTTTTCTTGTAGAAAAGGGTGAAGCCAACCTCACAACACATTTCATGGGCTTTCCTGGTGGCTCTGCTGGTAAAGAATCTGCCTGCAATGTGGGAGTCCTGGGTTCGATCCCTGGGTTGGAAAGATCTCCTGGAGAAGGAAACGGCTACTCACTCCAGTATTCTGGCCTGGAGAATTACATGGACGGTATAGTCCATGGAGTCACAAAAAGTCGGACACAACTGAGCAACTTTCACTTAAGAGGCTTCCCTGGTAGCTCAGTTGGTAAAGAATCCACCTGCAATGCAGGAGATCCCGGTTCAATTCCTGGTTCAGGAAGATCCGCTGGAAAAGGGGATAGGTTACCCACTCCAGTATTCTTGGGCTTCCCTTGTGGCTCAGTTGGTAAAGAATCAGCCTGCAATGCAGGAGACCTGGGTTTGATCTCTGGGTTGGGAATACCCCTTGGAGAAAGAAAAGGCTACCCAGTCCAGAATTCTGGCCTGAATTCCAAGGACTGTATAGTCCATGGGGTCACAAAGAGTCGGACACAACTGAGCGACTTTCACAACACATTTCAAGCCCTCTTTGGTCATGTCCTTGAAAATCTCATCCATCAAAGCAAGTCTGGTCTTGTGAGCAGAAGGACATGCTGGCAGACAGAGGACAGAATGGCAGGGGTGAATTGCTGGAACCTAGAGTTGGTCACAGTATCTCAGCCCCGCTTTTGGACTCATGAAAGCGGGTAGTGCTCTCAGACTCCTGTCGTGACAAAAGCTGTTTAATGAAGCCCAGCATCCCCCGTATTTCCAAACATATGTCATCCTTTCTAACCTGTGTAAGCAGCTTTCTGCAGAACACACAGAGCCAAAGTAAAACAGTATAATAATATAAATAGCATGTGATTTCTAACAAACCAGGTCAGTTCCATCAGTATCCCACTGTATCCAGATGGGAGAAACTACTTGCCCTCCCTCATTGCCAGTCCCTTATGCCTGAAATGGGAGTTAGACCACCCTTGACCTGTGAGGGATGTGAGGACTGAAAGAGATGATAGGTGAGTACTCCCTGGTGATGGGAGAGGCCCTGGGGCACATCTGTGATCATCATGAGAGATGAGGCACTTGTACATCTGAACTAAGAGCTGTAGGATTGGATGGGTCCTAGGAATTTGCCAGAAAGAAAGCCCAGGACTGGGGTTGTTTCTAAGCTTGGTTTTTGATCATTCTGTCCTGCCAACATTTCAACACATATGCCACGATTGTGGCAGGTTCTTTACAGGGTGTGTGACACTCCATAAATATTTCAGACTTAGAAATGTGCCTGGGGGCCCTCATTACTGAACCGTCCCCTCTCAGCAGAGGGCATGGGTTCCATTGTCTTGGCATGTGGATTTGGCCATCTCTCTGTAAGAACCTCCAGAACCCAGCTGAAGCTACCAGATGTCTCTGTGGTGATTAGGTAGAGTAATAGCAAACTCAGGGAGCTACTGCGGGACAGGGAAGCCTGGTGTGCTGAAGTTCACGGGGTAGCAAAGAGTCGGACACGACTTAGCGACTAAATGACAATGATAAGAATGATAGAGCGAGGTGAGAGAACTAGAAGCAGCTGTGGGGACAGTGGGAGGGCAGGCCTGTCCAGAGGCGACATTTGGACACAGACCCACAAAACAAGGAAGGAAGCAGAGAACTTTCTGGGGACCAGACCTCCAGGACGGGGAACAGAAAAGGCAAAGGCTCAGAGTCTGGACTGTAGGACGAGCCACAGCACAAGAAGAAGGCAGGGGTGACGTGGGCGGGTCTGGTGGGCCAGGGGAAGGACAGCATCATTCTGGGAGAACCTGGAAACCAGAGAAACCAAGAAGCATTGTGATCTGACTTTCCTTGAAAATCAGGCTCAAATAGCTTTGAAGGGAAAATATGTCCAGAGATGCACCTGCAGGTGGGGAATTACTCAGTAAAGAGGGGTTTCCAGGGGCCAGGTGAGAGGGGACCTGTTCCTGGTTGTTACACAAACTGGGAAGGACAACTCCAAGCAACTGATGAAAGCTTCTGGCTGGAGAGGACACCCGCCTGGGAAGATGAGGCTGGTGAGGGGTGGTGCTGAGTGCCATCCACACAGGTGCTGATCTGGGTACCACTGAACCATCTTTTAGGCTCTTCTCCAACTTCCCTTTAAGATCATCCCTGCTTCGCTGCTGCCAGGCAGCCCACAGCTGCTTCACCTTCAGAATGTACACCAAATTGGCTTTCCACCAAACAGCCTGCTCTGTTGACTTTTTATTCGATCACCAGCCAACATCATGGAAACAATTCCTTGGATGGAGATGAAATATTTAAAAACAAGGAATGGGAGAAAAAGCAGAGTTTATTAAAAGGGCTCCATCATTCCAAATTGACACATTCAGTAACTCCTTTGTCATTCATCCTTATAGATATAAAATTATCATCTGAAGGGAGAATGTTAATAAAACTGACATTTCGCCATCAGTCAACTTAATTCACAATATAACATTTTCCAGATCCAATTATGTTTGCCTGATGACTGACACCCAGGGAACATTGTTGTTCACGTGGAAAAGTGCATTAAAAAGGCCTGGAGATAATTTATCATGCAGAGCACTGCCTTTTCCAATGGGAAGAATGTTAATACTGCGTTTTCCGATGGGAAGAATGTTAATGTGAAGACGAGCAGGGGATCTCCTCTCAGATAGAGGCAGGCTTGCTCATTCTGGGAGCTCACAAGAGCCCAGGTTGTGACAGCTCAGAGGAAAGGGCAGCAATCATGAGAACCCCACCTGAGACAGGACTCCCCGGCCTTGCCCCAGATTAGAGAGCAACCCCTCACATCTGACCCCACCCTTCCGGTGCACCAGTGGTAACCTCCATGCCCACCTCCTATGACTCAGCTTCGTGGGAGCACATTGGGTTTGCAGAAGGATGAGCAAAATGAATCGAGAGGCAGGAGATTGCAAGGGTGTAAAGGAATGGAGTGTTGTTTTCCTGGGGCAACCATAACAAAGTCCAAGGACTGGGTGGCTTAAACAACAGAATATGCTGTGTCTCGGTTCTGGAAGCTGAGAGTCTGAGATGGAGATGAGATTGAGTCTGAGATCAAGCTGTCGGAAGGCTGGTTCTTTGCAGAAACTCAGAGGGGGAAACTGGTCCACGCCTCTCTCCCCACTGCTGGTGGTTTGCTGGAATACGTAACATTCCTTGGCTTGTGAATGCATTACCCTATCCCTGAGTCCATCTTCATGTGTCTGTCTCCCCGTGTGCATGTCTCTATTCAAACCACTCATTTTATAAGGTGTTAAAAAATGATTTCAATATCTGTTAAAATGCTGAGGAAGACATTATTCAAGACTATTGCACAGAAGAGAGAGATTGAGATCAGCCCCAATACAACAAAAACAGCAGGCGATTTATAGCCAGTGGGCAGAGCAAGGGGGTCAGTGAGTAGAAAATGAATAAAGGGGGACATCAAAGGTAGGGATTCTGGTGAAACTGACTCAGCAAACTCTTGTCATAGCTGAGTCAGGCAAGCCAAGGACAGGATGGGGAGCAAGGTGGAGGCCTAGTCAAAAAGGGGTCAGAGGATCCTGAGTAAGCTGTGAGGTCTGAGGACACCAGGCATATTGGACCAGGCCCCCCTCAATGACCCCATCTAAACTTGATGACCTGCCAAGGCCCTACTCCCAAATGGGAGCATGTTCACAGGTGCTCAGGGTTAGGGTTTCAGCATCTTCAATAGCAGAGGGGAGGCGGAAGCATCATTCAACCCATAACAGAAGGCGTTCTTCATCCTTGACCTTAAAAAATCCACTGAGGAGGGTTGTCAGAAGCCCAGTTTCTCAAGACGCAGAGACTGAGACAAGGGTTTGTGACTTGGGAGGATTCAAGTGGATGGGTGATGCTGTCAGGAGGAAACTGAAACGGGGAAGGAAGTGATATGGGATGGGGAGTGTTGAGCAGGAACAGAGTCTCATGCCGAGCATGACCTTGCCCTGAACTGGGGGTCCTTCCTGTCCCTGTATGAGTCAGTTCTGGAAAGGGTGTAACCCCCACTGTCATGAAACGATCTGTGGGCTGAGGCTCATTCTCCTGGGGACAGGGCGGCTGGGAAACCACAGGAGCCATAACACAGCTGGGGGCTGGTCCCTGTTGGCAAGAGGGACCATGCAGGGCAGTGCCAGGGGACCAGACAAGACAGTGCCGAGGGACCAGACATGACAGAACAGAAAGACCACACAGGACAGCACAGGGGGACCAGGGAGGACAGCAGGAGGAGGTATGCCTAGAGGCTCATGCCCCCGCCAGCCTCACACCAGCTGGGAGCTGCCAGACTTCCTGCCATATCCAACCTGCCTGAACCACTTGGTACAAATTGCCGAGAACTAATGCCCTTTAATGAAATCAAGTGACAGTGACAAAAGCCCTAATTTTGTGTCTTTTCTATTCTCCAGCTGCAGCAGCAATGCCCTGAAGAGGTTTCTGTTGACCGAGTGCAATTTATCAGACCAGCCAAAGGAGCCAGAAACGGCAGCCTTAACTCGGGTTTCCACTCCCTCAAAATATTTATCTGTTTCCGATGTTCCATTGGGATGTCATCACTGTCAGCTCAGGGGTGGTGACCAAGTTTGTTCCAAATTGCTTTAAATTGAAGGAAAGAAATAACCTTTTTCCCCCTTCTGACATTAGGGAGGAAAACTTTGTTTCAAAAGGATTATTTTTTTTTAAACACTCAAAGGTTCGTATTGGAAATGGTACAAAGAGACCCTTTTCGTTGAATACTTAAAAAAAAACATAATCTTGTAGTTTAATATGTGAGAGAGGATGGGGGACAGGTGAAAAGATTATTTCTTGAAAAAAATTTTTAAAAATGTGTCCCCAAACAATGAGGCAGCATGGCCCTAAATCTTCAGAGGATGAAATTTTTGGCCAAGTTAAAAAATTTTTCACATATTTGCACTGCTTGGTTTCCATGGGAACCCAAAGAGGTACTCCATAATGCCTTGAGAACTTCTATTTTTATATTAACCCTTCATATCACAAACAAAGGAAAACTAGAGGGGAGGGTGGGGTGGAGAGGGGGTAGTTTACACATTCTTGCATCTCATTTCAAGACCAACGAAGTGTGGTTTCCCTGGAGAAGAAGTACATCGACACTTACCTGAAAGCAGAAAGCACACGGTGTATGCCAACCGCCTAGATTCAGGGATGTAGTGGGGAAAAATAATTAGCATAAACAAAACTCATTCATCCTGCTTACATTTTTACGTGACTGGGGACTTGGAGCCACCAAGATGTGTCTTCAGTCTGGAATCTTCTGGTCCTGGGCTGAGGGATTTGATCCTGAGAGCAGTGAGAAGTGTGGGTGAGTGGTTATTACTCTGGGTCTGCTCCCTGGCTCATTCAATGCCCCTGGGTCTGAGTTCATAGCAGCCCTGAGTATCCTGGGAAGAGCCTCAAGGCCATTGGGACATGGATGAGAAATTGCCTTTTAGGAGATAAGGTGAACCTCAGTCTACATTGGTGCCCGACCTATTTCACAGACTCCCAGGATATTTAAATTTAAGCTCCTTTCCTGTGCGAGAAGAAAAAGGCAGAACTTACAGAAGAAACAGAGACCTTACCAACAGTGGGAGTACGATATGGCTTCACAGACGTTTCTAAACCTTCTGAATGCCGGTGGGAAAAAAAAAGACATAACAACAAAAACAGCAATGGGAGTGAGTAAATATGAGTGGGTTTTTTTCAGGTCACATTTCTCCTCAAAATAAACCTATTTTAAAAATAATATGTGAATCAAACAGCACAGGAAGCTGATGAAGCTAAATGTGAGCACCTGTTTTTCCTACACAAGAAACAAAAATAAACTCACTGTAATGAAAATCAAGTGCAAAAATGATTGCCCAATTAATTGAATGCCTAACTGATGAACTGTGCTCGGTAAATGTCTCTGGTGTCTTTTCCATTGATTGACAGTTCAGAGAGAGATGACGAGGCATTTTGGCCTCCGAAGATATTGGTCCAGAGGTCCACCCTAATGGAGCAGCCTCTCAGCTCACCTGCCCAATACCCTGCGTTTCTCTCATCCTTGGGGGAGGAAGTACACGGGTGAGGCCAACAGGTGGTCTCAGGGTGATTTTCCAACAGTTACTGAATTGCTGGGACCACAGAAGACATGTGTAATGCCCCTGTTCCATTTGGCATTCAGCACAATTGTAAGTTTCAGTTCAGTTCAGTTCAGTTCAGTCGCTCAGTCGTGTCCGACTCTCCGCGACCCCATGAATCACAGCACACCAGGCCTCCCTGTCCATCACCAACTCCCGGAGTTCACTCAGAGTTTACCCATATTTTATTAGCATTGCCTCCCCAGCCAGAGTGTAGGCTCCCTGAGGGCAGGAACTGAACATGTCTGCATTTTCCCCATCATTTTATATTTAGCACCTATTCAGAGGCTGAACACAGTAAGAACTCAATGTATATGTATGTGGTGAATATAACTCATGTTTAAGAAGAGAATAATAATATCTGGTTAATTTCCTACTACTTTGCTGTTCAGTCTCTCGGTCGTGTCCGACCTTTTGGGACCCCATGGACTGCAGCACCCCAGGCTTCCCTGTCCTTCACCATCGCCTGGAGTTTGCTCAGATTCATGTCCATTGAGCTGGTGATGCCACCCAACCGTCTCATCCTCACCCCCGGCTTGTGCTACCTTCAGTCTTTCCCAGCAGCAGGGTCTTTTCTGATGTGAAAATTATGCAAGATAGTGGTGTAAAACAACAGATTTATTCTCTCACTGTTCTAGAAGTCAGAAATACGAAACGGATCTCAGTGGACAGAAACCAAGGTGTGGGCAGGTTGCACTCCTTTCTGGAGGCTCCAGGAAGAGTCCATTTCTTTGTCGTTTTCATCCTCTAGAAGCTTGCTTCATTCCTTGACTGGTGGCCCCATCCTCCATCTTCAAATCCAGCAACGTCAGGTCAAGCCTCTCTCACAGTGTTCTCTCTTTGAATGTCTCTCCTACCTCCCTTGTCCACTTTTAAGGACCCTCGTGATGAGGTTGGGCCACCCAGGTCATCTCGGACATTCTCCCCACCACAGGGTCAGCTCATGAACAGGCACAATTCCATCTGCAACTTTCACTCTCCTTTCCCATGTAAGGTGGCGCGGCCACGGGGACCAGGAACTAGGACGTGGTTGTGTTTGGTAGGGACCATTATGTTACCTACCACAAATACCATCGGACAAAAATAGAGACTTCTGGAAGAAAGCAGGGGGAGACTACAGAAGTCCCCTACATATGAACCTTCGAGTTGTGACCTTTCAAAGATGCAACCACTCGAGGAACCAGAACCTGAGCCATCAACGTCAGGCAGGAGTGAAACTGCAGTCTGCCCTCCAACTCCTCTTGCCAACAATCCTTCCGCTCTACCGCCTCCCACCTCCCCTCCCCCTCCAGTCAGTGGCTCTTGCCTCTTCACTCAATGCCAGCCCCTGTATGCCAGCTGTTGTACTGTACCCCTATACCTTTCAAGGTACTGTACAGTAAGACTTAAATTGTTTTTTTTTGTTGTTGTTTGCTTGCTTTTTTACATATTATTTGTGTGAAAAGTATCATAAAACTATAACAGTACAGCACTATATAGCTGGTTGTGTTATTTGGTTACCTAGGCTGACTTTGCAGGACTTGAGAATGAATTGGACCAACCAACACTGTTCAAATGGAACTTGTTTGTATGCCGGGGACTTACAGTATATCAAGGTGGTGATTTGTTCATTTTTTGTGTTGTTCACAGGGCCAAGCAGAGGGAATGTATTGTAGATGTTTCATTAGGAAATGTTTGTGGAATAGATTCATATCCTACACCCTCCTGTCAGGAAATGACCACCTGTTCTGTGCTCCTAATAGCACAGAGAATCATTGGACTCACAAGAATGCACAGATCAGAACAGCACTTCTATAATTAAATCTGGACTCCTTGGTGATAGTAACCAACACACAGCAATCATAACTAGCCAACATTCAGAGAGCACTTTCAAATCCACAAGGTCTTTCACAAACCTTATCCCACTGCATCTTTATCCACACCCTGTGGGTGGCAATGATTAGTTTCATGTTACAGAAGGGGAAATTGAGTAACTTGGTGAAGATCTTTTGAACTGTGTTGTTGGAGAAGGCTCTTGAGAGTCCCTTGGACTGCAAGGAGGTCCAGCCAGTCAATCCTAAAGGAAATCAGTCCTGAATATTCATTGGAAGGATTGATGCTGAAGCTGAAACTCCAATACTTGGGCCACCTGATGCAAAGAACGGACTCATTGGAAAAGACCCTGAAGCTGGGAAAGACTAAAGGCTGGAGGAGAAGGGGATGACAGAGGATGAGATCGTTGGATGGCATCACTGACTTGATGGATGTCAGTATGTGTAAGCTCCGGGAGTCAGTGATGGACAGGGAACTCTGGCGTGCTGCAGACCATGGGGTCACAAAGAGTTGGACACAACTGAGCGACTGAACTCAACTGAACTGATCAGGGTCACAGTGCAAGGCCATCCCATTTTACCACATTGCCTCCTAGAACAAAAAGGAGATAAAATAGCCAGTCTTTGTGGTTCAGGTAAAAAACGCTGAAAGTAAGACAAATGATGTCCAGGCATAGAGAAAAGTCCGGGGTGGGGGGCGGGGAGAAGCATAAAGACCATAGTGGCACAAAGGTACAAAGACCCTGGGGGCAGCAGCATTAAGGGAGGGAGCAACGCTGATTGGCTACAGACAGGGACCCCAGGCATCTGAATTCTTAGAACTTAGTGCGGTCAGCACTCTGATCCCAAACTGCCATTTCTAAATCATTCTCCACCACGTGCTCCAGACATGACATGCTCCATCTCACTCTCCATCTACCAGTGTTGTCCAACCGTTGAGACCCGACTCTTCTACTTTGGAAGTCCAATATGAACTGGACTGGTTTTTGTTTTTTTTGTTTGTTTGTTTGTTTGTTTTCTGAATTTCCAGTACCCAAGTCATGATTGATAATGTGGTAAAACAACATCAGTAACTGTGGAGTGACCTAAACACCATTTTCCTGATTTATTCCTTTGGGGTCTGATCATGTCCAAGAGCATGTTCTCATTTGATCCTCAGGAAAATTCTGAGAGATAAGAAGTATTCTTTGTTGTATTGGAAGTAAACTTGAGGTTTTGAGTGGTGTCCAGCCCTGTAGCTGATGGCAAGCCACTCCAGTACTATCACCTAGAAAATCCCATGGATGGAGGAGCCTGGTGGGCTTCCGTCTATGGGGTCACACAGAGTCGGACACGACTGAAGTGACTTCGCAGCAGCAGCAGCATGTCCAAGAGAAGGACAGCAAGAGGGAAGAGGGAGGAAAGAGGAGGCAGGGGAAGGAGGGGTGAGGTTCTTCTCAAGGTCCTCCTGTTCTGCAGTTGGCTCTTTCTGTGGCCAATCAGACCACACTGTGGACTCCCAGAGAAACACCTTTCAGAATCTTTCTTCAACTCCTTGCTTTCTCTATTCTCCAGTCTTCTCCTTCCTCACACTTCTCTGAAAGAATATTCATAAGGCACAGCAGGGTACAAAACCCCAAGAAATGAACTGACCTGCCCACAGCTAATTTTAGTAAAGTCTGAGGTGGGGAATTTCCAATTATCCAGGCTTCCTGTCCCTTCCAGCCACAGAGTCCCACCGTCACTAACCAAGGAGACAATACAGATTCTAAGGCGAGGGCAGGTATGGATGGAGTGCAGGACTCGACCCAGGCATCAGATCTTCAAATGTCTTGATTGTGATGAGCCATGAAGAAACTGCAGATGGAAGCCCACCCTTGAGAAATAATTTTGTTGGGAGAAAAAATTGTTCCTAGCAACCCATGGAATGAGTAGAGACAATTAGTGATTTATTCACCAGTGTATAATTGGGACCTAAACTGCATACATCAGGATGATGGGAATAGGGGAAAACGGGGTTAGCATAACTTTCAAGTTAGCTCTAAACAAGGCCAGTCAGCAAAGATTTCCACTGATGCATGAATTTATTCAATCAAACATGTTAACTGGCACACCAGGCCTTGATGATGGGCTCAGGGATAACCCAGGCAACGAGAAGGATAGGATTCTTGTCTGCGTAGAATGCAAGGAAACAAAAAATTGTCAAGAACCTTGTGAATAGAAAGAACAAGAGGGACCAGGAAAGAAAAGGACAGGGTGAACCTTCAGTGGGGACCACCCCCCACCCCCCGCCGACAGTCACCTCCCTGCCCTTTTGTATTTCTTTCCTAGCAATTATCACCATCTGAAATAATTTCCTTTGTTGAATTCTTCCTTATTTTTGAAGCAATGCTACATTTTTTTTTATCTTCTCATGGAAAATTTCAAACATATACCTAAGCAGACAGAACAATCTAATGAGTCCCCGTGTACCCACATCCCTGCTCCCTCCATGATCAATTCATGACTCTCTTATTTCATCTACACCCACTGGTCTTCCGCCTACTGCCTTGTTTGAAGCAAATCCAAGTTCTCGTCTCTGTAAATATTTCCATATGTATTTCTAAAAGATAGAGAATTGTTTTTAAAGTGTATTTCCATAATGCTGTTATCCCAACTTTAAAAATCAACAATAACTTCTCTAAAATATCAAATACCATGTCAACTTGAAATTCCCAATTGTCTTCATACTATGGTCCACACATTGCAAGGGATTATGTCTTAAGTCTGTAAACCCACAAGATGCCCCTCTGATGTTTTCTCTCTTTCCCTTCCTCTTAATATATTTATTGAAGAAACCAGTTCATTTGTCCCCTCAGAATTTCTCTGGTCTGGGTTTTGTGGATGGCAACTTCCACTGTGTTCCTCTGACTTCTGCATTTCCTGTACTGGATTATTTCCTGAGCATCCCCACCTTCCTCTTCAGAGTGTAAATGAAATGAGGGCAGATGGTTTCCCCCTCCTTGTTCTCTACTGTATCCCTACTTCCAACACAGTTTAAACTTTTTATCTGTGCTTAAAACGATTTGCTAAATGGACAATAGCGTGAATGATGAGATAGGTCTTTACACTCAGCAGAGGCCATACATACACAGGAATAAGAACCTTTAGAGACATGCGGACAGTGATGCCTGCTGGTGGCTGTGGTTGTTTGGCCAGACCCCAGCTAGTGGCGGCATCCCCTTTCTTTTTTAATCAACACCATCTCTTCAGTGATGTCTAGGTTTGTCCAATTTTTCATGCTGTTTTTACGGGACCAGGTTTGTGCTACGTTAAAAATGAGATCGATCAACTGAATTTTTTGGAGAAGACTTTACTGCTCATTGCTCCAGCACAAATCATGTATAGCACGTTATAGTCTTCACAGTCCCCCCCGTGTGCAGAATAGATGGTCCGTTGTGGCTGAGCAGATTCAGCGGATGCTTGATGACACTGTTGCTCTATCTTTCTCCCATTTCCTTTTTAAATCACGGGGAGAGTGCACTGAAACATAACATCTCTTATTGCTTGTACCTTAGCGGCACTGCAGGCGATGTTTACCAAGGGGCTTGGAACACAAATATTTTCAGAGATTTTCATGCAGTTGAGGACCAAGTCTATTTTGGACTTGAGTAGATGGCACAATTGATCTGTAAACTTTCTGCTTCAACATTTGCTCCTAATACTCTGGGCTTTCAGGATGTCGTCGCTCTTTCCCTGCAGGTTGTATTACTGTCAACGATCCCTTCTTGGCAGTGTGTTGGCTGTTAGCTGTAAGAGGTCACTCCAATTCTCCAATTCCAAATGCAAAGTCAGTGGCCTTTCTGAGCTCCAGGATCTCAGAAAGGAGATGCAGGCAGATTTGGGGCAAGAGCCAGAAATGTCAAATAGGCTGCATTTCAATGTGGATCTGCAGAGGAAATGCACACACTCACACGCAGGCATGCATGCACATGTGCACACTCCAGTGGAGCTGGGTTATGACCATGGCTAACATCAGCTCCAACTTCATCTGTTTACTGTGTCAGCAGCAGCTACTAAGCGGGACTGGAGATGGGACTGTTCCTGTCTTCCCACATCAGTGGACCTGCATCTGCCATAACTTCATTTAACATCCCATTAGGAGAGGCGGCACCACCAGCCTATCCAGGAACGGCCTCATTATCTCCTGCTACCGTGACTGCCTCACACACGGGCTGAACCAGGGCCTGGTTTGCATCAGGCTGTTCCATTGGCTCTGTGCCCCCTTCTCCTGCAGCCTCCTCTCCAAAACACCAGATGAGGAGCCGCTGGTGGCCTTCAGCTGAGAAATGGCCTGCACTCTGGCTCCTTCCAGCACTGAGGGGCTCCCTTTCTGTTCCCTCAAAGGAGGGGAGGGGCTCACAGCCCCCTAAAATACATGAGATTGGAGAAACAGACCCTCTGCTGCATTCATTTTCTGGATGTGCCCCCCACTGAACCAGGCAGGGGCTGAAGTTCCAGGCATCTTCCATCTCGATTAGAACTTGAACTGCTTTCTCTGCTCCAACACAGCAAAGGTCTATTAAATATATACAGTTTAGGTACTTACTGATGCTCAAAAAGAAAATAAAGCTCTCTGTGGACCTGAAACAGAAATATGGTGAGAAGGGGACTGAAGTTGTGGGCATGCTGGGCTCTAGTTGGTTTTTTATTTTTTTTCTTTTTAAAATCTAGAAATAAAGGGGCAGTAGTAATGAGACAGCAGTCTTCTATGAGAATTGAATTAGAATACTAATGTTAACAGTTGTCTGTCACATTTCACACCTCTCCATTTCTAAATGGTTACTATGTTGAGAACAGAAATTGTTGTGTTAGTAAATGTGTGGTCAAAACTCTTTAAAAAAAAAAAGAATCGACCAGAAGTGGCAGAAGGTTTCAGTTCCTTAGGTCAACCCCCAGGGAATGGGAAACTGCTGCTAAGTTCATGGATGAAGCCAGGAGCAGGTAGAAGGAGGCTAGAAAATGCTAGGAGCAGAGGAGCCACATGGTCAGACGTGGGTTGAGTTGCCCATTGGCCGCTTAACTCCAACACTTCCTCCCTAACATCCCCATGGGCTGGGGGGTGGGACCTTTAATGCAACACTAGTCTGGACCAGGATTCTCAGGGTCAGAGGACAAACAACTGTCAAATCACTAAACAAGGTCAGATGGAGGGTGGGGAGAATGAGAGAGAGAGAGAGCCCTCCCCTACCCTCCAACTCAGCACAAGGCTCTAGAGACCATGAGGGAGACGCAACTAATGGCAGCAGTGAATACATTACATCGTTAGCTTAAGGTGCTCACCACCGACGAGAGGCAAAGGTTAGAAAAGCCTCAACAATGCAAACCCTATGGACAGAGGGGCCTGGCAGGCTGCAGTCCATGGGGTCACAAAGAGTCCCACACAACTGAGCACAATAATGACTCTAGACTACTTCTTGGGGCCTCAAAGAGGCAAAGAAAAAAAAAATAGACAAGAGTAACAAAAGGTTACGAATCAGATACAAATTAAAAGCAGATCATTTTTTAAACCTCAATTAAAGATCTTAGAAGTGAAAAATACAGTCATTGGATTTTTGAAGTCACGGATGTAAATCTGGTCATAAAAAGATGCATGGACTGGAAGACAGTACTCTGATGCATGCTGCTGCTGCTGCTAAGTCACTTCAGTCGTGTCCAACTCTGTGCGACCCCATAGATGGCAGCTCACCAGACTCCCCCGTCCCTGGGATTCTCCAGGCAAGAACACTGGAGTTGGTTGCCATTTCCTTCTCCAATGCATGCAAGTGAAAAGTGAAAGTGAAGTCGCTCAGTCGTGTCCAACTGTTCGCTACCCCGTGGACTGCAGCCTACCAGGCTCTTCCATCCATGGTATTTTCCAGGCAAGAATACCGGAGTGGGTTGCCATTGCCCTCTCCACTCTGATGCATGACATATGTATAAAACATTAAGACAGGTGAAAGACAAGTAAGAACCATAAAAGAAAACCTGAGATTCCAGCATCCAGAAAGCATAAAGGGGGATGAGAAAGAATATTTAAAGAAAGCATGGCTACGAACTTTTAAGATTTGATGAAAAAGCATGAGCTTCTCTGCTAAGGAGCCACCTTGAGTGCTGAGTAGGAAAAACACAAGTAAATCACAATGAAACTGTTGCAGAACAGACAAAAAGAAAGAAGATATCTAGAGCCACCAGAATAAATAATATTATTACAAAGGAATGACAAATTAAACTGACAACAAACGTCTCATCTGCAACAGTAGATGCCAGGAGACAATGACCAGCATCTAAATGTGAAGGAAACTTAACTCTTCAATGTACCCTGTGAGGCCATTGTTCAAGAGCAAGGGCAGAAGATAACAAGGTATTTACAGTGAGGGAAATGAAATACATGCTTTACCATCATCCAATCATTGCAGAGAAAGCTAACACAGGATATGTTTCAGAAAGAAGAGAAGGGAACCAAAGGGGAAATAACAACCTGCCAGAGACATTTCTGAGCAAATAAACTGATAAAAATATTTTTGTAAATCTATTTAACAAATTAAAATTTTAACTTAAGGATATTTAATTGAAATTTTAGACAACAATGTAGGATGGGACAGCTTGACATGGACAGAAATGTCAAATAACTTGATAGACTTTGTTAGAAAAATGACAACTATGTCAACAGTTTGTGTAGCTGAAATACAGAGAAAGACATAACATAATACCTTTCAAACTAGAAGGGGAAATGACACAAGAAAAACTTTTTGTAGTTAAAATCAGGAAGAGAGAGAAAATGGAGGCAAGCATAAATACAAAACATATATAAGTTGATAGAGAAACATATATTGATACTCAATAAATGTGACAATATACAGCCTTGACGTACTCCTTTTCCTATTTGGAACCAGTCGGTTGTCCCATGTACAGTTCTGACTGTTGCTTCCTGACCTGCATACAGGTTTCTCAAGAGGCAGGTCAGGTGGTCTGGGATTCCCATCTCTTTCAGAATGTTCCACAGTTTATTGTGATCCACACAGTCAAAGGCTTTGGCATAGTCAATGAAGCAGAAATAGATGTTTTTCTGGAACTCTCTTGCTTTCTCCATGATCCAGCGGATGTTGGCAATTTGATCTCTGGTGCCTCTGCCTTTTCTAAAACCTGCTTGAACATCTGGGAGTTCACGGTTCACATATTGCTGAAGCCTGGCTTGGAGAATTTTGAGCATGACTTTACTAGCGTGTGAGATGAGTGTAATTGTGCAGTAGTTTGAGCATTCTTTGGTATTGCCTTTCTTTGGGATTGGAATGAAGACTGACCTTTTCCAGTCCTGTGGCCACTGCTGAGTTTTCCAAATCTGCTGGCATATTGAGTGCAGTACTTTCACAGCATCATCTTTCAGGATTTGAAATAGCTCAACTGGAATTCCATCACCACCACTAGCTTTGTTAGTAGTGATGCTTTCTAAGGCCCACTTGACTTCATATTCCAAGATGTCTGGCTCTAGGTCAGTGATCACATTATCGTGACTATCTTGCTCGTGAAGATCTTTTTTGTACAGTTCTTCTGTGTATTCTTGCCACCTCTTCTTAATATCTTCTGCTTCTGTTAGGTCCATACCATTTCTGTCCTTTATCGAGCCCATCTTTGCATGAAATGTTCCCTTGGAATCTCTAATTTTCTTGAAGAGGTCTCTTGTTTTTCCTATTCTGTTGTTTTCCTCTATTTCTTTGCATTGATCACTGAGGAAGGCTTTCTTATCTCTCCTTGCTATTCTTTGGAACTCTGCATTCAGATGCTTATATCTTTCCTTTTCTCCTTTGCTTTTTGCCTCTCTTCTTTTCACAGCTATTTGTAAGGCCTCCTTAGACAGCCATTTTGCTTTTTTGCATTTCTTTTCCATGAGGATGGTCTTGGTCCCTGTCTCCTGTACAATGTCACAAACCTCCATCCAGAGTTCATCAGGCACTCTATCTATCAGATCTAGTCCCTTAAATCTATTCCTCACTTCCACTGTATAATCAAGGGATTTGATTTAGGTCATACATGAATGGTCTAGTGGTTTTCCCTACTTTCTTCAATTTAAGTCTGAATTTGGCAATAAGGAGTTCATGATCTGAGCCACAGTCAGCTCCTGGTCTTGTTTTTGCTAACTGTATACAGCTTCTCCATCTTTGGCTGCAAAGAATATAATCAATCTGATTTCGGTGTTGACCATCTGGTGATGTCCACATGTAGAGTCTTCTCTTGTGTGGTTGGAAGAGGGTGTTTTCTATGACCAGTGCATTCTCTTGACAAAACTCTATTAGCTTTTGCCCTGCTTCATTCCGTGTTCCAAGGCCAAATTTGCTTGTTACTCCAGGTGTTTCTTGACTTCCTACTTTTGCATTCCAGTCCCCTATAATGAAAAGGACATCTTTTTTGGGTGTTAGTTCTAGAAGGTCTTGTAGGTCTTCATAGAACCGTTCAACTTCAGCTTCTTCAGCGTTACTGGTTGGGGCATAGGCCTGGATTACTGTAATATTGAATGGTTTGCCTTGGAAACGAACAGAAATCATTCTGTCGTACATCATGAGGAACGCTGGGCTGGAAGAAGCACAAGCTGGAATCAAAATTGCCAGGAGAAATATCAATAACCTCAGATATGCAGATGACACTACCCTTATGGCAGAAAGTGAAGAGGAACTAAGAAGCCTCTTGATGAAAGTGAAAGAGGAGAGTGAAAACGTTGGCTCGAAGCTCAACATTCAGAAAACAAAGATTATGGCATCTGGTCCCATCACTTCATGGGAAATAGATGGAAAAACAGTGGAAACAGTGTCAGACTTTCTTTTTTTGGGCTCCAAAATCACTGCAGATGCTGATTGCAGCCATGAAATTAAAAGACGCTTACTCCTTGGAAGGAAAGTTATGACCAACCTTGATAATATATTAAAAAGCACAGACATTACTTTGCCAACAAAGGTCCGTCTAGTCAAGGCTATGGTTTTTCCCGTGGTCATGTATGGATGTGAGAGTTGGACTGTGAAGAAAGCTGATCACCGAAGAATTGATGCTTTTGAACTGTGGTGTTGGAGAAGACTCTTGAGAGTCCCTTGTACCGCAAGGAGATCCAACCAGTCCATTCTAAGGGAGATTGATCCTGGGTGTTCATTGGAAGGACTGATGCTAAAGCTGAAACTGCAATACTTTGGCCACCTCATGCGACGAGTTGACTCACTGGAAAAGACTCTGATGCTAGGAAAGGTTGGGGGCGGGAGGAGAAGGGGATGACAGAGAATAAGATGGCTGGATGGCATCACCGACTCTGTGGACATGAGTTTGAGTGAACTCCGGGAGTTGGTGATGGATAGGGAGGCCTGGCGTGCTGTGATTCATGGGGTCGCGGAGAGTCGGACACGACTGAGCGACTGAACTGAACTGAAATGTGACAATCAAAATTACCTACAAAAGTCAGAGAGCTATATAAATAATAAAAAATCTAGTTACGTGTCATTTAAAGGAGACAAATCAAGAGCCAAATGACAGAAATATTTCAAATGAACAAGTGGAAAAATGTGTACATATATATATATAAATGTATGTATATATATATAATACACAACATAATTTGTGGGTTAAAAAGTGCAAAACAATCATAACAGCAAACTATTTAGAACTGATTGGGAAAATGCCATTTGTATCAGAATTCATGAGATGTAGAGCAGTCTTTAAAAGTAAATTGCAACTTTCAATGCATATCTTAAAAAGTTATTAAATAAGTGAGCTAATCATTTAATTCAAGAACCTACTAAAATAAGAGGAGAGGAGAAAAGAAAGAAGTAACAAGACCAAAAAATAGCAAATACAAAAGACAAAAAATGGAGGATCCATAAAACCAAAATCTGGTTCTTTAGAAAGGAACTATAAAAGAGTTGTCTGAGTGTGATGATCAAGGTGAAAAAGGAAGGCAAGAATAAATAGGACTAGAAACTCAATGAGTTTAAAATCATAAAACATTATGAACAATTTTTGTCAATAAATATGAAAACTTAGAAAAGATGGACAATTTTCTAGGTAAAAATTATAAAAATTATTCAGACAGAGGTTCTGGTGGTTTTTAACAAAGAGTTTCACAAAAGCTTCAAGGAACAGAAAATTTTTTCTTATACAGATTGTTCCAGAGAATAGATAAAGCAAATAAAAAACCTGACTCTTTTTTAATGCCAGTATAATTTGATATCAAAACTGGACAAGGACATTGTGAGAAAAGAAAATTACAGGCCAGCCTCACAAAGACCATAGAAGCAAAAGTCCTAGATTAAATATTTGAAAATTGAATCTCACAGTGTGTTAACAGCAGTACATTGTAGTCAAGTGGGTTTATTTATCCTGGGAAGTAAGAGGCAGTTCAGGTAAGAGTCTAGACTCTTACCTGACTGTCACGTATGGATCTGCCTCCCCAAGGAGATGGACAGCCAGAGCCTCACAGGGCCTCCCCACCCTGCAGCTTTCTACATCCAGGGCATGTATGGAATCAAACAAAACAAAACAGAGCTGGACAGGACAATGACAAAACAGAAACCTCCTAGCAAATCCAGAACAAAAGGAACAAACCTCCCAACTTGATAAAGAACAGCTAAAAAGAAGGGGGAAAAGGGGAAGTCGTGACAAATTTTATTTTCTTGGGCTCCAAAATCACTGTGGATGGTGACTGGAGCCATAAAATTAGAAGACGCTTGTTCTTTGGAAGAAAAACTATGACAAATCTAACCAGCGTATTAAAAAGCAGAGACATCACTTTAACTAACAAAAGTTGATACAGTCAAATCTATGGTTTTCCCGGTAGTCATGTATGGATGTGAGAGTTGGACCATAAAGAAGGCTGAGCACCAAAGAATTGATGCTTTTAAACTGTGGTGCTGGAGAAAACTCTTGAGAGTCCCTTGGACTGCAAGGACATCAAACCCATCAATCCTAAAGGAAATCAACTCTGAATATTCACTGGAAGGACTGATGCTGAAGCTGAAACTCCAGTACTTTGGCCACCTGATGCAAAGAGTTGATGCATTAGAAAAGACCCTGATGCTGGGGAAAATTGAAGGCAAAAGCTGAAAGGGCTGGCAGAGGATGAGATGGCTAGATAGCATCACTGACTCAGTGGCAATGGATCTGAGCAAACTCCGGGAGATAGTGAAGGACAGGAGAGCCTGGCGTGCTGCAGTTCATGGGGTCACAAAGAGCTGGACGTGCCCTAGTCACTGAAAAACAACAATTGCTGGCACCCCGCTGCACCCCAATTCTGGCACACTTGTGTTCTCCATGGTGGAATCCCGGACCCCACGGTCACGCTGGAGTCAAGATGGTAAATATTACCCAGATGACAGAGTGGGGCTCGACTACAGTACCTACCACTATGGTTGTTTTCACTGCTTTATCTTCATTTTGTGCTCACAGTCATCACATTTGGGGCCAGAATCACCTTGGGCTAGAGTGCTGAGGGAGGCCTGACACATGTCCAGAAGTCCAGCTTCTGCGATACAGGTGGAAATAGTAGAGACAACCAAGTGGAAATAGTAGAGACAACCAAGTTTTCAACACACTGGTGATGTTTACGAAGTTCTTCCTGGCTTCTCTGTGGGGCGGCATAGAGTAAATCCACACTTGACCGGAATACTAGATTTAGGGCACCCTGGTGAAATGAAATGAAAGTGGCTGAAATACCCAGAAACATCTTTATTTCAACCTGACTTGAAATTTTATTTCAAATTTTTATTGGAATACAGTTGTTTTACAATGCTGTGTTTTTTTCTACTGTACAGCAAAGTGAATCAGCCATAAATATACATATACTCCCCTCTTTTTTTTGGCTTTCCTCCCCATTTAGGTAACCACAGAGTACTGAGTAGAGTTCCCTATGCTATGCAGTAGGTTCTTATTAGGTATCTATTTTATATATAATAGCAATACTGTATTTGTGCAGTATTAGTGCAGTGGATTAGTGCAACCACTACGGAGAAAAAACTAAAAATAGAGCTACCATATGATCCAATGATCCCATTCCTAGGCATATACCTAGAGATGACCATAATTCAAAAAGATACATGCACCCAAGGTTTCTTGCAGCACTATTTACAACAGCCAGGACTTGGAAGCAAACTCAATGTCCATCAACAGATGAATGAATAAAGAAGTTGTGGGACATGTATACAATGGAATATTACTCAGCAGATTGAAACTGTGTCATTTGCAGAGATGTGGATGGACCTAGAGAGTGTCAGAGTGAAGCAACCAGGGCTAGAATTTTAAACGCCTGGGATCCCTGCGCTGGCTCAGGAGGATATGTGGATGGGCCTGGGTGGAAGGGGACCCCATGATGCTGGGCTCACAGCCCCTCCTACCACACCCCTGGACAGAAGCAAGACACAGGAGGAACAGAACCTGCAGCTGTGGATCCCTGAGTGGTAGCGGCTGGGGACTCTGGCATTTGGGTGAGGACTTGCCTTTCCTCCCGTGACACCTGTTGGATTCCTTCCTGCCTCTGTTGTCCCTCTTGGGCCCAACTGGGGTGGAAGTAAGTGATCATTCAGAGGCTCCTTGGGAGGCTGGACTTGTCTGGACTGCAGCCCTGATGGATGGGATGTAGCCATAAAGGTCAGTGAGAACATGTGCGATGGATTTGGAACAAGGTCACCCTGATGGTGCACAGCACCACGCTCAGGAATCAAGGATGCCTGCAGCCCTTGGGAAATGAGATTTTGGAGAAGGGGTGGGGCGAGGTGGAGCCCAGGAAACCAACAGTAGCAGCTGCACTTCGGTGATCCTTTGGGGTTGATCAAGTCCAGCTCAAAAGCCTCCCCTGTGTTTTCCTACCAAAAGGTCAGAAGTGACTCCTCCAGCATGAATGCACCATGTTGTTGTAGAAAAACATATCGGGAACAGTCACATGCAAACTATTGTTCTTGTTTAAAGTGAACCATGGAAACCCCACTATTTCCCAACCCCTGCACTCGGGCTTCCCTAGTGGCTCAGACAGTAAAGAAACTGCCTGCAATGCAGGAGACCTGGGTTTGATCCCTGGGTTGGGAAGATCCTCTGGAGAAGGGAATGGAAACCCTCTCCAGTATTCTTGCCTGAAAAATCCCATAGACAGAGGAGCCTGGTGGGCTACAGTCCATGGAGTTGCAAAGAGTTGGGACACGACTGAGCAACTAACACTTCGACTTTCTTTCACACTCTCCCTGTTCCCTTGAGCAGAACAATTTTTTCCTTCCCCTTCCCACCACCCAGCCCACCTCTTGAGTGCACATCCAGCCTCCCAGACCTCCTACAAGTCCCTCACTTGGAACCCTTTCAGCTGCTCCCCCTGTAAACACCAGCTCCATAGGGTGTTCCCTTCTCTCCTTCCAGTATCCCCTTGGGCTAAACCATGGACCCCAACTGCAAGTCAGGCATGGTCTGTAGGGTTGTGGGAGGCCTGGGTTCCTGCTGCCACATGATTCCTCCGCTGTCCCAAGGGGATATCAGCTCACAGGGTGGTGTGAGGATGGCCTTAGGAGGAACCTGAGGCTTAGTAGTAGAAAGAAATTAGATCTGGGCAGGAGTTCCCATGGGGCAGAGCTCACTGCTTGCGCTGCCCCTGTCCTCCTCTCTGGTTAATTAGATCAGGCTGCATGTTCCCCTGCTGGGGAAACCATGATGGAGGAGAGGATCCCAGGGAGCAGAAGAGCCAGCAGGCTGAATCTTCGAGAACATTCCACTTCTGTGTGGCTTGCAGACTCCAGAGCTCCTGAGGCCACAGAATTGAAGCACCTGCTTTCAAAAGTAGACACACAGACTTCCCTGGAAGTCGAGTGATCGTGACTCTGCACTTCCAATGCAGGGAGTGTGGGTTAGATCCCCGACCTGGGAAATAGATCCAACATGCCATGTGGCTTGGCCAAAAAGAAGAAGAAGAAAGAAAAAAAAAAGCGCACACACTGAGATCCCCTAAACTAATGGAACCAGGATCTCTAGGCCTGGGGTCTGAGCATCAGTTCATGTGAACCCTCTGTAGGAGATCACCTCCAATAAGCATGGGGATTTGCACACCGGAGATAAGTGCTTCCCGAGGCTTCTAAAAAGGTGCAGAAAAATCATCCCAACGAACCTAAAATCCAGAGCAATTACAAAATTGCTGGGTGTGTCACCATGTCACTTGCCACCCTCTAAAGGAGGCTTTCTGCCTTACTCTAAATGCAGCAGAGACCCCAGCACCTGGGGGAGCCAGAAAGGCCCCTAGCCTGGCCCTTGCCTCCCCGCCACCCCACCCTTCCTCATTTACATACTTTTCTTTGTTAAAGAGGGTTATTTTTTAAAAGCAAAGAATCTCATCAGATCGTCACAGGCAGCAATATCTTAGGCCTTTACGGCTCTTTGGGGACACAATTTGTGTGTCATTTTGCTTTTTATTGCTTTTTATTGGCTGTGGGGCTGCTGGAGAGAAAATGAGGACTATTTATCATGCACAGAGGAAATCTGCCACAGAGCTCGGAGGATAGCTGTCAGCGAAGGGGAGAGGCAGCCAGGGGGACGCAAGTTGTGGGGAGAAAGCGATGGAGGGCAGCGTGTGAGAGTGTTGGTGCATCCCCAACTCCCAGGGCGAATCAGCGGTCACATGCTCAGCCCATAACAGACATGCATGGAGAAATCATGAGTGTTTTCAAAGGCGACAGAGCCATCCTCCCCCTCGTGTAAAAGGAGGAGCTTCAGATCACAGACAGCCCTATACTCACTTACTGGACTACGGGCGGCACTTTAAATGCAGCTTCAAAGGGCAGGATGTGCAGAGCCCATGGAAGGCAGGTGAGGCCTCTGTAACAGGGTATCCCTGACACAGGTGAGGCTGGGTGTAGTCCTGAGCTGGACAGTCTGCCAGGAGCCCAAAGTTTGGAGCACAGATGTAAGCAGGGTTCCAGGAGGGGAAGGAGAGAATGTTAAAAATTTAATATCGATCAGCCTTAAAGAAAAGAAGGAAATCCTGGCATTTTCAACAATGTGGATGAACCTGGAGAGCAGCGCACTAAGTGAAATAAGCCAGACAGACAGCAACAAATGCAAATGCATGGAGTCATTTATACATATGATGTCTAAAAGTAAGTAAACGGATATATAAGCTTTTTAAAAGGCAAACTCATAGAAACAGTTATTGCCAGAGACCAGGGTGGAGGGTAGGAGAAATGGGAAGATAGTGGTTAAAAGGTTCAAACTTTCAGCAATTAAAAAAGAAACAGATTGTTTCTATTCTTATGGAACACAGATAATCAACCAGAACCAGAGTTTAAGCCAATAAAATAAAACAAATTAAAAAAAAAAAACAGAATTGAAAGAAGCACATGTACTCCAATGTTCATCGCAGCACTGTTTATAATAGCCAGGACATGGAAGCAACCTAGATGTCCATCTGCAGATGAATGGATAAGAAAGCTTTGGTACATATACACAATGGAGTATTATTCAGCCATTTGAAAAGAACACATTTGAATCAGTTCTAATGAGGTGGATGAAACTGGAGCCTATTATACAGAGTGAAGTAAGCCAGAAAGAAAAACACCAATACAGTACACTAACACATATATATGGAGTTTAGAAAGATGATAACGATAACTCTGTATACGAGACAGCAAAAGAGACATAGCTGTATAGAACAGTCTTTTGGACTCTGTGGGAGAGGGTGAGGGTGGGACGATTTGGGAGAATGGTATTGAAACATGTATATTATCATATGTGAAATGAATCGCCAGTCCAGGTTTGATGCATGAGACAGGATGCTCAGGGCTGGTGCACTGGGATGACCCAGAGGGATGGGATGGGGAGGGAGGTGGGAGGGGGTTCAAGATGGGGAACACATCTACACCCGGGGCAGATTCATGTCAATGTATGGCAAAACCAACCAATATAATATTGTAAAGTAATTAGCCTCCAATAAAAAAAAAATTTTTTAAGTAAAAAAGCCATAAAATCGTGGTAAAATACATATCAAAAAATTGACCATCTTAAACACTTTTATGCATGCAGCTCAGTGGCATTAAGTACCTTCACATTGTTGTGAAGCTGTCACCACCATCCGTCTCCAGAATTCTTTCATCTTCCCAAACTTCCCATCTGTCCCCACTTAATACCAGCTCCTTGTTCCCCTCCCCCAGGTCTTGGCACCCACTATTCTACTTTCTGTCTCTGCAATTTTGACTACTCTGGATGAAAAGAGAGAAAATTTAAAATAAACATTTAATTTTAGAACAATTTTGGATTTTTAGAAAAATTGCAGAAATAGTTCAGACAGTTCCCATATCCAGTTTCACCTATTATTAGCATCTTACATCAGTAATGCGTTTGTAAAAAAATAAATTCCTATTGATACATTATTATTAACAAGAGTCTACAGTTGACTTGAAATGTCCTTAGCTTTTCATTAATGTCCTTTTAGACTGCAGGGTCCCATCCAGGACACCGCATGAATTTAAGTCATCAAGTCTCCTCAGGCTCCTATTGGCTGTGACAGTTTCTCAGACTTGCCCTTTTTTGATGACCTTGACAGTTTTGAGGAGTCTAGTTAGGTAATTTGTAAGATTTCCCTCTACTGGGATTTTCTGGTGTTTTTCTCATGGTTAGACTTGGGTGATGGGTTTTGAGGCGGAAGATCACAGGAGTAAGATGTTATTTTCATCACATATCAAGGGTACCTGCTATCAACATGATTTATCATGTTGATGTTGACCTTGACCACCACTGAGGAGTGTTTTCCAGGCTGCTCCTCTGTGAAGGTCCTCTTTTCTGTCCTTCCTGGAAAAAAGTCACTCTATGCAGCCCACACTTAAGGGTGGGGAGCTATGCTCCCCCTTCTTGAAGAGTGATTTAATTTTCTTTCCTCCCTGTCTTTCTTAGACTGTTGAGTTGTGGGGGACTTTCATTTCCCATTCATACCATACCACCCCAAACTCTAGACTAAATCTCAAAGTGAGACGAAGGTCAGTCCAGGGCCCAGAATCTGGTCAAGTGCACAACCTCCCCCAGAACTAGAACCACTGGCCGGGTCTTTGGTGCTAGGATCAGAGCTGAGCTTGAAGGTCAGTCCAGGGCCCAGAATCTGGTCAAGTGCACAACCTCCCCCAGAACTAGAACCACTGGCCGGGTCTTTGGTGCTGGGATCAGAGCTGAGCTGTCACTGGGAGCAGTTTTCTTGGTCAGAGTGTCATATCCTCTGGACCAGCCCCGACTGCTGTGGCCCAGTCACGCACTGATGGATGCCCCAGGGATGGAGATACACCTTGGTCTGGAAAAGAGGCTTCCACCCCATCACACCACTGGCAACTTTGCATTGCTATACATTTACCTCTTGCTCTTAAACCTTGGCTCCCTGGTCCAGCTATACGGCCCTGGGGTGGGGTTGGGGGTGAGATCACATCTCGGGATCCTTTGCATCAAGCTCTTATCCCTTTGGTGGCTCAGTGATAAAGAATCTGCCTACCAATGTAGGAGAAGCAGGAGATGCTGTCCATCCTTGGGTCAGGAAGATCACCTGGAGGAGGAAATGGTAACCCACTCCAGTATTCTTGCCTAGAGAATTCCATGGACAGAGGAGCCTGGTGGGCTATAGCCCCATGGGGTCACAAAGAGTTGAACGTGACTGAGCACACACACATGACTGAGCTCTCTACCTTCAAGAGCAGAGACTCTGAGCTCCCTGGACTGGAGAAGGTCTATAGCAGGGAAAATGGCTCTGAAACATCTGCTGGGATTCGCGGCTGAAGGCTCTCTTGATCAGACATGCATACATCATGGGTAGGCAGGTGTCAGGCATGGCACCCCCCTTCACCAGGAGGGCCTGTCATGATGGACTGTGCTTTTATCCCTTGGTAAGTAGTGAGCAAGCTGCTAGGGAAGGGTGTGACCAGGAGGTGTTTTCCATTAAAAAATATTCTTTTTTCCATCAACAATACTCATATCTTCTAAGTAAAGTCACAAGAGAATCCCCTCTCTTGCCCCATAAAACCCCAAGGAAAGACCTTTCTGGGGGAATAAAAAGGCCAGCATCCTCCAGAAGGTCTTAGCTTTTTGTCCATAAGGGTCATCTTTGACTCCCTCCAAAAAGAAGCTTCATTGATTTAAACGCCCTATTATCAGGGAAAGCACGAGGTTTCTCAGAATGCCTGGCTTTTTGCGGTGCCCACCTTCAAGTGGCACAAGTGTAGATGAGTTGGTGCCCAGCAGATTCATAAAAGCTTGGGCACAAACTCTGCTGCACCATCACCCATGTTCACTATCTGGAGGACTTTATTGGACCTACCTGCTCCCAGACCCCCAGCAGGAAGTAGTGAAGGTCAATGTGTATACACATGAAAGCCAAAGGGGCCACTGGCATTTATTATTTGCCAAAGATCCCTGAAAGGAAACCAGCAGCCCTTACACCAGGAGCTGTGCTCTCCAATATGATATTGGATATGCTCTCCATGAGCATTGGACCATAAAGAAGGCTGAGTGCCAAAGAATTGATGCTTTCAAACTGTGGTGCTGGAGAAGACTCTTGAGAGTCCCTTGGACTGCAAGGAGATCAAACCAGTCAATCATAAAGGAAATCAGTCCTGAATATTCGTTGGAAGGACTGATGCTGGAGCTCCAAGACTTTGACCACTTGATGCAAAGAACTGACACACTAGAAAAGACCCTGATGCTGGGAAAGATTGAAGGCAGGAGAAGGGGATGACAGAGAATGAGATGGTTGGATGGCATCACTGACTTGATGGATGAGTTTGAGCAAACTCAGGGAGATAGTGAAGGACAGGGAAGCTTGATGTGTTGCAGTCCATGGGTCGCAGAGTCAGACATGACTTAGCAACTGAAAAAGAACAACAACCTGTGGCTGATTAAATAAATTAATCAAAATTTTACAGGATTTGAAATTCAGACCCTTTGCTGCACTGGTCACATTCCAAGGGCTCATAGCCTCCTGTGGCTAGTGGCTACGGTGTTGGACACTGTCGACCTGGAAAGTTCCATTGCTCACCAATGCCCTTAGTAGTCCAAGGGGAGCCCTCAGAAGGTGCTGTGGATATGACAGCAGAATCTCTGGGGTCTACCAGGGAGCAGTGCTCCAGGGGAAGGCCCGGGGCCTTCACCAGCTCCTCAAAGCAATTCATGACCCAAAGAAGACCAAAGCACCACCTCATCAGATGATGAGGCCATGTGATAGGAGGCAGGTAGCAAGGAGCATCCTTCTCACTTAGAGACACCTTACTGCCAGTTCCTAGTTGTTTATCCAAGTTCAGGCTCTTCGTGCTGTGTTTACTTATCCTGAGAACAAGCCCAAGGCTTTGGAAACCTCTCTCCCGGCAAAGATGTTTGATTCCTAATGAAAGCCAGGGGACCTGGAAGGACAGCTCCTGGGGTCTCCCATGAATGATGACCTTCCTGCCAACTCTGAGGCAGAGGCACAGGGTCTTCAGTCCCACAGCACCTCCTGAGAGATGCTCTGGAATTGGTGCTCTGGCCTCCTGTGGGTGGTACCTGCCTATACTCCCCTCCACTGGGAGAACCCTGGGCTGGTCCTCTATGTGAGATTCTGCCCAGAGCACACACTGCTGCCGAAACAAATTTAAGGTCAGGGAGACGGCAAAAGGAATCAATGTTTTGTGTCCTTAACTAGAGATGGGGGAGGGGAGAGAAGGCACATTTGGGCCAACGTTTTGCTGGAGTCCTCTCAGGAACCCACCAGGGGAATCTGTCCGTCCCCCTTGGTCCCGTAGGCTGGAGGGACGGGGGTGGCTCCCAGTGTTCAAAGGCGGATGCTGAGGATAGAAATGAAAACACAGCGGCTCCTGGTTCTAGCCCCGGCAGCTCAAGGCCTGCACCATTGATTTATTTAGTCATCTTTTCAATGGTTGCCAATAACAACCTGGGTCTGTAAAAATAAGACTTTAAAAAAAAAAAAAATAGACTTTGCAGAGCACTTGCCCAGAACAGTCTGAGCAGCTCAGTCACCCAGAGGGTGAGTTCAGGGACCCATGCATGCGTGAGTGTGTGCTAAGTTGCTTCAGTCATGTCCAACTCTGTGCAACACTATGGACTGTAGCCGCCAGGCTTCTCTGTCCATGGGATTCTCCAGGCAAGAAATACTGGAGTGGGTCGCCATGCCCTCCTCCAGAGGATCTTCCTAACCCGGGGATCGAATCTGCGTCTCTTATGTCTCCTGCATTGGCAAGCAGTTCTTTACCACGAGCACCACCTGGGAGTCCAGGGACCCAGTTCTGTGAAATCAGCCATGCAAGGGCCTCCTCTGCTGGACCGCTTGTTGTGATGGGGTAGACACACCCCAGAAAACCACTCTCCTCCTATCCCTTCCCTTCGGAGCAGCCACCTGGCCCAGCATACTCACTTACCCTCCTTCATTCCCCAGAAGTGTCGCCAAGTGTCACCTGTAACTGATAAAGCATTTAGAGGTCAGGCCTGAATGAAAGGTTGACCAGGCCCAGACTAATAACTCTACCTCTAATTGAGAGGCTTATCCCATCTCCACCGAGATGTTCATGCTTTTGTGGGGGTTTATTTAAATTGTAAATGACAAGTAACTGATCACATTGACTCATCTGCTCTTCCCTCAGGCCTATCTGCTGACTATTTGGGGTCCCAAGGTCTCAGAAGTTATTCATTTAATTGTGATCCCTCCTCCACATGTGAACTAAAATGTTAAACAACATTTTACATACTGAATAAATGTTATGATTGATTTCAGGTTTTTCAATCAATGTCACTTATAGAACCAGAATTTGCAGCATTGCGGGACATTTGGCACACAAAATTAGTTCCGTGGAAGTTTGCGTTGAATGAGGGGAGGTTTTCCCACCCCCAAGTGAAGGATGTGGGTGGGGGTGGTACAGGCAGGGGCTTGAAGATCCTGAAATCAAAGCTGTCAGTGACCCTCCTTCTGGAAGGCTTCGATGCCTGTAATTCAGACCTTGCTCTGGTTTAAAATGGAGGAGACAGAGCACATTTAGAAACAGAACAAAATTCCGACCCACACCAAAAATATCTGTATCAGATCCGTACCCATGACTCAGTTGGTGAGAAAAGAAGGCATCTTGTTATCACAGCTCAGTCATCTGCGCTCAGCAACCAAAATAGGACATTTGGCAACCAGTCAAATGTGATCAGTTGCTGCTCAGAAATCGAATCCAGGTTCAGGCTGGGATGGCCTGATGTTCTGCCAGCTTCCACCTGCCCCAGTCCAGCCCCAGGTTCTCATAGAAACAACCTGAGGTGTCCCTGGAGTTGGAACAAGAAGGGTAGAGGGGATGAGCAGAGTGCCATTCCAGACCCCCCTGAGGGCTGCTTCCAGCTCCTGGGGGGCTTTTCCCATAATTGCTTCTGCATCTCTTCAGGCAGGAATATTCCAGTTCCTGGGAGACTGGAGAAACCCAGATCACATGGAGAGTTGTGATGATGGGCAGGTTGCATCTAAGCTGCTTCTCACTTGGTGAATCTCATCTGATTTCTGTTTATGTCTTAAACACTCTGTCCCATTCAAATTGCAACACAAATATATTTCCTATGTTAACGAGCCAGGAAAGTTGAAGACCTCGAAGCATATTGAGATGATCTTGCCTTGCGGAGAGTAACAGATGAATAACAAAACTGGTATTAACTAAACACCAAATTCCAACTCCCACTTGGCCCCCCAACCTGCTCCTGCCACCCAAGGCTCAACCCTCAGAGGCTGCAGCTTCTTGTTGAGGGAGGAAATGAAGACATCAGACCTCTTCAGAGTGCAGGCCCCTGTGTCCCTTGCCTTTCATGGCCGGTGAACATGGGCAGCGAGCCATAGCAGCCACATCTCTAAGGATCACAGTCCACATTCACTTGATACATCGCCCAAAACAGTAGCTTTCACTTGCACCTTTGCAATGTGCTGGGGAAAGTGATCTTATAAATCAAAGCTCAGATTTTGCTTAGGTTTGGTCTCAGTTCAGGTCAGTTCAGTTCAGTCGCTCAGTCGTGTCCGACTCTTTGCGACCCCATGAATCACAGCACGCCAGGCCTCCCTGTCCATCACCAACTCCCGGAGTTCACTCAAACTCATGTCCATCGAGTCAGTGATGCCATCCAGCCATTTCATTCTCTGTCGTCCCCTTCTCCTCCCGCCCCCAACCTTTCCCAGCATCAGAGTCTTTTCCAGTGAGTCAACTCGTCGCATGAGGTGGCCAAAGTATTGCAGTTTCAGATTTAGCATCAGTAGGTTTGGTCTACTCTTAAAAAAAAAATCCAGGTGGGGTTTTTGTGTTCGGCCTTTGCCCATAAGGTTGGGAAGATCCCCTGGAGAAGGGAAATACTACCCACTCCAGTATTCTGGCCTAGAGAATTCCTTGGACTGTATAGTCCATGAGGTCGCAAAGAGTAAGACATGACTGAGCAGCTTTCACTTTCACTTTGTCCATAAAGTTCCTATCTCAGCTACGGTTTATATATGGAAAGTAAGAATGCGAGTAGTTTGAGTTGGAGAGAAAGGAGATGATATGGTTAAAAAAAAAAAAAAAAAGATGAAGGACAGGGAGGTAATGGGGTCCCAGCATCCAGGAGTCCTCCTGTGTGTTTGCACAGGTTCTTAAAGTTCCCTGCACAACTCTCTCCCATACCTCTCTGCAAGCTCCCCACATCAACTGGGGTCCACATCGCTGGCACAAGGACCCCATTTCTCCCACTCCAGCACCTCCTTCCCCTGAGCTTCATCTTCTGCTCCAAGCTCCCAGCTGCGACCTTCTCAGGACTGTGGGGGCAGCTACCAAACCCAGCCTCTCCCCCTGCTAGATACGCTGGCCTTGCCCCTGTCACACCCTGCAGGGTTGGCCCTGAGGGATCAGGACACCTGGGGACAGCTCAGGGTTCCAGTCCTGCCTGGACACCTCGGACAGGCCACTTATCTTCAGTGAGAATTTGTTTCTTCATTGACCCCTTCCTGGAGGGTCTATGAAGATAAAATTAGAATATTTTTTGTCTAAACACTATTTAGTTTCCAACATATCTGACACATTCAGGCATGTGTTACTATTCTTACAGTAATTATTCTACCAAGCTACCCAGGCTGAGAGTTCTAGCAACATCATTTGCCCGCCTTTCCAAGCTCCGGTCTAACTAGTGCTTGAGAACTGTAGCCTGCCTCCCACATGTCCTACGCATCTGTCCCCTTCATCCATTTTTAAGGTCACTGTCTAGGTGCATTCTCCAACCTCCAGCCGCCCAGGTACAAAGCCCCCTCCCTCCCCAAGGGTCCTGGCTGCAGCACCTACCCTGAGAGTCTTCTTAAAGTGAAGCTCAGTTCTGGGACTGTCATAGCCAGACACCGTGAGTGGGTTCATTGGGATAAATTGGTTGCCTAGCAGGGGGGTCTCAGTGAGTCTTGTCCTAACAGCCAGCCAGAGGGGCAGCTATACATGCTCACCCCAGACCTCCCACTTCCTACCTCCTGCATCATCACCTGGAGAACCCTGTCCCCCATCAAGACCAAGGTAAGTGCCTCCATTAGCATTCAGTTCAGTTCAAACTATCCCAAATACCCCTAGAGATTTCTAGACCCCCTGCTACCCACCCTGGGTATAAATCATTGCTCCTGGTATCTGTCTGGTCCTGCAGGAAGCTGCTCTCATCCTCCCCACTTCCCTCGCAGGCTCTGGGCACAGGGACTCCCCCTGGGTTCAGCGAGCCTGGACGAGTTGAACTAAATTGGAGTGACCTCCGCCTAGTCCCTGATCCTCTACCTTGAGACTGGTACCCTTGGACTTCCCTGGTGGTCCAGTGGTTAAGAATCTGCCTGCCAACGCAGGGGACATGGGTTCAGTCCCCGGTTTGGGAAGATCCCACATACCCGAGTGCCAGAACTACTGAGTCTGTGCTCTAAAGTCCATACTCTGCAACTAATAAAGCCCAAACGCCTAGAGCCTGTGCTCTGCAACAAGAGAAGTCACCGCAGTAAGAAACCTGTACGTTGCAACAAAGAGTAGCCCCCCTGCTCACCACAACCATGAATGGAGAAATCCCACACAGCAATGAAAATTCAGCACAGCCAAGAAAAAAAAAAGATTGGTGTACCCACTTCCCTCTTCCCCATCCGCTAGGCAGAATCTGTAGGAGAATGCTACACAAAGCTACACAGAATGCCCACCTGTGTGGCGAACTCCAGTCAGCTTGGGAGCCTTCTGATTCTGATTGCTTGATGTGATAAAACATAAACAGACTCCAAGTTCAAAGCTGAGACATAAATGATGGAAACCTCATCTTTTCCCAAAACAAGCTGGGTCACAGTCATAGGATACAATGCCTTGCTTGTGAAATATTGGTTCTTGCCAGGGAATCAGACTCGAGGGACAATTCTATTTTTTAATCAACTTTATTGAGATATAACACATTAAATAAAGTCCTTCATTTCAGTGAACTGTGATGAATTCATACATCATCACAATCAAAACAATATTTCCCCATTCCAAAAAGTCGTAACTCCTTTTTTCTAAATAAAAACTTCATTTTAAATTTATTTATTTATTTTAACTGCAGGTTAATTACTTTACCATACAGTGATGGCTTTTGCCATGCATCAGCATGAATTGGCCACACGTATACATGTGTCCCATCCATCCTGAACCCCCCTCCCACAGCCCTCCCCACACCATCCCATCAGGGTGTCACAGAGCACTGGCTTTGGGTGCCCTGCTTCATACATCAAACTCGCACTGATTATCTATTTCATGTATGGTAATGTATATATGTTTCAATGCCATTCTCTCAAGTCACCCCACCCTCTTCTTTTCCTACTGAGTCCAAAAGTCTGTTCTTTACGTCTGTGTCTCCTTTGCTGCCCTGTACATAGGATCATCAGTACCATCTTTCCAGATTCCATATATATGTGTTAATAAACAGTATTTGTCTTTTCCTTTCCGACTTACCTCCCTCTGTATAATAGGCTCTAGGTTTATTCACCTCATTAGGGCTGACTCAAATGCATTCCTTTTATAGTGGAGTAATATTTCATTGTATATATGCACCACAACTTTCTTATCCATTCATCTGCCAATGGACATTTAGGTTGCTTCCATGTCCTAGCTATTATAAATAGTGCTTCAGTGAACATTGGGGTACATGTGTCTTTTTCAGTTATAGTTTTCTCAGGGTATATACCCAGTAGTGGGATTGCTGGGTTGTATGGCAGTTTTATCCCTTGTTCTTAAAGGAATCTCCATAGTGATTGTATCGGTTTGCATTCCCATCAGTAGTGTGAGACAATTCCCTTTTCTCCACACCCTCTCCAGCATTTATTGTTTGTAGACTTTTTGATGATGGCCACCCTGACTGGTGTAGATGACACCTCACTGTGGTTTTGATTTGCATTTCTCTAATAATGAGCGATGTTAAGCAACTTTTCCTGTGTTTATTAGTTGTCTGTATGGCTTCTTTGGAGTGATGTCTGGTTAGGTCTTCTGAGCAGTTTTAGGTCCGTGGCATAACTGAGCAGAAAGCACAGAGATCACCCATATGCCCCTCCCCCCACAAGCACAGCTTCCCCCACTATTGACATCCCCCACCAGCACATTATTCTGATTGACTAACCTGCACTGACACAGTGTTATCACCCAGTGTCCATGGTTTACTTTAGGATTCATGCTTGGTGGTGGTGTACATTGTATCGGTACTGACAAATGTATAATGGCACGCATGCTCCATTATAGTATCATACAGATAGCAGCACTGTCCTAACAGTCCTCTGTGCTCTGCAGATTTATCCAGCCCTCCTCCCTAAATCCTGATAACCACTCACCTTTCTACTGTTTCCAGAGTTTTGCCTTTTCAAAAATGTCATATAGTTGGAACCTTGTAGTATGTAGCCTTTTGAGATTGGTTTCTTTCACTTGGTAAAATGCATTTAAGTTTCCTCCATGTCTTTTCATGACTTGATAGTTCGTTTCTTTACAGTGCTAAATAATATTTCATTGTCTGGAGGGACCACAGTTTATCTGTTCACCTACTGAAGCGCATCTCAGTTGTTCCAAGTTTTGGCAATTATGAATAAAATTGCTATAAACATTCATGTGCTGGTTTTTCTACGGACATACGTTTTCAGTTCACTTCAGTAAATATCAAGAAATAGGATTGCTGGATCATATGGCAAGCGTATGTTTCACAAGAAGCCACCAAACTGTCACACAAAGTGGCTCTTCCAAGGCTTCCCTGGTAGCTCAGTGGTAAAGAATCTACCTGCCAATGCAGGAGACACGGGTTCAGCCCCTGGTCCTGGAAGATCCCACGTGCCACGGAACAACTAAGCCTGGATGTCATAACTACTGAGCCTGTGCCCTACAGTCCAGGAGCCACTACCACTGAGGCTGTGTGCTGCAACTACTGGAGCCTGCGTGCCCTAGTGCTCACTCTCCACAACAAGAGAAACCGCCTCGATGAGAAGCCCACACACTTCAACAACGAGTAGCCCCTGCTTACCCTAAACAGAGAAGCCTAAGCAGCAACAAAGACCTAGCAGCCATAAATAAACAAATGAACTTTTTAAGTGGCAGCACCATGCTGCATTCCCAGCAGCAATGAATGCGGGCTCCTGTTGCTCCACATCCTAGCCGAAATATGGTTTTGTCATTCTGGATTTTGACCATTCTCATAGGTATGTAATGCTACTTAGTTGTGTTAATTTGCATTTCCCTGATGACTTACGACAGGGAGCATCTTTTCATATGCTTATTTGCCATATCTTCATCTTCCTTGAGGTGTCTCTAAGTCTTTGGCATATTTTTTTAAAAATCAGATCCCTCATTTTCTCATTGTTAAGTTTGTGTCCTTTGTATATAATAGTCTTTTTATCAGGTATGCCTTTACAAATATTTTTCTCCCAGTGTGAACTTGTCTTCTAATTCTCAACATTGTCTTTCACAGAGCAGAGCTTTTAATTTTAATGAAATCTATTCTGTCAGTTACCTTTTTCTCAATTATGGCTTTGGTGTTTTATCTAAAAAGTCATCACCAAACCCAAGGTCATCTCTATTATTTCTTATGTTACCTTATAGAAGTTTTATAATTTTGCATTTTACATTTTTAGTCTATGACCTGTAATTTTTGTGAAGAATGTAAAGTCTGTGTCTAGATTTGTTTTTTAATATATATGAGGATGTCCAGTTTTTCCAGCATTATTTGCTGAAGAGACTATCTTTGCTTCATTGGGTTGTCTTCACTCCTTTGTCAAAGATTAGTTGACTATAAGTGTGGGTCTGTTTCTAGGATCTATTGCTCTCCACTCTGTTCTACTGATTTGTCTATTCTTTCCACAATCCCACACTGTATGGATTATTGTATTCTCATAGTAAGTTTTAAAGTCTAATTGTTGCAGTCCTCTGAATTTGTTCTTCTCCTTCCATATTGAGTTTGCTATTCTGGATCTTTTGCCTCTCCATATAAATTTCATAATCACTTTGTCAGTAGTTACAAGATGACTTACTGCACTTTTGTTTAATATTGTTTTGAATCCATAGATCAAGTTGGGAAGAACAGATATTTTGACAATATTGAGTCTTTCTATCCACAAACATGGAGTATCCATTTATTTTGTTTTTATTTTGGCATAGTTTTGTAGCTTCCTTTTTATGGATCTTTTACAAATTTTATTAGGTTTATACCTAGATCATTTTGGGGAGTGCTGATAGAAATAATAATGTGTTTTTAATTTCACTGCTGGCATACAGGGAAATGATTAACTCTTGTGTATAAACCTTGTATAATCACTCATTAGTTCCAAAAGATTTTTTTGTTACTTCTTTCAGATTTTCTACGTAGACAACCAAGTCATCTGTGAACAAAGACAGCTTCACGTCTTCCTTTTCAACACATATACCTTAGATTTCCTTTTCTTATCTTATTGCATTGGCTAAGACTTGCAGTACAATCTTAGAAATCAGTAATGGGAAGGGACATACCTACCTTATTCCCAGTGTTGGGGCAATTCTAGAATCAGAACTTTCTGTAGAGTGCTGGCACTCAGGGCACCAATGAAGTAGGGATGGAGAACTGGAGATTGTGGCCTGACAGGCATGTTGGCTACACAGCATGACTCACCAGGCATGAGGCCCGCAAGGAGGGTGTGCTTGGGAACACAACAGGCTGGCCATCTGTTTTGCTTTGAATAATCAGCAAGTGTGAAAGTTGAACCTTGTGGCATTAGGGGAAAGAGATTCTTGGTTCTTGTTTATAGAGATGCTAAGTTGGGTGGGCAGAAAGCAAAACTAACAAACTCTCAGGGGTTGGATACAGCCATGGGACCCCAGGGGCTCAGTCCCTAAAGGTCTTTTGACACCTTTGAGGTGGCCCTAGGAAAGTATGCTCAGGGAAATACAGGGGAAGCCAGGGTTCAATGCATCAACCCAGGCAAAGAGCAAGAGGGAGGACAGTCTGTTCCTAGTCACCAGCACCCTTGATCTCAGTCAGAAGAGCAGACAGGGAACAGAGCCTACTGGCTAAGAAGTGCTTAGAAGGTTGACACACAAACTAAGGTCCCAAAGCAGGTCAAGGGGTCCACTTACTGCCATCTCTGGGAACCGCTGGCTTGTGTCACAGATGGAGGAATTCTCAAGGACCAAGCAAATGTGGGAGGAAGGGGATGAGGGGGCAGCAGAGCCAACCATTAGGAGCAGCAAAACAAGATTTTTATTGAAATGGGAAAAGGACTATGGGGTCCCAACAAATTGCTAACTCAGCCTAAGGCACCCTGGAAAGTCCTTCTTTGGGAATCACAACAGGAGTGGCTGGGAGCTTGGTTTGGAGTCAAATACACATGGGTCAAATACAGAATGCTTCACTCCAACTCCCAAGGCAAGTGACACCCTTAGAGGATCAACCCCTCCTTTCTGAAATGGAGACATTAAATGAAACTCTCTGTGTAAAGAACAGATTAGAATCAAATCAACATGAGGTCACTCTTAATATTTTCATTCTCAGGTATAGGATCTGCACCACCTTCTACCATTTTTCTAGAACAGGTGCATTCTCCAGAAAGATGCTTTTAGGGGTGGGACAGAGGAGAGGAGAAAGGCAACTCAGTTAGAGGCCTTGTCTCCATCTGACCACAGAGCAGGGAAAGCAGATTTAGGACAAACGATTCCCAGTCAAGTTTTGTTTTTGTTTTTTCTTCTGTTTGTTTGTTTCAGGAATGCGAAGTTTTCCATCTTATTTCTCTATGTTCCTAACAACCGCTTTACCCCCCACCATATCTCCCTCTCATTTTGTGCTTTCCACTGGATTCACATGAGAAGTTGGACAGGGAGACAAAACTAATGAAGCACTGGGCACCAGAAGGGTTAAAAAATCCCTCCATCATCATTGACCATACCAGGCCAGTTTTGCCTGTAGAGGGTGGAGAGGTATAGAGGTAAGGAGCAGGGCTCTGGTACAGCCTGGCAGGATGCCTGGCAGCTGTGCTATGTTTCATGGTAGGGGGATTAGAGGAAAGGACAGCCCCCTCCCTACTCTCCTGTGCTTTGCCTGACCCGAACCTGGAGCCTTCGCCCACAAGCCTTCAGGCAATGCCAGCCATCGGCACCATGTGGCCCTTCTCTAGAAACCAGTGAGCCAGCTTGCCTATGAGCAGGGAACCCAGCTCAGCCTGGGCATAGGGGAATGACCAGTTGGTGCGGAGGGGGAAGACATGGCTTCTTTGTGGCCTGCGTGGTGGCTGGACAACTCAGCAAAAGAGGAAGCCAGACCCAGCCCTGGCCTTCTCAGAGACAAGCCCCACTTTGCAGGGGATACTTCCAAGAAGTGAGAGGGATTCATGTGTACACCATGTCCTCACCCCAGGCCCCACAGTCATCAGGACTATGTGGCCAACATGCTTTACAGATTGGCGGGACTAAGTAAGCCTAAGTCACTCAACCTCACAGTACCTTGATTTTCACAGCTGAGAATTGGCTCTTGCCATCACCTCCTTTAACTCCTTCTTCAACCGTGCCTGGTGGGCTGTGTCCTCACTCACAGGTATACCAACCTCTGCCCAGGAAGGAGGCACATCTCTGGCCACTGTGATGTCTGTCTGTCTAGTGAAACATGAGCAGCATGGCTTATTTCCCATCTGAGAAAGAGCAACAGCGATGCACTCTTCTTTTCTTGTGGCCACGATTCCAGAAATGCCCCAGATGGAGGTGATTCACGACTCTGATTCTGGAGGACAGATGACATGGAACAGAGCTGACATGGGTAGACACACACGGCACCAATAAGAAATGTGGAGGAGGGATTAATGTAACGCACCCTGCCCTGACCGATAGATGAAGCATTTCCTCACCTCCTCATGCGGTTGCAGCTCTGAGCCCAGCCCCACCCTGCATGGGAGCACGTCTCCCCCTCCACCATGATTTCCCACAGCACGCATGACACTGATGTTGCATATCTTCCATTTTTATTTTGCTTATGCTCTGTCTCCCGTTAAATGAATGCCAACTCTGTAAAAGCAGGACTCTGTCTCCTGTTCATAACTGTGTCTTTCTCACCAGGAACTGTGCTTGGCACAGGGAAAGTACTCACGAAACATTGAACAAATAAACATAAGGTAGTAGAAATTAACCTAGGCTCCACCCTAAATGAAATGTATATGTTTTTAATCTTCAGAATGGCTCCATGTTTCAAACAATGCTATAAGGTCCCCACTTGACAGACAAGAACACAGAAGCATGGAGGTTAACAGAACTTTCCTGAGGTCATACGCTGCATGAGCGTGCGAGTCCAGTTCACTCTTTCAGTCTGTCACCAAGACCTTCTTTGCAGCTTTGTTGAAAGTGTTAGTCATTTGGTCATGGCTGACTCTGTGAGACCCCATGGACTGTAGCCCATCAGGCTCCTCTGTCCATGGCATTCTCCAGGCAAATACAGGGGTGGGTTTCCATTCCCTTCTCCAGGGATCTTCCCGATCCAGGGATTGAACCTGGGTCTCCTGCATTGAGGGCAGATTCTCTATCATCTGAGCAGTATTAGCATATCATCTAGGAAAGAGGTACAGTGCTTGAACACCTGAAAAAATCAGCAAGTAATAGAAACCAGGTGTTGCCATGAAAAGGTGGATGGTGGTAGTGTGCACAGAACTCTAACTTTTTACACAAATGCAGTTGGAAGAGTCTTCCTTCATGGGAGCATAGCCTTCAGATGCCCACAAACATCAGTTTATTTTCCTGAACATAATTTGTTCCTTCCTGCAGCCAAGTGGGCCTGGTCAGGATGTTTCCTGTGAATTAACAAAGGTATTTTAGCTTAATGCTCATGACCTAAGAGGCACGGTTCCCAGAGATGAGCCATTATGTGTAATTGACGCTTAGAGGCAACATCCCTTTAGTGATGAATTTGTAATAGAACACAGAGGTTCTTCCCTATTGTGCTCAGACTTTCAGCCTCCAGAGCTGTGAGACAGTAGATTTCTGGTGTTCTGAGCTGCCCAGCATGTTGCATTTAGTCACCATGGCCCTGGAACACTTGTGCAGAGTGGAAGTGGAAGCAACCGCATCTTGGGCCAAGGTGATGAGCCAATGGGACTCAGAGGGCCCCAGGTATTCTGTTCCTTGAGCCACAAGGAAGACCACCCATGTGGGAGATAATGAAGCCCGGACACCAGGCTAAATGGAAACAAGAAAGCATCTTGATGGAAACAAGACCACTTTCTAGTCCCCAAACCCCTGCCACCAACTTAGAACTCTTCCTAGGACTCTAATATACTCCAACAGATGCCATCTTTGATCTTATTGCCATGAGTAGAATTCTTTGGTTTGCAGGTGACTAGATACAACATTCGGAGAAGCCAATGGCAAGCCACTCCAGTACTCTTGCCTAGAAAATCCCATGGATGGAGGAGCCTGGTAGGCTGCAGTCCGTGGGGTCGCTATGGGTCGGACACGACTGAGCGACTTCACTTTCACTTTTCACTTTCACACATTGGAGAAGGAAATGGCAACCCACTCCAGTGTTCTTGCCTGGAGAATTCCAGGGACGGGGGAGCCTGGTGGTCTTCCGTCTATGGGGTCACACAGAGTCGGACACGACTGAGTGACTTAGCAGCAGCAGCAGCAGCAGCAGATACAACATTATAAATGTCATTTGCATCTCCCCTGAGATCTTGTTCTGCAGCTTCCCAACTCTAAGATCAAGCCAGAGGGTGTCTTGCCCCAGGGAACCAGGACTAGGGAACACAAAGTCCTTCAGTCAGCGCTGTAGCTGGGAACTGAGTTTATGAGAACTCTTCAGCGAAACAAGAGAGGGGAAACTGAGAAGTTGCCAAGAGAATGTTGTTTTTCTTGTCTTTTTCTTCAACACATCAGGACTAAGCCTATAAGCCAAAAACCAAACTTCTTTGGAGCTGCAGGGGTATTCCTTCAGTTCAGTCGCTCAGTCGTGTCCGACTCTCCGCGACCCTATGAATCACAGCACGCCAGGCCTCCCTGTCCATCACCAACTCCCGGAGTTCACTCAAACTCATGTCCACAGAGTCCGTGATGCCATCCAGCCATCTCATTCTCCGTCGTCCCCTTCTCCTCCCGCCCCCAACCTTTCCCAGCATCAGAGTCTTTTCCAGTGAGTCAACTCGTCGCATGAGGTGGCCAAAGTATTGCAGTTTCAGCTTTAGCATCAGTCCCTCCAATGAACATCCAGGATTTATCTCCTCTAGAATGGACTGGTTGGATCTCCTTGCAGTATAAGGGACTCTCAAGAGTCTTCTCCAACACCACAGTTCAAAAGCATCGATTCTTCGGCTGTCAGCCTTCTTCACAGTCCAACTCTCACATCCATACATGACCACGGGAAAAACCATTGCCTTGACTAGACGGACCTTGGTTGGCAAAGTAATGTCTCTGCTTTTTAATATACTATCAAGGTTGGTCATAACTTTCCTTCCAAGGAGCAAGCGTCTTTTAATTTCATGGCTGCAATCAGCATCTGCAGTGATTTTGGAGCCCAAAAAAAGAAAGTCTGACACTGTTTCCACTGTTTTTCCATCTATTTCCCATGAAGTGATGGGACCAGATGCCATGATCTTTGTTTTCTGAATGCTGAGCTTCAAGCCAACCTTTTCACTCTCCTCTTTCACTTTCATCAAGAGGCTTTTGAGTTCCTCTTCACTTTCTGCCATAAGGGTAGTGTCATCTGCATATCTGAGGTTATTGATATTTCTCCCGGCAATCTTGATTCCAGCTTGTGCTTCTTCCAGCCCAGCGTTCCTCATGATGTACTCTGCATATAAGTTAAATAAGCAAGGTGACAATATACAACCTTGACGTACACCTTTTCCTATTTGGAACCAGTCTGTTGTTCCATGTCCAGTTCTAACAGTTGCTTCCTGACCTGCATACAGGTTTCTCAAGAGGCAGGTCAGGTGGTCTGGGATTCCCATCTCTTTCAGAATGTTCCACAGTTTATTGTGATCCACACAGTCAAAGGCTTTGGCATAGTCAATAAAGCAGAAATAGATGTTTTTCTGAAACTCTCTTGCTTTCTCCATGATCCAGCGGATGTTGGCAATTTGATCTCTGGTGCCTCTGCCTTTTCTAAAACCTGCTTGAACATCTGGGAGTTCACGGTTTACATACTGCTGAAGCCTGGCTTGGAGAATTTTGAGCATGACTTTACTAGCGTGTGAGATGAGTGCAATTGTGCGGTAGTTTGAGCATTCTTCGGCATTGCCTTTCTTTGGGATTGGAATGAAGACTGACCTCTTACTGCCTGCTATATGTAGGCTGTGCAGTGCATGGATGACCTTTCTGCTCTAGGGGACTTGGAGGGGAGACAAGAGTTGATGGAAGGAGCCACAGAAGCCCCACCATGGATGCAATCTTGGACAGGCACATGAGAAGCAGTGGAATCTTGGAAACCTGAACTCTTTGTCTAAATGAGATCCAGATTTATCTAAGGAGCCTGTTTCTGAGGTTTTAGGGAGCCAAAATAATACATACATTGTTTTCCTCCTGTTTTATTTTCCTGGGCTGCTATTATAAAGTACCACAAACTAGAGCTATAGATGAATATAGTTACATGATTCAAAATAAATACATCAAAATATATATTATTACACTTTGCAGTGAGTCTAGACAGGGTGATAGAAATATGTAACTCTTCCATAAACGTTCAGATTTCAGGGGTTGGGCCACGCCTCATTCCCTTGACCATGGACACCCATCTAGCTGTGTCTCTGTCATAGGCTGGTCCTCAAGAAATGTTAAATAAATGCATTCAGTTCAGTTCAGTTGCTCAGTTGAAATGAGTGGATGTATTCATATGGGATGTTGGTCAATGTGGCACAGTAATTAAATGCCTCCTTTCAGTGTTTCATCATCACAACTTTTCAATTTTGTGAAGCTATGCATCAGTCATTAGTAACAAGTGATCTGTGTAAATAAATAAAAAATAAATCAGAGAGAATTATTTCAAAGGAATATGGCCACACTGCACTGTCTGAAGGAACTGTCTGCATGAGACCACCCTCATTGAAGATACCACTGCAAGTTCAAGCTCTCCAGAGACACTCTCACAGCAAAGCACCCTCTACAAATCTGAGGGATCCCACTGCCCCTCACAGGCTAAATACCTTGCTAGAACAAGTCACAGAAATCTGGCAAGTACAGATGTTAGGTAATGAAAGGGTGCTCATAGAAATGGCCAAAGGCAGAGAGGTACAGGGCCAGGCAGGGGACCGTGTGAAGCTGCCATGCCCTCTGGATGTTTCAGCCTCCCAGTGCCACCTGTGATGATGCACACCAAGTGTCACCACCCGGGAGGCTCAGCCCAGTGTCCGTGTCCAGAGTTTAACTGGGGTTTCATGATGTAGAGTGACTGAGTCATCAGCCATGTGGTTGGACTCCATCCCCAGCTCCCTTCCTCTTCTGGGAGGTCAGGCTGATCCCTTGTGTCCCAAGCCCCACCTGCTAATCATGTGATGATTCTCCTTGGTGTGGCCAGGCCCATTCTGAGTCACCTGTTAGCACAGAGGGGGGCCATCCTGCTTCGTGAAATTAGAAGACTATCAGATGTGATGACGATGAGTCCTGTGTGAAAAGCAAATACCCTCTCATCCCTCAAGGAATTCCACAAGGTTAGGAGATTCCTCCCACGAGCAGGATAAAAGTCAGAGCTCTCTAGTTGGGTCATATTCCTCACCACACACTGCCCCAGCAGGTGGCTGTGCCATGAAGAAACAGATATTGACAATGTCAATTTCTGGATCCAAGAGTGGAAGCCCCTTTGAAAGAATATTTAAGTTTATGAAGAGCTAGGTGTTGGGCATTTCAGAGAAGCCCCCATACAAACTTATGCAACACAAAACACATGAAATCAAAGTGTATTTTCTGTCCTTCTGAGGTCATTAGCAAGACAAACAAGTGATGGCAAAACTACTGACCATTCATAAAGATGGGGACAAGAACAACATCGCTTTTCTTCTGGAGGAGCTTCTGCCTGTAAATAAATAAACAGCAGTCTTCATCAATAAAAAGCAGTGAGGAGTGTGATTCCTTTTTATCCAACAACTGATTACTTGGTGCCTGTTGTTTGTAAGATGGACATCAGTTCTGGGAATCTCCACTTTGCTTCGGTGTTCATGTTTATCACAAGATCTTTCCATAAAGGGGCCCCTTGTCCCAAGTCTCCTGAAAGAACTCCAAAGAGTAATCACCTTATTTTTAAAATATCCAAATAGCAATCTTTATCTCTGGAAATGCATGTGTTTGTGAGTGCTCAGTCATGTCTGACTCTTTGCGACCCTGTGGACTGTAGCCCACCAGGGTCCTTTGCCATGGGATTTCTCTGGCAAGAATACTGGAATGGCTTACCATTGCCTCCTCCAGGGGATATTCCCCACCCAGGGATTAAACCCACATTTTCTGCATCACAGGTGGATTCTGTACCACTGAGCCACCTGAGAAGCCCTATTTCTGGGAAGGACATTGGCTAAAGAGCCAGTCACTGTTTGCTCAAAACACACAGCAGGAGTTTTAGGCTGAATTGTGTTCCCTCCAACATTCATATGTTGATGTCCTGGTTACCCTAGGACCTCAGAATGCAGACTGGGAAAAAAGAACCCTTAAATAGGTGATTACAGTAAAATGAGGTCATGAGGATGGGTCCTAATCCAACAGAACTAGTGTCTTTGTAAGATAATATCAGGACACAGACAGCACAGGGATGACTATGTGAGGATACAGGGAGAAGACAGCTGTTTACATGCCAAGGAGAGAGACCTCGGGAGAAGCCAGCCCTTCCCACACCTGGATCCCAAATGAATGGATGAATAGTTGGATGGATAGCTGGGTGGATGGATGGATGGATGGATGAATGGAGGTGGGTAGATAAATGGATGGATGGATGGGTGGGTGGGTGTAACGTAGAGGATGAACAATTGTAAGTGGTGGGGCTGAAATGAATCTGGAGCATGTGCCACAAAAGAGATGATGACATCCTCTCTCACACCCTCCCTTGATACGGTGCCTCCCTAGTGAACTCCTCAGACACAGAGAGGTCTCAGCCAAATCCTTTTCTCAAATGGTCAGAAAGGAACAGAAGGACAATAAACCTCCTGCTTCATTCTTTTTCTGTGTGAGCCATTCTAACCTCTACTATCAGACTACCCTTTCCTAAACACCTCTTCTCATTTCATCCTTTTTCAGCAACCCCCATGTTCACCCCACTTACCATGGCCCTTAACCATGCCCTCTAGAACCCTAGAAAAAGTTGTATTTATACTGAGACTATTGACTGCAGAGTATTAGGAAACTGTGCCGATAAATGACTCATGCTTTGGAGTCAGGTGATGGGATTTCAGAAGCAAGAAAACAAAAATAGCAACAGCAGCAAGTGTGTATTGAGCACTGATCATGTGAAGACACCTCACTCAGGGCTTCATTCCTATCCCAGACGGCAGACCAACAGCAACCCCCAAACTCACATTTTTATTGGCACCTTTGTCAATAGGACAACTCAGCCTTTGGATCAATTCGATCTTGTGACCATTGATTCTGCAAGTGTCAGGGGCTGACTGTGAGGAAGGTCACCTAAGGCCCTTCCTTCCTTACCCCAAGGTGAATTAAGAAACGCCTCTTGGCTGGGGGACAATCACCATCACCTCCACAACTACCTTACTGGAAGGTGGGAGGGTGCAGGGATGTCCTTAAGATGCAGGAGCTCCTATCTTCTTGTTCGGGCTGGCACCACCATGTGCACTGCCCACTTACTGGGCTGGATTAGCGGATCCCTCACAGCCTGCCTTGGACTAGTGGGGAGCCAAAGCACAGGGATGTGGTGATTAGTGGAGCTTGGGCTAAAAGCCAAAATTATGATTAGGGGCTTAACAGGGAGCAGAGCCCATCTGTGGCTTCCCTTGTAGAAAAGCTGAGAGCTAGAGCAACAGTCCAGAGCCAGGGGCCACCCTCTGACCCTCTCTCTTTTTCTCCGACTTGCTGGATGCTGTGCCCACCAAGGATCAGCACCAGAAGAGGCAGAGCTCTCCATGGCCATGCCCACTGGTGTAAGAACATGCTCAGGGGTCTCCTTCCTTCAAAACCCTACCTGTGACACTTGACGAAGACTCCTTTCTTGACCAAGTTTAGTCAACTTCATTGAGCCCCCTTCTTGACTAGGTTTTGACCTTGTTCCGCCTTAGTATGAATCCACTTAAGTCAGTTTTAGCAAGAATATGTTAACCTTAATAGTTCCTCTCAGTAATTTTCCATGCACTGATCCCTCATTCTCCCCATTGGCTATAAATTCCCACTTGTCCCTGGAGTTGTATTCCCTCCCCTGTTGCAATAGTCTTGAACAAAGTCTCCCTTCCTGCTCTAACAAATGTCAGAATATGTCTTATATGTCCTTACACCCAACATTTCTTTTCTTTCACTACTCTTTTTCTTGGCAAACTTTGTAACAAACCTTTCCAGACCCTCTCCTGCCCCTAGGCCAGATGTCTCTGGAACTCATTGTGAAAGGGCTTCTGTCTTCTCCATCTTGCTGGACTGGCTTCTGTCCAAGCCACCCTGGACTCCATGGATCCAACTCCAATGGCCACATCCCTGTTTCGACAACTCCTTCTCTAGGCAGAACTCAACATACTGTCTGCTCCCTCCTTTCAATGTATAATTCTCTCAACTCCTAGGACATCTCCCTAACCTTGTCCTTCCTGCATCTCCCTGACCACCGTCACCTCCATCTCTGAAACATGTTGCTCATTGTCTCCCTAAATCCAATGTGTTTGACTCTCTGGGAGTCTCCTCTGTTCTCTCTCTTCTTCTTTGTGTTTCTCTCCTGCCCTAGGAGACCTCAGACAGTCCCAGAGATTTAGACACTGTGGGCATGCTGATGACTCCCAGGATTTATCTCTTGATGTCTCCCGGAGGCTCAAGACTTCTATGTTTAACTGACAGCTCAATATTTGCATTGGGACATTTGAGAGATCTCAAACTTACTTTGCCTAAAGCAAAATCATTTTTCCCCCAACACACACACAAAACAGAAAACAAAACAGAAACTATCACTCCCCCGGCCTTCCTCCATCCAGTCAATCACTCATTTGACAAGTGCCCATTGAGTGCCTACTATGGGCAAGCATGGTTCTAGGTGGTGGGACGCTGCAGTGAACAAAAGAGGCAAAAATTCCCTTATAGCAAATGACAGTACCATGCACCCAACTCCTTAAATCAAAGGTCCAGGAACTATCACCAATTCTATTCTTTCCCTACATTAGTGGTTCTCAACTGGGTGCCTCTCCTGCCAGAGGATATCAGGCAAGGTCTGAAGACAATTGTGTTGTCATAATAGAGAAAATGTGCTATTGGGATCTTGTGTATAGAGGTCAGAGGTGCTGCTCAAATCCAACAGTACACAGGATAGCCCCTTCCACCCCGGACAACTAGGAATGATCCAGCCCCAAATGTTACAATGCCAAGTTCAAGAAGCCCTGTCTTCATGTCCTCATCCAGCCCGTTTAAACATGTACCACTGGCTTTGCCTCCAACATTTATCCCAACCTTACAACTTCTCCACACATCCACGGCCACCAACCTGGTATAAAGTTCCATTCTCTGTCATATGGTTATTGAAATGATTATTTGGACATTGAGTTTTCTCTTTTTTTCACCAGACTTTCCTGTCTTCATAGGTTGCATTTTCCTTCTCAGTATCCCAGGCAACTGTCAGAAGACTTGGCACTTTTTCATGGGTATCATCACCATCATCACCACCATCATCACCATCTTTATCACCACCGTCATTACTACATCATCACCATCATTTCCAGCGTCACCATTACAACTGTCATTATCATCATTTTCACCTGGATTGTCACCACCACTATCACTGTCATTATCACCATCATCATCATCATCGTCATCATTGTCACTATCCATCCACCATTGACTCTATTCTAGGACCTGTGCTGGGTCCTTTATACACATCATCTGCTCTAATCCCCCACCTCTATCTGAGGCGAGCATCACTCCCCTAACTTAATAAAAATATCCTACTAGCTGAGTGATTAGTTTCTCAAATCTGGAACCAGGCTACCTGGTTCTGTCAAGTTACCTCTAAGTGATGTTAGGGATAAGTTATTTTAATTTCACTGCTCCTCAGTTTCCTTCCCTGAAAAATGGGAGAAATAGTGCTCTCTTCACAGAGTTATTGTCAGGATTACAAGAGGTAGTCTGGGGGAAGCAATCCATGGTGAACCAGCTTACAACAACTCAAAAAGTGTTGGCCAGTCATCAGGTTGTTGAAAGAAAATAAGGAAAGTGAGGCTCACAGGAGTTAAATACCTTGCTCATACGGTGAAGCCATACGGTACGTGGTTAACCCACAGCTCACTCCACCACAAAAGGCTGCCTCCTTCCAGGACCAAGAAGTGTCTCCTGGAAAAAGAATAAAGAGCAAATGAATGAAAACTGAACGCCAAGACTGACCACCCAGCTCCTTTGTTCCAAGAGACTCCAGGGACACAGAAGACTTTCCTTCCTGATTTCCATGAAATATTCTAAAAATAGCAAAAGCCCTGAATTAGGCTCTTACTGTTTTTACAACTCTGACCTTTCAAAAATCTCTCTGAGCCTGTCTGTACCATTTTAAAGGGAAAGTGGGATGAAATCCCTCCTCCCTCTTCTCTGTTCTCCTGGACATTATCCTAATCATCTCCTTCCACCAGCCTGCTGACTTCTATGCACCTGCTCTTAAGCCCCTGGCCTCCGAGCCCAGCCTTCCAAGAACAGAGACAAGGAGGCCGTGATGTATCACTGACATTTGCTCCACTGTAAATTAGCTTGTCTGCAAAGCTAGAGAAATTACACAGAGAAAAAGTTGCCTAAAGTTCATTTTTTATTACAGTGATGGAAGCAAGTATCATTAGGGGCCTTCCTTTGGCAGCTGAGAAATAGAGAGACAGAAAAGGCCTTCACTCCCTCCTCACCTGAAGAGGAAGGGCCCCAGCAATCTGTCCTTGACCCTGGTGGGTGGACAGGACCCTAGTGGACTTCATCCCTCTAGAAGATGGCCTTGGAGGTATGCTCAAAAGCCCTTTTCCTTATGCAGGGCCCTGAGGATTGCATGTAGGGTGGAATATCCTCTGCCTCTTACTGCCTTCCCACCCCTTTGAGCATGCTGTGCTGACAATATTCTACCTGCATGAAGTGCGCTTCCCTCCTTTCCAACTCTTACACACCCAGCGACACTGAGCTGGGGAGTCACTTCCTCCCGGAAGTCTTCCCTGAATGACTTCCATGTAAATCTCTCTGTTCGCTCTCATTCCCTCATGGGGCTTGGCCAGTGTTCCATAATATCCTCTGATAATATCTCTTTGCTCCTGGTAACATCCCTAAATAACGCCTAGAAGGACAGGTAAATTCTCTGGCACCTTGATCCTCTGCTCATAATACACAGCCCTCCAGGTACCCTCCTAGGAAACTACCTGAGGGAAACAGGGCTTCTTGGCTAAGCCCAGATTGAAAGAGGATGCTGGCACCAAGTTCTCCCCTGGTCTAGGCAGCAGAGATAAACAGGGCTGATCCTGCCAGTCTCTGGGGTCCCGTTTCTCTCTGCTTCTCCTCACCTGTCAGGGACCTCAGCCAGAAACAAGAGCCAGGCTTGATTCTCACCCCACCCCCTGTCCATCCCCAGGACCTGCTGCTTAACCTTGTAGAGAATTCTCTCCATCCCTTGTCTCCATCCTTACCTGGCTCAGAGTGGTATCTCCTTCCTCCTGTTGAGTCCTGCCCCCAAGGCCACGGGTGTAGCTAACACTGATGGGGCCTCTTTGTAACCATTGCCAAAAGCCCCCTGATCATCCCTAATAGGCTTCCCGACTCGCAATTACGCAAAGGTGCCCACTTCAGCAAACGCCCTATAGCACCCCAACCAATCACCTAATGCCAACCTTCCAGCAGGAATTTTCTATCTTGAGGCTATAAAATTTGGCTATTGACTCACAAAACCAGTCAACGCTCCCTGGTCTGTCAGGAATTGTTGGCTTGCTGCGTTCATATTGCCCACTTTATCTCTACTCTTTGTTCTTAGTAAACTGACTCCCTTCTGAAATGCTGTGTGGTTGGAAATTCTTTTCCAACCCGGGCTCAGACTGCCTCAACAATTCTAGCCCAGCAGGGTTCAGGCTTCCTTCTTTTTAAAAAAATTTTATTTATTTTTAATTCTAGGATAACTGCTTTAAAATGCTGGGTTATCTCTGCTATACATCAACATGAGGCTTCTTTCTTCCCAGATTCTTTCTCAAGAATGGCAAGGTGGCAAAGCCAAAGCACACACCACATCAGATCCCCCGACACACCCTGGGAGGAGCCTGGCTTCAGAGTTGCCAAGAACCAGGACCTCGGCACTCCTTGGCAGGTCGTGAAAGTCCTTGGACTTTCCCAGTCAGCCCCCAGGCTCCCGAGTTGCAGGTGCCAAGAATTGTCCATCACCTTCTACCTGAGATGCGACGGTCTCCTCTTGACACCTGTACTTTCCACGCCAGCAGCCAGGGGCTGGTGACATGTTCAGAGGGGAGGGCAATGGAAAACCTGCCCTAGACGTGTATGCAAACCCAGCCTCACCGGAGGCACACATTGGACCCTGGCCATGGAGACAGACCTATCTATACCTCTTCCCCGGTGCACACGAGGCTGTCCCTGCTGCCCCATCTGGATGGACAGGGTATTGTTCTGGAATAAGATTTGCGGCAACCACAGCCTGAGCAGCTCCCCAGGCTGAGTGCAAATCACGCCAACATGAAAAGGAGCATGAGGCATCTGCTAGGCTTCCACGTGGAAGCCTGGTTCCCAGCACCCGCACCCCACCCCCAGGCCATCTGTCAACAGGTCACGTGGAGAGCAGCATCTCCAGCTGTGGGGAAGCCATCTCACCCTTGGAAGGATCTGCAATATCTTGGCAGACCTGTCGTCTTTTGAACACCATATACTGGAGGAAAAGAGGAAGATGTCCCGGCAGGCTGGAGGTGAGGTCTCGTGTGTGTGGGAAAGAGAAGCAGCATCACAAGACTGTCCCAGATGTCTGCCTGCTCTGGTGGGCAGCACAGAGATTCTGAAGAATCCCACCCCACCTGGCAACCCACCCTTGCAACAAAGGAGCTTCTAATGCAGCGATGGTGCAGATCATCCAACGGCCAGACTCCCCTCAGAGCAGGAGCACCTCGCGGACCAGCGACGGCAGCGACAGGTGAGTGTCTGTTATACAGCATCTCTGATGGTTCTGGGATCTCTCAGGGCAAAGCCTGCAGAGGGGCCTGGACTAGACTCCTGGTGTAGGTGGCTTAAGCAGCAGAAATCTGGGGCCTCCCAGTTTGGAGGCTAGAGGTGCCACTCTAGAGAGGGCTCACCTCCCGCCATGAAGATGGCGAGCTTCTTGCTGTGTGCTCTCATGGCAGAGCGAGCCACCTCTCTGGTCTCTCTTCTTAATAGAGAGTATTAGTCGCTTAGTTGTGTCCAACTCCTTGCAACCCTATGGACTGCAGCCCTCTAGGCTCCTCTGTCCATGGGATAATCCAGGCAGGAAGACTGGAGTGGATTGCCATTTCCTCCTCCAGAGGATCTTCTTGACCCAGGGATGGAACCCAGGTCTCCTGCATCACAGGCAGATTCTTTACTGTCTGAGCCACCAGGGAAGGCCCCTCTTCTTATAGGGAGACCTCCTATGGGATCAGCCCTCACCCTTGGGACTTCAGCGAACCCCAACTACCTTCTCAGAAGCCTCATCTCCGAATACATCTTCTAATACATTAGACATTAGAGCTTCAGCAAAGGAATCTGGGTGGTGGGGACATAATTTGGTCTGAAGCAAAGAGAGACAGACCACCAGGACTGTGTTTCTGAACTGAAACAAAAGAGCAAGCACGAGCTCCCTCCAAGGATCCAGTCCTGATCCAGGCCTGGGTTTCTCACCATGTCTACATAAACAGGCAGGTCTGGGGGACTTCCCAGGTGGCACAGTAGTAAAAGAATCTGCTTGCCAATGCAGGAGGCTCAGGAGACCCAAGTTCAATCCCTGGGTGGGAAAGATCCCCGGAGGAGGAAATGGCAAATCACTCCAGTATTCTTGCCTAAAAAATTTCATGGACAGAGGAGCCTGGCAGGTTCCAGTCAAGGGGTCTCAAAGAGTCAGACATGATTGAGCACTCAAGCAAAATTCTCTTCTCTGGGGGGTCACTAAGTGTGACATTGTGATTTGTAATTAAAAGTATATCTTTTGTTTTTCTTTGGTTCCCAGCACAGAGTTCCCCAAACCCTAGGTATTTCCTAAGTGAAAAGAGCTGGGAAGGAGCCTTTTGCTATGTTAATGAGATGACTTTGGGGGAGCCCCCAGGTGAACTAAGGATGGGGCTGGTTGCCAGGGGAACCAACCCTGTGATAAGAAGATTAGAATGTTCAATCTCACCCCAGACCCCCGAGGAAAGTGAGGCTAGAGACAGAATCCATCAACAGTGGGCTGGTGATTTTTTGTCATTAAACACCACCACCACACCACCTGCGTAAGGGAACCTCCATAATACCTGAAGAGAATGGGATTCAGAGAGCTTGCAGATTGGTGACCCCATAGAGACTTGTCAGGAGAGGTTCCAGGCAGGCGGGAGGTCACCGGGGGGCTCTGATGCTATGGGAAACATGGGTAGCACAGGGGAATGACCAATAGGGTAGGGAGGAATTGGGACTCAAAAAATCTTCGGATCCTTTTATTCACTGTCTGTTGGTCTTCCCAGCAAGCATAGGGGATGCATGGGGAAACCCTCCTTTGGGTGTCTTGTCTGCAGGTGGAGAGTGTCTTCCCCAACTCTTCCATCCTCATCCAAAGGCTCCCAGACCCCCACTAACCCTGTAGACCATTTGTCCCAAGAGTCCTCGCCCTGTGACTCTGTCCCATCAGGCTGCCTGTGAGCACAAGATCTGACCCTGAGAATCAAACATCTTCACTCTCCTTTCTTTTCTTAGTTCTCCTTTTTTTTTTAAAATTGGAGGATAATTGCTTTACGATGTTGTGTTAGTGTCTGCTGTACAACAACATGAATCAGTTATATGTGTGTGTGTGTATATATATCCCTCCCTCTTGAGCTCCCCTACCCCACCTTCGCATCCCATCCCTCTAGGCCATCACAGAGCACCCAGCTGAGCTCCCTGCGCTATACAGCAGCTCCCCACTAGCTGTTTTTCTGTTTTGCTGCTACTGCTAAGTCACTTCAGTCGTGTCCGACTCTGTGTGACCCCATAGAAGGAAGCCCACTAGGCTCCCCCGTCCCTGGGATTCTCCAGGCAAGAACACCGGAGTGGGCTGCCATTTCCTTCTCCGTTTTTCTGTTTTACTTCCCTTTAAACCTTTGCGTTTCAGTCCATCTTTGGACAAATGCAAGCAGTCAGAGGTGGAGAAGGAGCTTCTCAGGCTGTTCAAGGACAAGGTCCCCTCCCTGCACTCTCTTGTCTGTGCCGTGCTTAGTCACTCACTCGTATCGAGCTCTTTCAGACCCCATAGACTGTAGCCTGCCAGGCTCCTCTGCCGATGGGTTTCTCCGGGCAAGAAAACGAGTGGGCTGCCATTTCCTTCTCCGGGGCTCCACTGTCTTAGTTGACACAAACACTGCTTTTTTTTTTTTTTCCTTTATAGTGTTTCCATTAGAGCAAGGGCCATGGCTAATTATCAAATACACAATACCATTTTAATGATAATTATAGGTTTTCTGTGTCCCAGCAAAGCTCACACTCCAGTAGAGATGGGTTAAATGCTCCTGGGTCAGGGAAAGCGGGTGGAGGGATAGCTGCGCCCAGATTCCACCTGCCTGCCACGATGTGAAGCATAATTTACGATCCTGCCATCTGACCGACGTGCATAATTCTCTTTAAAAGAAAGCCCAAGCACGGCACTCGCTGCAGGTCTTCCCTGCCTGTGTTATCTGACAACATGGGCACCGACCCATAAGGAGTCTGGACAGCTGGGGCAGAGAAGGTCCAAATAGCTCCTTCCAAAGCAGCCTCTTGACTGAGTCACGCTATGTGACATGGAGCTGATGACTCAACCTCTCTGAGTCCCGGCAGGCCCCTTTTCAGATAAAGCAGTAAGTACTTGCCAGACTGAACACACAGGATCCAGCAAACATCCAACCAGATAAAGAATGTGAAATCATGGTTTGAGGAAAACACTAGTCCCTGAAGTCCATGGTCACCCTATGAGTTTTCTGGGGCTGTGATGATAAAATGCCACAAATCAGGGACTTGAACAGCAGACATGTGTTCTCTCTTGGTTCTGGAGGCCAGACATCTGAGATCCAGGTGTTGCAGAGCCATGTTCCCTCTGAGAGTCTGAAGGGAGCCCTTCCTGCCTCTTGCAGCATCTAGAGGTTGCTAGGAGTCCTCAGCTTTTAGAGGCTCTTCGCCCGTCTTCACCTCTCCCCCCGTCTGCATCCTCTGCTTCCTCTTCTTACAGGGATATCAGTCATCAGAGCTGCTGCTGCTGCTAAGTCACTTCAGTCATGTCCGACTCTGTGAGACCCCATAGATGGCAGCCCACTAGGTTCCTCCGTCCCTGGGATTTTCCAGGCAAGAGTACTGGAGTGGGTTGCCATTGCCTTCTCCGAGTCATCAGAGCAGGGCCACCCTAATCTAGTATCGACTCATCTTAACCCTTGACATCTGCAAAGGTCAGGCTGCAGGAAGATCTCTGGTGTTCCTGCAAAGCACTTAGAAACGCACGTGGCACTTAGAGCTTTGCAAGTGTTCGCCATTACTATTTCTAAAGTAATTTCACAAAGTTAACAAACAGCCAACTCATTGGAAAATACCCTGATGCTGGGAAAGATTGAAGGCAAAAGGAGAAGAGGGAGTCAGAGGATAAGATGGTTGGATGGAATCATCTATTCAATGAACATGAACTTGGGCAGACTCCAGGAGACAGTGAGGGCCAGGGAAGCCTGGAGTGCTGCCGTCCATGGGGCTGCAAAGAGTTGGATCCGACTGAGCAATTGAGCAACAACTTTGAAAATGCAAATTGACTTTGTGATTTTCCTTCTTCCTACAAAGACGCTGCTTATTTCCTTACTGGAGTCCTGCTGCCGTCCACGGCTACCCATCTGTATGCTGTAGACAGGATTCAGCTCCATTGTCCCGAGAGGTGTCAAGCAATAGCATGGAGTCCTGCCTCCTGGGTGGACCAAGCTGTTCTGCTCTCATAACCTCTGCGTGGTGGTCAGAGAATCATTCTGGGAGAGCTCGAGTCATGACGAAAATTCTTTAGCGGAGAGAAGCCAAGGAGAAAGGGGCTATCCCTGACCCCAGTCTCAGTTTCCCCATGGACCTCCCCACCAGAATGAGCCTCCCCATGCTCACACAGATTAATGACTTAATAGCAACCCTGTGTGCGCCTGAGGATTCCACATATATTAGATTTGTTGTTATTACTGCTGTTTTCATATCAGATAATAGCGGACACACGCCCCCCAGGCTCATCACTGCTTTTCATGGGGTGATTCGATATGATTTACCCATAAAAACCAGAAACCAGAGCCCCACCTAATTACAACTAATTACACTTTGCGGACGCTGAAGAAAATGCCACTGGGGCTGGTTCTGTGGTTTGGGAGCCCAAAATAATCCAGGCGTGTGATCTGTGCACGTGGTGGGGCTCGCAGCGGGCAGCGTGATAAGGGGATTTTATCCTCTCATTCTGAGAGCTCCCAAATTTTTCCCAATGAGTAAAACTCTGGTGTGTGGCCCAAGGCACCTCTGTTAACTGGAAACAGGACGGGAGGCAGCTTCCGGGGCATTTGGGCAAATCCCATGTTTTCTCTAACAGCCTAGGATGACTCCTCCTCGGCAGCAATAATACTGTAAGTGCAAATATAAATATCAATGATTCATCTTGGAGGCATTCTTGAGGACAATTTTACTGCTGATTCCAGGTTCCAGCAAGCCCCTGATTAAAGTTGAAAGCCAAGTAAATGGTTGCCCTCTGGGTCTTTGTGAAATGGAGGAGAGGTTTTTTTCCTCCCACCTCTCATCAGCAAAATCTAAATGGAGCGCTGGGTATAAATTGGTGCGCAATAAACATTTAAAAGGATAAGTCACATTTTAAGACACAATGAACGTTGGAGGAAATACAACCCCACCTGGTTTCAGAGCTGGTTTGCTTTTAAAAATGCAAGACTGTGTTATTCCCTGGTGGCTCAGATGTTAAAGAACCCACTTGCCAACGCAGGAGACCCCGGCTTGATTCCTGGATCAGGAAGATCCCCTGGAGAAGGAAATGGCAACCCACTCCAGTATTCTCGCTTGTAGAATCCCATTGTCAGAGCAAACTGGTAGGCTACAGTCCTTGGGGTTGCAAAGAGTCAGACACAACTGAGTGACCAACATACACACAGCGGGCTCTTTGTTCCTGTACGAGAGGTGAGCCAGAGCAGGACAGAGGGTACCTGCCTGCACTACCAGGGGCTGAAAGAACACACGTGTGGATGCCCTTGGGTACCAGAGACCCATGCACTGTAGATGTTCAGCAAATATTAATTCGCTCTGGAGCCCCCTTCCTCCAGGACTGGACCAGAGATGACAAGTGTGTAAGTGTATAAACTGCTGTGCTGCATGAGAGCAGAGCTTTCCATCTGATTTTCCATCCCTGCCACCTCCCTCTGGCTCTGTCCTGACCCTTCCATCAGCCATAGCCAGGTATCCTGACCTCTTGCATTACCCTTAAACAGTGCTCTGATCTGTCCTCCTCTCCAGCTCAGGAACCTCCCATAGCTCCCTACACACTTAGACTGGCACCTGGCATGAGTCCTCCCTGTTCCCTTGGACATTGTTACAAAACCACCAGCTTCAGCACCTTTCATCAGCTCTTCCCTCCTCCTGGCAAGTCTGCGTCCCCTTCTCTCTAATAATTCATTCACTCTTTCAACTAATAGTTCTTGAGCACCAACCCTTCCCCCCCCACCCCCCCCCAGGTGCTGTCCTAGGTGCTGAGTGTAGAGCAGCAGATGTGTCTGTTCAGTCGCTCAGTCCTGTCCAGATCTTTGCAACCCCATGGGCTGTAGCCTGCCAGACTCCTCTCTCCATGGAATTCTCCAGGCAAGAATACTGGAATGGGTTGCCATTTCCTCCTTCAGGGGAGCAGATAAACAGACAAAAATCCCTGACCTGCTGGTGTTTTCAAGAATGGAGACTCTTCCCTACTTTGAGCTTCAACCCAAGGCTCCCTTGGCCCAGGCATTTGTGCTCAGGGCCATTTCCTTCTGCTGCACATACCATCTGTCCTTGCCACACCCGCACTCAGGCATCTCCCATCCTGGACCCCCTGGACTTGGTTTCATCTGTCTTTGTCCCCCCAGCTGCTTAGATGAGAGCCTGAAACCTAGTGGGAGTTTGACAAATGTGTTTTGAATGAATGATTGGTCCGTTTACGGACGCATTCCCACCCCTCAAGTGAGCCCTGGGGAAATAAAACTCATGACAAAGAAGTGTTTACAGACATGAGGGGAGTGAGGGGGTGAGGGTGGAACTGAAATGCCTGGGGCAGGAGGAGAGGGGGTGGGCAGATCAGAGTCATGGCTTGATGGTCCACAGAGCAGATCCTGTCTGCCCTCTCGGTTGATTTCAGCGCCATTCTCATACCCTCACATGGGGTCTTTTCACTTTCTCTTCTTTTTCTCCTCTCCCTTTCCCAGCCCTCCCCTTCCTCTCTCTCTCTCTCTCTCCCCCTTTCTTCTGAAGTGCTGAGTTATCAGGACCAGGGAAAGGGTCCTGATGAGCACTTGGGATGAGTCACTCCTCCCCTTCATGCAGGAGTCTTCCCAGCACGTTTGTGTCACATCCTGGGAGCAGAACAGCTATGTTGAGAAACATCCGTGGGGGTGGGGGGAACAGGTGGGGTGGCCTTCCCTGGGCAGATGGGGCAGTGGGGACTTCTGGCATAGGGAGACACAGGGAAGCCAGGGGCTCCAAGGGTGATTGGCATCCTGGTTCCCCATCCCATCCACCTGGCTGTACTCCTTACTCCCTCCCTAGACAGACCCAGCCCAGCACCTCCCTTTGGCCCTAACACTACCCAGGCATCCATACCTGGGCTCACCCAGGACGCCTCTGCTCCCTCCGCATTCCAAAGTGGAATCTTCCCATGGACTGTAGTTCTACAATCTGCCCAGGGCACTTTTCCTCCTTATTCATCCTGGTCACATTCCTTGGAGACAAGCTGGAAGCTGGTACATCTAATATACTGGACAGATGACAGCTGGATGGGTTATTTCCATGGGAGGATAGGAGGCATTGGGGTGGACATGGTAATGGACAACCTTTGCTGGACTCTTGAACCACTCTGGAACGTATGGCTGTGAGTATGTGCAGGGCTCTCTGGACTGCCAGGGAGCAGAGGAGGGGACATGGGCCAGACCTTAGACCCTCTTGGGGGCTCAGGAGACAGAAGTGGCAGCTTGTCAGGGCTGTGAGGTCAGGGGACTCAGACAGAAGGAAGCTGAGCTGCAGGTATAAACTGAAGGGAGAGGTCCTGGGCCCCCTGCCCAAAAAAAAAGGTGCCACATTGGGAGGAAGTGGCAGATTCAGTTGACCCCAGAGGATTAAGAGTCCCTCAAAGTCCTCCCATTGGTAGGCAGCCTTAGTCCCCACATGACTCCCAGAGCCGAATAGTCATTTTTGCTGCATTTCAAGTGTATCCCACACTGTTCCTTTTTCCTCTGCAAGAGGGTGAATTGTATTCAATTTTGGCCCAAAACAAATATTGAGTCACATGCAAAAGCCTGTGCTTTGGACCAAGAGGACGAGACACCACTTAGAAGTAGTGTGGAGCCTGCCCACCACAGATGGAAGATGCTGCCGAGACCAGTCAGTACCACAGACAGCTGCCAGCCCCACCTGCCCTAGACAGACACATGGTGAGGATCCCTCTGCGGCCCGTGGTTGGGGTTAAATGGGCCCACCTGGGTCCCGGAGGGTGAGAGTGTCTGCTGGTGAGAGAATGTCCCAGACCTTGTCTATACTTTCATTGCACACCTGTGAGCGCCCACCCACACCAGGCTCCTAGGTCACACCTGTGAGCACCCGCCCACACAGGCCCCTAGGACACACCTGTGAGCACCCGCCCACACCAGGCTCCTAGGTCACACCTGTGAGCACCCGCCCACACCAGGCTCCTAGGTCACACCTGTGAGCACCAGCCCACACCAGGCTCCTAGGTCACACTTGTGAGCACCCACTTGCACCAGGTTCCTAGATGACACCTGTAAGTACCTGCCCTAGTTCATACCTGAGAACAATTGCCCACAGCAGGCTCCTAGCTCACACAGGTCAGCCTCTGGTCATTTCCTCCATCACCTCCTCAAAGCCCTGTCCCTGCCCCATCCCCTCCTGGCCTGCAGTGGGAAGGGGTATGTCCACGTTACCAGGTGGCCCTGGCTCTCTGAGTCACCTGTGAGCACACTGTCCGAGTCCACTTTCTTGTCCTAACAAAACTCTGGAAACAACTCAAGCTGCCTCACAGATGAATTCTGCTCAGATGATTTAGAAGGATTTTGCAACTTTGGTCAGATTTTATTTCTAAATCTAACTCCACACAGTGTTTATGCCCCTTGCCAAGACTGTCAGGTGGTGATGGCATTTCAACACGTGCTTCCCCTCACCTCTCTCTGTGTGGACAGGAGCCAGCACACACGTGCACATCAGATTGCATCTCAGACTTCCCCTCTCCTTCGTCTCTCCCAGCCCCACGTCCCCACTCATGGCCGTGCCCCTGGGACTCATGGCGTGATGAGGACGCCTGGCAGTGGAGGCGGGGAAAGCAGTGTGTGGTTAAGGCCAAGGGCACCTCAAATTCTGCTCCACCTCTTTCTCCTTCAGATCCAAGGACAGGTTATTTCAGTCTGCTAGGCCTCAAATTTTCCCTCGGGAACGTGTCAGTGGTTGAGAGAATTGCAAGGGATCACAACTGGGAAGCTCCTAGTATAACAGGGAAAAGTAAAACCTGATTCCATGTTGATCTGTTTCTTTTGCTTTAACCTTTGCTTTCCATTGCTTTTGTTATTATAATCACTAAAAGGATGCTGTCTCTAGCTGTAAACAAACATAATGGCCAGCCTCAGGGAACCTGCCCCTCTGTCTGAACATTTAAGTGCCTCTATTCAGCTCACAGGGAGACCTTCTGACCCTGTCCACCTGTGAATGGCTGCAGAAAAGAAGAAATTAACATGCCCTCCCCCACCAGTGCTGGCCAATCCAAGAGATATGTTGCAAGACCGATGGTCTTTTGGGTTTCCCAGGTGCCTCAGTGGTAAAGAATCTACCTATCAAGCAGGAGATCTAGTCAAAGCTATAGTTTCCAGTAATCATGTATTGATATGAGAGTGACTATAAAGAGCGCCAAAGAATTGATGCTTTCACACTGTGATGATGGAGAAGACTCTTGAGAGTCCCTTGGACAGCAAGGAGATCAAGCCAGTCCATCCTAAAGGAAATCAACCAGAATATTCATTGGAAGGACCGATGCTGAAGCTCCAATACTTTGGCCACTTGATGCAAAGAATTGACTCATTAGAAAAGACCCTGATACTGGGAAAGATTGAAGGAAAGATTGAAGGTAGATGACAGAGAATGAGATGGTTGGATGGCATCACTGACTTGATGGATGAGTTTGAGCAAACTCAGGGAGATAGTGAAGTACAGGGAAGCTTGATGTGCTGCTGTCCATGGGGTCACAAAGAGTTGGATACAACTTAGCAACTAAACCACCACCGTGGCCTTTTTACTTTACATTCTCACTTCCTCCCCCGCTCTGCTGGTCCTCTAGGGCACTAGCCTGCCATCTTCTCAGACGGCTGGCTATCTAAATAAAGTCGCTATTCCTTGCCTCAGTGGTTCATCTCCTGATTACTGGACTGTCATGTGATGAGCAGACAGCTTGGCTGTGGTAATGCTGGCCTATCTCCTCTGACCTGCGGTAATGCTGGTATGCATGACAGAGCACCCTCTGCCTCCTTCAACTATCACCAAACAAATGACTTGGGGGGAGGGGGAGGAGGGTGCAAGCATGCCTGGGGCCTTCAAGTCCTTGAGGAAGTGGCCAAGGCCCCAGGGGTCACTTGCTGGATATGAGCCCATGGGACAGATATTCAGCACTCAGAGTATTGCTCTGAGGATTAAAGATAGAATGAATGTAAAATGCTTTGCTGAGTGTCTAGCCCACAATGAAGTCTGATAAATACCAACTATTAGGAATAATAGGCAGTATGTGTAGAGAGCTTTGTGGGTCAGACACTGCTCTGAGCCCATCACCGCTATTAGCTTACTGAACGGTGCGCCTTGCCCTGAAGGTAGGCATTTTCATTTTCATTTTCACTTCAAAAGGAAGAAGCAAAGCACAGAGATGTTAAGTCACTGGCCAAGGTTACACAGCTGGTTTGTCTGGAGTGAGTCTTGCCCCTCCAGTCATAGGGTTGGCTGACAGCCTTTCACACCAGAGCTTTTATTATATTTCCACCTTCATCAATGGACTTTGAATTCCTGAGGGAGGGGACCACGCCTTCATACCTCCCTCCCTGAACAGGACGTGTACCCACTGCCTGGGGAGTGGGCTTCGTGGATGGAACTGTCCAGAGACGCACTTCACCCTGCCTGCAGGCTGTCCAACAACACACCATTGGAGGGCAGGGTTTCAGCGACCGAGCCCAGGTGAATGACCATCGCTGTCACTTTACATCTAGATGCAAGAGTGAAACATCTGTGTTACCCGCGGGAAGGGTGGCTGTGTGCAAAGCACCTTTCCCTTCAGTTCTGGTGACCCCAGCCCATGCAGTCCGCCTGCCAACCTCGGTGAAGGAGTCTGATGCAGCCAACACTTTCCAGCCTGCCTTAGCATCAGCCCTAAACTCTAAGGCTTTTTGGGGAGAACAGGCCCTCATGGTCCCCACCCAGTGCTACCACTGGCCGTCCTCAAGGGCCTCCTGGGAGCCTAAGGCCCAGCACCCTGGAGGGATGAGCCACAGGAACACAGAGCCCTTGCCTCCCTCCATGCGGCTTCAGAGCCAGCCTTGCCCGGGGCCAAGCGCGTGCACCAGGGATGAGACGGGAAGGCCCTGCACCTAGGCGGTGGGGTGGGGGAGGCCGTTACAGAGACACACACACGTGCACACGCGTGCACACACAATGCTCATGTACCACATGGGCGGTCGGGTGAGAGAGGCCGTTACAGAGACACGCACACGTGCACACGCGTGCACACACAATGCTCATGTACCACGTGGGCGGTGGGGGGGCCATTACAGAGACACACACACACATGCACATGCGTGCACACAATGCTCATGTACGAGCACTCATACAGGCACATGGCCATGCACACGCAAACTACATGTGTCCACACAAACCTGCAGAGGCTCAGGAAGAAACCTGGAGTGCGCCGGACCCCAGGACTGAGACATAAAATTCCTGCTGTTCTGGACACCATCCTCTCACTCCAACTCCATGGTCCTTTGTTATGGCCTCAGGAACATGGACCTTCCTGCCATCATCTCACAGGAGCCCATGGACACCCTGAAAACTGGGGTCCATCTCTGATCCCTGACTCACTCTCTGGAAGTGAAACCTCAGACTGGGACTCGAACCCAGCCAAAACCCACACTACCTGGTTTCAGGACTAATGAAGTTCAGGTTCTTGATGTCTCATTGCAGAAGGAATTCAGTGTGAGATAAGTGATAGGTAAGAGTGGATTTATTCAGATTCACAGGGACGCACACTTCACAGACAGAGCACAGGCCGTCATAGAGGGCAAGTGTGGCCGCAAAATGCAGAGCAGTTAACTTTTATGGGCTGGACAATTTCATATGATAATGAATGGGAGGATTATTTCATCTATTTTGGGAAGGGGCGGAGATTTCCAGGTATTGGGCCAACGCCCACTCCTTGATCTTTTGATAGTGCCTTGGAATTGTCATGGCGCCTCCAGGCATGTTATTTCACTTGCTGATTGAGGATCAAGGTCTAGTCTTGCCTGCCATCTTGGTCCCATTTGATTCTAATCGGTTTATGTTGTGTCCTAGGGCTATGTCATTCTTTCAAAAGTTGTGCCCTGCCCCTTTCCTTCCTATTACAGGAGCAGGGGGGTAGGAACAGCTGTGTTGGATCCCAAATCTGCCACTGCCCACCCTGCCTGCACTGTTTTCTGCCTGGGGTCCTGATAGACCACCTTCCTGCTCCACCAGCCACCCCTGGAAGCTATGACCACAGGTCAGTCAGGTTTGGGGATACAGGGGCCCCTCCTGACTCCGTGTCCTGTAGCCGACAGAGATTCAGGTCAGAATTTCAACATGCAGACCTGGCCCCATGGCAGTTGCATGGGATTGTGTTTTGGCTGCCAGCACCCCCTCCTCGGAGGCCTGAGACTGCCATGATATTTCTATCTCTGGCAGGTTTGTCTGATAATGTTTTTGCCAGTGTAGCACCTATTTGCCCTTCTTTTAGAAACAGTCCATAGTTGGAGGCCTGTCCCCATCCTCACCAGTGAAAGGTGAGAAAAGCTGACCCCACTTGGCCCCACCAGACCCCACCTGACCCCACCTGTCCCCACCTGACCTCACTTGATCCCACTTGATCATACACATCCCCACCTGACCCCACCTGACCCCACATGACCCCACCTGATCACACCCATCCCCACCTGACTCACTCTGACTAACGAGCACACTACATGCAGCTCACAAGCTCCAGATGCTGCTGGAACTACCAGGGGAAATGTGCCCCTTGGCTCCAAGGCTGCTAAAGATGTAGGAGGTGAGACCGAGGCTGGTGGGGCTGCCGGAGGAGGAAGCTCCTGAGTGGGAGTGGAGAGAGGTGTGCAGAGAGGTGGACCAGGCCGGGGGCTGACGTGGTTCAAACCCTGAATCTGGCACACTGGACGTCTGGGCACTCAGAGGAGCTGAGTCAGCGTATCCCACTCTGGCCTCAGCCGGCCCGTCTGTCCATCGACCACAGCCAAGAGGACCCAACTCTTGGGGTCGATGAGGGGCCACCCCTGGGTGAGTGACAGCCAGGTGCCTGGGCGCCAGGTGCCAGGGCCTGGCCACCCCAGCGGTGCATCCTCTGTCAGTGCTCCAGTGCCGCTGCCTCTGCCGGAGAGAGGGAGCCCACCGAGTCCTCACCCCGCCCCAGAAACGACTGTCCTCCTGCGTGTCACCTCAGCAGTTCCAGCGCATCCTGGGTGTGGCTCATTTATGTCACCCATGCTCTGCCTCCCAAATCCTGACTATTTTGGATGGGTGGGTGAGCCTCCCAGCCCTGCCTGTGACGTAGACCTCTATTTTCCAAGCTAGCAAGGGAAGCCGGCTTCACCTAAGCCTTAGACATTTGCCAGGAAACAATGTTTCAAGAAAAACAGCAGCAGAGCTATGCACCCCCACCTCAGACCTCAGGCAGGACTGAACAGAGAGACTTGTCTCCACTGCGAGACGAGACCTGGAGACGCAGGCAGAAGGGAGTGTCCAGAGACCCCTTGTTCTGCCCCGTCTCCTACGTTCATTGCCTGAGTCCCTGAGGGAAGTGAGCCCCACCGCTTTAAGAAGAGAGGTGCTGCCTGGGGCCCCACCCCATTGGGTCTTGGCAATCCCAGGTCACCCTCTCACCCCTCCCCACATATCCTAGTCCTGACCACACAACCCCCCGGCACGTCTGGAATCCCCACATCCCAAAGCCAGCTGCCACCCTACTGGAGCTGGCCCTCCTGGGCCACCGCTGCCTCATGAACCACTTCTGCTTCCCCGAGCCCGAATCTTGGGGTGAACTCTGTCTCCTCAAATCACGTCCATCCAGGCTCTCACAATGTGACCTTATTGAGTGGAAATAGAGTGGTTGCCGATGTCACTAGTTAAGACGAGGCCATTACTGGTTTCTAATGGCTGGTGTCCTTATAAGAAGGAGATTTAGACACAGACACACTGTGGGGAGGATGGCCCCGTGACGATGCAGGCAGAGACTGGAAGGATGCAGCCCGAAGCCAAAAAACACCTGGGGACACCAGAAACTGGAAGAGGCAGGAAGTGTGGTCCCCTAGAGACTTTAGAGGGAGCACAGCCCTGCAGACCCCTGGAGCTTCTGGCCTCCAGACTTTACGTAAAGGAGTAAAGCTGCTGCTGTAAGCCCTCGTTTGCAGTAATTTTGGGGGTTGGCTCCCAGGAAACAGACAGAGCCTGTTACTTTATCACCACGTGGAGGAGAGTGAGCTTTAAAAGATGCAGCTTTTCCCCTCCACCCCTTCGTCTCATAACTTCAGTCCCTTCCTGCCTCATGTATAAAAAACTAAAAATCCTTAAGGTTTTCTGTCTCCAGGTTTCTGCATAGCCGCCTCCCACCAAGCTCCTTCCCGCTTCCCCCACCACTCTGAGGGGGTGCCCTCTCCTACAGGTTCTTTGGACAAAAAGCTTAAAAGCGCAAAGAAAGACCAATGTAACAGAGACTCTGGTACCTGCACCCAATGGGAAAATCGCGTCCATGTTTTGCTGTTTGTACTTCCGCCCTTTTTCAGATGAATACGTTGCCAGCAGAGTTGGCGGTCCCAGCAACGCAGCCCCCACCTGCCTGAGGCGCCCACTCTCTCCACGTTTTTAGTCCCTCTGTCTCTCTCTCAGTCCCTCTTCTCTTTCTCCATCTTCTTGCTGTCTCTAAATACGTAAATATAAGTATCTAAACAGTAAGACATAAATGTCATATAGACACACACTGTTTTTTTGCCTTTCCCTTCTCCAGGGGATCTGCCCAACCTGATATTAGTAGTAGTGCTTTATAACTTCACACAAATAACACACTATCACAATGAACCTCTGTATTGTTGCCGTTGGTTAGTCACTAAGTTGTGTCCAGCTCCTTGCGGCTGCAGCACACCAGGCTCCTCTGTCCTTCACTGTCTCCCGGAGTTTGCTCCAATTCATATCCGTTGTGTTGGCGATGCTACCTAACCATCTCACCCTCTGCTTCCCTCTTCTCCTTTTGCCTTCAATCTTAACAAATCTCTTTGCAACTTGATTTTTTTAAAGCATGTAACTCTGAGATCCTTTCAAGTTGGTAAATATCCCATATCACTATAATTTGCACATTTTTGTTCAGTCTCTCAGTCATGTCCAACTCTTTGTGACCCCAACTGCAGCACAACAGGCTTCTCTGTCCTTCACTGTCTCCCGGAGTTTGCTCAAAACTCATGTCCATCGAGTCGGTGATGCCATCCTACCATCTCATCTTCTACTGTCCCCTTCTCCTCCTGCCTTCAGTCTTTCCCACCATCAGGGTCTTTTCCACGAGTCAGTTCTTCACATCAGGTGGCCAAAGTATTGGAGCTTCAGCTTCAGCATCAGTCCTTCCAATGAATATTCAGGGTTGATTTCCTTTAAGATTGACTGGTTTGCTCTCCTTACCGGCCACCATCATTTATTTATGCAAACCCTCCATGTCCCTGGACATTTCACACCATCACACCTGGGGACAGCATTGTGATGAATACCCCTTTCCTGTCCCTGCACACACCCATCATTGTTTCCCTTGCTTGTACCCCCGAGAGCGATGTAACAGGCTGAAGAGTATGAATATTCCAATTTTACTGGATATTATGAAAGTGCTCTTCTAAGAGTTGTAGCAGTCTCCATTCCCAGCAGCCAAGAATTCTCCCTTGCATTCCTCCATTTGTTCAGCCTGCAGGGATTTATTGAGCACCAACTATGTGGGGGTCACAGTTCTAGGCGTGGGGACACAGCCCATGGCCAACACACAGGCTTGACGGCCAGACTGTCTGGATCCACAGCTCACTAATGATGCCGTTGTGTGGGCTCTGTAACAACTCTGGACCTCAGTTCCCTCATTTGTAATTGCTGATGAAATTGAAAATGCATATACAAACATAGATATCCACAGTTAGATAGGGATGGGGGCAGATACAGAGCCAGAGGTCAAGGTCAAGGTAGCAATAGGGATGCATATACAGATGTGGGTATAGACATGATACAGATGTACACACAGATGAGGTCCACATAGATGATACACATAGACATCGATACTCACCAGATATAGACAGAGGTATACACAAGCAGAAACGGATACAAATACACAAGCAGGTGTCGATACACACAACCAAAACACAGTTCCCTCCGTGGCTCGGTTCCCCACCTCACAGTATTAAATAACTACCTCCAGGTTTGATGTGGAAAAATAATGTGAGACAATGCATATAAAAGCGTTGAGCTCCTTGCCTGATGCAAAAGACCACTCATAGTGGTAACTCTGGTTAACGTCCTTGGTCAAGACCCTGCCACCTAGGGCTGCCGGGAACACACTGAGACTCAGATAAGATTGAGTTTGTGGTCTCCCTGCAACTAGGGGATCACGCACATGGCAGCCACGGAGTGTCTCAGCCAGAAGGTGCGAGGAAGAGCATATCGTAGGTTTGGGCTTGTACCTGGTGATCTGGGGTGGGAATCCGGGCTTTGCTCTGGGTCAGATTCTAACGGGGCATGGGGATCATTCAGGGATTGTGGATCTTCACCAGCTTTATAGAAGATTGGAGCCGGAGTGAGGCTCACGTGTGACTGGTAAAGAAGCAGTGGTCACTCATCTCTCAGGGTCAGGGTGATGGTCAGTCTATGGTTTGGACATCGTTGAGTGTGCTTGGACCTGTTCTCAGGGTGGCCTTGCCTGACACTGATGTGCCATGAACTCTGTGATGATCCAGGAGGAACCACCACAGACCCCCTGCCTCCCCCAACAAGATCAGGCCAGCTTTGGCTTCTTTTCCCACCAGCTACGTACTTCCTTTGTTTATTTAATTAATTATTTATTTTTGGCTGTGCTGGGTCTTCGTTGCTGCGAGTGGGCTTTCTCCAGTTGAGTCTAGAGCAGGGCCTACTCTCTAGTTGCAGAACATGGGCCCTAGGACAGGCAGGCTTCAGTAGCTTCCCAGACTCTAGAGCACAGGCTCAGTATTTGCGGTGCATGGGCTTAGTTTCCCTTCAGCATGTGGAATCCTCCTGGACCAGGGATTGAACCCTTGTCTCCTGCATTGGCAGGAGGATTCTTAACCACTGGACCATCAGGCAAGTCCAGCTAGAGACTTACTGATTTAGCTTTCTGTTTAAGGGACTCTGTTACTTCCAGCAGTGTCTTACCATCTCTTTCTCACTTATCTGCCTGTATATTTCTCCTCCCCATGGTCAGACCTGGCTTCTTGGACTAAACTCTATGTCTTGCCAGCAATTCTCCACTGAGGAGGGTCTCCAGCCTCCCTTGGTCAGAAATAGACTGTGTCTTTCTTCCTCCAAAGCCGGACCAACATAGAGAGGACTCTCAGTGGGGCCCCTGCCTTAACCAGGGTCAGCCCACTGTGGGGACATGGAGAGGCCATTCCATTCATCTGGCTTCTGCAGGTGCCAGAGGACAGAGAGAATGACTGGGGGGCCTATGTCTGCAGAAAGGAAGGAGGCAGGGATGCAGGCTCAGGAGTCAGTGCTGGGGCTAAATTTGGACTCAGTGACTCCACTGGAGTTGATACTGACCCCAAAGTTCATGTCCACACAGAACCTGTGTTTGTGACCTTATTTGGAAATGGGGTCTTTGCAGACATAATGAAGTTAAGATGAGGTCATATCAGATCAGAAAGAAAGTGAAAGTCACTCAGTCGTGTCCAACTCTTTACGACCCCATGAACTGTATAGTCCACGGAAATCTCCAGGCCAGAATACTGAAGTAGGTAGCCTTTACCTTCTCCAGGGGATCTTCCCAATCCAGGGATCGAACCCAGGTCTCCCACATTGTAGGTGGATTCTTTACCAGCTGAGCCACAAGGAAAGCACAAGAATACTGGAGTGGGTAGCCTATCCCTTCAGCGGATCTTCCCCACCCAGGAATCAAATCAGGGTCTCCTGCATTGCAGGCAGATTCTTTACCAACTGAGCCATCAGGGAAGCCCTGACACCAGATCAGGGTGGATGCTAAATCTCATGACTGATGTCCATGTAAGAGGAGGAGGGACACTGAGAGACTCAGAGAAGGTAGCCAGCTAATCACAGAGGCAGAGGTCAGGGTACTAGACCTACTGCCCAAGGAACACCAAGGATGGCCAGCAACACCGGAAGCTGGGAGCGACACTTGGACAAGATGCACCCTTGGAGCCCTGGATGACACCAAGCCTGCCCACAGCTCTATTTTGGACTCTGGTCTCCAGAAATGTGAGATGATAAGCGTCTGATGCTAAGCACCACCAGCCGGGGGTAATTTGACCAAGAGCTGCAGGCAGTTAGCATAGTGACCTTGCATTGCCTGCCCACCACCTGCACCCTGGCTCCACACCTCAGAGCACAGGGCACCCTCACCAGCCCTTTCTCAATGGGGCCCCAGCCTGGGCACAGGCAACACGAAGGCCCCCAGGCCCTGCGCCCTCTCAGGGCAGCAACTGGGCTAGGCGTCTGACCTTGGCCATGCTGCATCACCGGCTCCCACAGCTCACCCCATCAAACCGTCACTGGGTAATGCCTATCATTACATGACTGTGGGGTCGCTGGGGCTGGTGATAAGTCATGGTTAACATTTATGAAGTGTGCAGGCCATCTGCAGAAAATGATGGTAATAAAAAGCCAGAGTCCTCTCTGATGGTCACAGGCTGAGTTGGAGTGGAGATTCTGCAAAAGAAGACCATACAGTGGGCATGGATAGGAAGTGGATGGGGGATTCAATTATCAAAGACAGGTAGTGGTCTGAGCCCCACTGTCTGAGTGCCTTCAACTAAGCACCCCATAAATTCTCGGAAACACTGACCAATGCTCATTAACGAATTTCACCAGAGACACCAGAGGAGGCCAAGTTGATCCATACTCATTGCAAAACCACATGGCACCAGGCCAGGCCCATGGGGGGATGTCGAATGAACACTCTGTGTCTGCCCTCAGCGGCCGAATGGCTGAACCAGCGCCCAGGGGCCCAGTCACACCTCCTTACTCTCACCCCACTGTTTGCGGCCATTGCCGGCTGTGGAGGACTGTCCAGAGTGGGCTGAGCTGGCCAGGAAGGCTTCCTGGAAGAGGTGCTACCCGGAGCCTCCGAGGATGAGAAGGAAGGAAGAGGGAAACACTTCTGGTCCTCTGGTACCTTTGAGAACCTGGAGAGGCCGTCCTCACTTTCCTCATCCAGATGAGAGGGTCGAGGTAAGTGTCCTGTGACCGAGGTCTCCCAGCTGCCCTCAGATAGCAGAGTTCCTGCCCATGCCCCAGGGTTCCTGACACCCCCTGGGACGAGGTTAGATGCGCTTAGACGTCATAGATGTTGGGCAGCCTCTGCGTGTCCCCCATCTCCCCAGGGTCAAGCAAGCATCTCCCAGGGCGGCTCTCCATCTGCAGAGGTCACTTCTGTCACCCAGCAGGGATGCTGCAGTAGAGCCGGGGGACAGGGCAGTAAGTCTTCTCAAGACCACACTCGAACTCCAGCAGACTGGCTTTTCTGCCTGAAGTTAGCAGACTAAGATCAGGGGACTCACCATGAGTGGATGAAGAGGGAGAGCGTGCCATACTCCCAAGAACTAGATTCCCCTAAAAGAGACTTCAACAGAACCCCTAACGATTGGACCCCTCACAACAGCCTTGAGCAAGACGGAAAATGCTTCTTCCAGTATCTTTGGTCAGGACTCAGAGTTTCTGCAGTCGTCAGGTACCTGATTCCCACGTTGGCCAGAGCCCCTTGGCACCCCCCCCCACTGTCTCTATAGGCCCCCACAGGTGGGTCAGGGCCTGCTGAGTGCAGAAGGGTCCCCCACCCCAGATGCAGAGGCTGTCAGGACCCCTCAGTGCTCTCTGGAGTACCTAACTGGTATCAGAAACAGTCCAAACTTCAGTAAAGACTTGATTCTAAAGGACCATTGCAAAAGGTGTGGGGCAGGGCAATATTGCAGTAAGGGGGAGGGCGCTCCTGTAATTGGAGGAGGGGCTATTACAATCCCTGGAAGGGATGTGAGGCAGGAGACATGGGATAAAGGTCTAAAGGTTAGAGGTCAAGTGATGGGACCACAGACCAGAGACACTCCCCCTTCCCTCAGGTCAGGAGGGGCCATCGCTCCATCAGGCCAGACATGGACCTGGGTCCAGGGTCATGGTAAGGAGAGAAGCTTAATTAAGCTCCATTCACAAACTCTGTGTTCCTATCGATCAGTGGGGACAAAACAGTTCAGCTGATCATTGGTAGCGCCAAGGATGGGAATTTAGGAGGAGAGGTCTGTGCCTGGTTTCACTCTCAGTAAACAGGGAGAAGTCTCTCTAGTCATGTGGGGAAGGGTCTTAGCAGTAAGCCATTGCCAAGAGCATGAAAGAGTCGGTGTGGGTCTTCGACAGTCAGCTTACCAAATCCTGGGTTCGGGAAAAATTCAACACTGACATCGGCCTGCGATGCAGACTGGAAATTCCTTCCTGCCCTGAGCTCAACTCAAACCCAGCAGTTTCCGCATGCCCGTGAACAGATGAGAGCAGGTTTTCAAGGAATGCAGCCTCCAAGCTCCCAGGGGCCAGCCAAGGCTTGTGCATCTTCCTGAGTGAGGAGAGCTCAGGGACTCGCACGTGCTCAGAGTTTGGAGGGGACGTCCCGGCACTCTCCAGTCTTCACCACCCCACCCCCACAAGCCCTCCCTGATGTGTCCAGCTCTGGCATCTCCACCTTGGGAGCGTGCGTTGTCATCGAAGCCTCCGGTGTGCCTGCCAACCCTTGCTCGTGGGTCTGTGCGCTGCTAACAATGGGTGGGGTGCGCACTTCTGTAGGACCGCCCCCTCCCTGTGAATGCTGAGCGACAGACGGAGAAACGAGCAGACTTGGGCGAGTCTGCGACTCCTAACAGCAGCCCCATCCCGAGTGCCCGCAGTCAGCTCTGCTCCTTTCAGGGAGAGAGAGAAGGAGATTCTTCTTGGAGAAGAAGCGTGGAGATTCCCAGTGTCAGTGACCCCCGTCAGCTGCCTTTCCTCGGAGATAGTCACCCCAGTAAATGGTCTCAAGTTCCTCTGGGGGAGGACCAGGTGAGCCCCTCCTGAGTACACGGCCACTTGGAGCCTCCTTCCTCAGAACCTGGCCTCGCCTTCATCCATGGTTCTGGTCCAAGAACTGGCTTGGGTCTGGAACCGGGCCAGGGGCTCCTGTGCAGTTAGGTAGCTGACCTCAGCCTTCTCCTCACCCGTCTTTGATCCTGTGTGATTATACACATGGACATTCTCCTCACTGGCTACCCACCATCGTGCCCTGGAGCACCACGATCCATAGGTCACTACCCTGGGTTCTGGCTGAGTTGGGCCCCGCCAGAATTCTGCACTTGCTGCCCACTGGGTAACTCACTGCTGGCAGATGAGCGCTGCCATGTGGCCTTTGCTGCTCTAGGATCCCACCATCTGCTGCTGGGCCCCACTGTTCCCTCTCTGCTCCAGGGGTCTGAGCCCTGCACCACCATGACCCCAATCATAGCCTCCGGTCAGTTTGCCAGAAATGAAGTCTAGGGTGGGTTTGGGGCTGTGATCGAGAGGAAAGGACAGGGCAGGGGAGGAGCTGAGGAAGAGGGGCTGGAGGGGCGTCATTCTGACCCCACGGGAGCCCTGGATCAGGGTTGTGTTGGTCCCACCTTGAGGTGAGGTGTGCTTGTACCACCTCCAGACTGAGGGCAGTGGGTGTGCGTGTGACCTGCCACAGGTAAGGTGGCTCCATCCACAGGGATCAATTCTCCAAAGCAGCTTGGAGATGGGGTGCCCCACCAATGGGACATGAACAGCATCGACTACAGAAACATGTCTTTCTCTGCTGGCTTCTCACAGGATCCCGGGGAGCTATAATCACCTCCCAGTCTGAGGGCCAGGCAGACCTCTGCTGAGGACAACATCCGGCTCCCTCTGGCTGCTTCCCGGGGCCAGAAACCTCACGGCAATCACCACGGCACTGGTGCTAAACCCTGTCACTTCCCACGTAGGGCCATCGGAGACAGATCCCCAGAGGCCAGCCAGGTGCCAGCTGGTGGATCCGAGGAGGTAACAAACAGGATTGATTTGTTTAATCTAACACTGGGACTTCTCACAGCGGGAAGGATGCTGGTCCATTTATCAGGATTAGACTGCTCCCGGCAGACGAGCTGTCCAAGCCTCACCTTTCTTCTGCTGGAGGGTTATGTTATTAAAGACAGGCCTCTGCGACGGAGAGCTCACCGAAAGGAAAAATGTGTGTCTTTGTCAAAGAGCGTCTTGGATTATAGCCAGGCTTTCCTTGCAAACAAGGGTCTTGGATGGGGTCATGTCCCTCCTGGCCCTCCCCTGCCCTCTTCATGTTCACAGTTTTATAAAGTGTTTGGGGAATAAAGCCACTCTCTGTCTGGCTTCCTTGTCCTGCTCGGTCTGTGGGCCAGAGCACCCATTGGGGCGTCCGCAGCACTTGTCCTTCACCGTCCGGATAAACCACAAGAGGATGGTGTCACAGAGCCTCACATATGGAGAGCGATCTTCCAGAAGCCGTTTGATTAGGATTTAGGGGCGGTTCAGGGGAAGGACACTGCCTCAACAACCTTTGCACCCAAGGGACAGCAAGGCCCCAGACACTGTCCCCAGAGGCGCTTCCCACCCAAACTCCAAGTCAAGGTTGGATGCCTTCGACCCACTGCTTAGCTTCCCTGGGCAGCAGAAACAAATTCCCATAAATTGCAGGCTTAAAATAGTAGAACTGTCTTCTCCACAATCCAGGAAACGAGAAGCCCCAAATGAAGGTGCCACTGGGGGCTCAGAAGGAAGGTCTGTCCAGGCGTCTCTCAGGGATCTTCGGTGCCCCCTGAATTGTAGGCGTGTCGCCCTGATCTCTGTCTGCATCTACACATGCCGCTGTCCTCCACACATGTGTGTCCTCTGTCTCTTACAGGGAAGCTCCCATGGGACCTGAACCACGCTAAACCGGTGTGACCTCGTCTCGTCCTTACCTTAGTCTCCTCTGCAAATGAGGTCCCAGGACTGCGGTTCCAGCTGGACGTGAATCTTGGGGATACACCTGTCACCCGCTGCACCCACTGTACTAGCCAGGGTTTCCCAGAGAAACGCAATGCAGGGACCAGATGTATATATGGAAAGAGAGAGACCAAATGAGATTTATCACAAGCAGTTGACCAGGTGGTCATGAAAGCTGACCCAGGCCCAGGACCTGCAGTCCACAGGCTGGAGTCCCAGGAAAACTGGGGATGACACGTCTGCATCCAAAGGCCAGAGAACAGGGGGTCTCAGGGCAGGAGACTGGTGTCCCAGCCCCTCAGTCAGGCTGGAGGGGTGAGTTCTTCCTCCGCCTGCCTTTTGGTTCTGTTCAGATCTATAGCAGGTTGGGCGGGGGCCCCCTCACCCTGGGAGGACTGCTCCATTAGTCCACTCACTTAAACACTAACCTCACCTGCAAACACCCTCTCAGACACACCCAGCATAATGTTCAGGCAAATATCTGGATGCCCTAGCCTGTCAACTAGACACATGACATTGCCCACGGATGGCAGAGGCCCTGTCTCGCCCTGAAGCGGCCTCTTCCTGCCCCTCCCCAGGCTCCTTCTCCTGTGTCACCATCACTCTCCTCTCCTTGCCCTGTTCCTCCTACACCTACTTCTCAGGATGGACACCATCTCCCTGGGTGGACATGCTTCAATCTGCACGTCCTACCTCCAAGTCTCCTAGCCCCAGACCCTGGGTGAGGGACCCTCCCAGATGGGTTCCTCCCATCCTGCTGCCTGGCCAGCTCTGTTCACCCACCCTGAGCTCCCATCTTGTCTTTGCCCGCCTGCCCAGCCCCAACTCATCATGTTGGGCTCTGGAGCCTCTGCAAAGGTGAAATCGATGTTCCCAGGCATGTACTAGCCTGCTGTGGGTGTGGAGCCCCTGTTCCTGTGGGGGTGGAGGCCCAGGAAGTTCTCCCAGGGTCAGGGTAGAGGATGAAAGAAGAGAGGGAGGGTGTGCCGCACAGCTCAGAGAACCATGGTTCTCGTCCTGCACACAGACCCGAGTGGGAAATTTAGATTAATTGACGGTAAAGCCAGAAGGAAGCTTGTGGCACCCGACCCAGACTCCCCGGGGTCACACTGCTCACACCGCTGTCACATGAGGGTGTGGTCTGTGGTCCATGGTCCCAGAAGAGCCAGGAGGCCTTGAGGTGGATCAGGAGTGAAACTGGCCCCTCCTGGCCTGTCTTCCCTGAGTAAACCACTGAGTCCCAGGACTTCATTCCCAAGAAGTCTCAGTCCCTTCCCCTCTTCCCATCCCATGGTCCAGCCTCAGCTTCTGCAGAACAAGCCAGTGGGCCCTGCTGTCCTTGGGCTCAGAGGAGCCAGGCTGAAGGGCCTCTGTGGCATCGACCCTCAGCAGACAGCACATTTTCTCTAGGACTTTCTTTGTGTTTCAATGCATTGTCCCTCCTGGAGGCCTGGATTTAAAAGAGTTTAAACAATATCTAAAATAATTGAAATATACTCTAGGCACCTGGAGTAGTGGGTGGGAGCTGGATTCCGGGCCCCAACTACCCACACATGGAGGCAGAACCAGCTCTGGCCCTCAGTAGCTTCGCAGGGGGCGCAGGGCGGGGAAAGCCACTTTCTTATGTAACGAACTGGTGGTATTAGCATCTTCCTCACAGGGTTGTATGAAGATTAAACAAGTTAATGTTATAAACTGTTAGGAACCATACCTGATGTATAATAAAGGCCCTCGTAGTGTGTGTGAATAAATAAGTGCCTTGTCTGTCCTCTGGTTTCAGGCGAGCCCTACCTGCTGTCAAGGGGAAGCTGTAACGCATCCCAGGGGACGCACAGCCCCTCCCAGCCTCTCCCCAGCCAGCATCCCTGATTCCCCCCGCATTATGATGCTTAACTAGACACATCCTGTCAGCCTGGGAGTAAAGAGCTGCCCATGGCATTTAGGAAGAGAAAATAAATGGTTCCTTTCTGTCTCTCTCTCTGTCTGAAGTCCCCATGTCCCCAGGAGATGAGACACTGACGCATGTTCACAATAGCTTTCCTGGGACTCGATGCAGGAAGATAAACACAAACAGCATTCATTTGTCTGGAAGAGCTGGCACTCAGGGGGGCTCTGGCTCCCAGGAAGGAAGGGAGACCTTTCTCCTGGGGGTAAAGGTTTGGCGCCGCTGTCACCACGCTGTCTCCCGGGAGCAGTCCCTGTACCTAGGCCCCCTCCCCACTCGAGCCCCACTCCTGCCATCTTCTGAATCCGGTCAGGGTAGCCCAAGCTGCATGCCCAGTTGGTTGTCAACTTCTGCTTCCCAAAGCTGCCATCCTCTCCCTGATTCCTGGTGACCACTTTGTGCAGGAAAGTACCTGCTCAGCATAGAGGCAGATGCAGGAGTGGATGGACATGGAGATCCAGGTGGGGGAACAGGCAGAAATATATGGGAATTTAAGGACCTCAGAAGGTATGAGTAACACTTCTAGCTGCTCACCTGAGAAGATGTCCAGTAGGTGGTAGATCACTGCAGTAGGGAGTCAGGTGATATGGACACTAACCGCTATGGTTTCCTGATGTGGAAATTAAAAGTGATACTGGCCACTACATCACAGGGTTTTTCTGAGGATTAAATGAGTTAACACAAATGCCTGGAGAGAATAGTATTAGGTATATAGCACTATCGTTACCATCTTCATCAGCACCACCTCCATCATCACCACCATCAGCAGCAACACCATTAATATCACCGCCACCGTCATCATCAACATTATCATAATTATTAGCCCTAAAAGGTAGAAATTGAGCTGGGCTCTAAAAGATGGCTTCCATGAGATAGGAGAGGAGGGAGAAGCAGGCCAAGCAGATAGAATGAGAGAGGTAAGGAGGAGACTGGGAAAACAAAGGATCCTGGAGCCAGTACCAATGACAGGCCAGAAGTAGACCACGGTGGCAAAGGTAGATTGGGGTCAGCTGTCAGCAGCCTCATGAGAGCCTGGAGCCTCCCTACCCTCCTGCTCCTCCCTGACTCCTGGCTTTACCTTTCTTTTCCTTGGATCCAAATGTTGCACCTGTGCTTGGGCAGTGACCCCCACCCCACTCCACCTCTAGCACCCCACTTCACCTTCTAGAGATGTGTATGGACACAACAGCAGAAGTCCAAGCATGCTGCCCCAGGGTCAGTCTCCTTGGGCCACCCAAGCATACCCTCCCTTTACAGAAGCATCTTCCCACCCCCGCCCCCAACAACTTTCTGCCTAGCCCTCTTGGCTTAATGGAGAGGCATCCTGGGTTTCTTCTTAGAGGCTGATTAAAAAGTCCTCCAGGGCTGGGACTGAAAATGGTGTGATAATTAGCTGGCAGGCTGCAGTGGCCAGGCCTCCAGCTCTGGACTGGTGTAATCGGAATAATGTGGGGGTTGATTTGTTCTCTTCAAAATGTACCATTATTGTTAGATTTCCCACTGGCTGGCTTTGGCAATAGTCATTTATGTCTCCTTCCTACCTGGGGGGGACTCCTGTTCCTTCTGTGGGAAGGGACGTGGCGTCTCCTGGCTGAGCTGCAAATGCCTTATTACGGGTCTCAGCTGCACACTTGGTCTTTCTTCTCACTCTGGGTCACATTTCATTTTGGCTTAAATAATGAAAGCAGCAGACCAGAGATTAGAGCCGTTAAATGATTTTTTGCTCCCAGGAAACAGATGCCTGTCCAAGATAGAGACTCACTGACAGCTCAGTGGATTCTGTGCGTGTGGTCAGTGGACTCTGTGAGTGTGGACTGGAAGAGATGGACTGAAATGGGGGCGGACGTGGCTTGGAGACTTTGAGACGTGGACTTGAAGTCAGAGATCAGAGCTCACCTGGCTGCACGGGCGGGGAGACTGGCCTCAGGCACTGACGTGTCAGAGCAGCACAAAGCAGGTGCTGGTTGTCCCTCACCTACGTCCAGGGTGAGCTCTGTCCAGAGGCAGGCAGGGGATCCCAGGCATGGGGATAGATCTCTTTGACCTTCCTGGGATGACAGGAATGATCCTTGGCCCCATCTTCATTGGCCCTCCCACCACTTGGAAATTCACTGGAGCCCCTCTGCTGCCCCTATCATGTAGATGAGGAAAAGGTGAGATTCGTGACTCAACCCAGATGTCCAAACTTCCCATGGCCACTCAGATGGGAGCCCTGTGTCTTTCTACCTTACTACCATTGCTCTCTGACCCTTCCTCTTCCACAGAGGGAACCGGGAGTCCAAAGCAGTTGATGACAAGCCCCAGGTTAGGTGTCAGCAGGAGAAAACTCAGATATTCTCTGCGTTTTGTTCAGCTGTTGTTCAGTCACTCAGTCATGTCTGACTCTTTGTGACCCCATGGATTGCAAGACATCAGGCTTCCCTGTCCTTCATTATCTCCTGGAGTTTGGTCAGATTCATGACCTTTGTGTCGCTGATGCCATCCAGCCATGTCATCTTCTATCACCCCCTTCTCCTCCTGTCCTCAATCTTTCTCAGGATCCGAATCTTTTCCAGTGAGCAGACTCTTTGCATCACGTGGCCAGAGTATTGGAGCTTCAGCTTAAGCATCAGTCCTTCCAATGAATATTTAGGATGGACTAGTTTGATCTCATTGCTGTCCAAGGGACTCTCAAGCCTTCTCCAACACCACAATTTGAAAGCATAAATTGTTCAGCGTTCAGCTTTCTTACAGTCCACCTCTCACATCTGTACATGACTATCGGAAGGACTTAACTTCGGTTAAGGGATCGGGCAGAGGGATCGGCTCACCAGGAAGAACAGTAGTGAATCCAGGGTCACCCTGAACTCTCTGAGCCTCCGTTTCCTAGTCTGTAAAGTAGGAGTAATGATGTTGCCTTGCAGGGAGAGTGGACAGTGTACATGGAAGCCCCTAAGCTGTGCTTACAACTATGATCATAGAGGAGCAAAGGCCAGCCACAGCCGAGGCACTCCCTACTCACCTCTCCCTCACTGGGACAAGGCCCCTGAGCAGCTCAGGATCACAAGTGCTGGAGGATGTAAGGAAAGTTGTGCCATAAGAGTGGGCTCTTCTGATGTGGGGGGGTGGGCAGAAAAGGAATCACACTCTGCTGGCATGCCCCAGAGATAGGACACTTCTCCCAGTGACTTGCAGACCTTGTCTAGAGAAGTTAAGCATCTTCATGGGCTCAGAGGATATGACATGAAGCAGACTGCAAATCCTACTGTGTTAAGTCACTTCAGTCATGTCTGACTGTTTGCAGCCCCATGGACTGTAGTCTGCCGGGCTCCTCTGTCCATAGGATTCTCCAGGCAAGAAGATTGGAGTGGGTTGCCATTCCCTTCTCTGGGATATCTCCCCAACTCAGAGATCAAACCTGAGTTTCCTGCATTGTATGCAGATTCTTTCCCACTGAGCCACTTGGGAAGCCCACATCCCACTAAGCAGACTGAAATTGGTGAGTGGCTCACAGCGGGCTGGCTCCTCAGGCCAGAGCCAGCTGAACAGAGAGTTGTGCATTAAGGGGCTGAAAATATTCCTGCTTCAGCCACACAGGGAGCCCCGACTCATTCAGGCCACAGTCCCTGGGGGCCACAAGGAAAAGGAAGTCATGTCTACCCACCAGGCTGGCCCTGCACAGAGGTTTTATCTCCCTTCCTACTTCCCCTCCTCTGCCAACATGAAAATTGCTGGATCCCAATCCCCTTGTGGGCTTCCCAGGTGGCACTAGTGGTAAAGAATTTGCCTGCCAATGCTGGAGACATAAGAGGAATGGGTTAAATCCCTGGGTCAGGAAGATCCCTGGGAGGAGGGCATGGCGACCACTCCAGTATTTTTGCCTGGAGAATCCCATGGACCGGGGAGCCTGGCAGGCTATAATCCATAGAGTCACAAAGAGTCAGACACGACTGAAGCGACTTAGCACTGATGCACACAATCCCCTTGTAAGCAGTTCCCTGCCTTACTCTTTCCTCAGCTTCCTTTAAGTTGGCCTCTAAAGTCTCTGAACCGTATCTTGCCTGCAGATTTGCTCCACTGGCTTGATGTTTCTGGATGGATGTCCCTTTCCAGCCCAGGCCCTGTGGACACAGAGTTGGTTCTGGTGTTCAGTGGTTCCATCCCAGACAACCTTGAACAGCCAAGAACACAGCATTTGAGTACCATGGCTGACTTGTTTGGAGCTCTGTTGGTGGGGTATTCTCTGGTATTGTGACTGAAGCCCATTCCAGGGTGTCAAGCAAGGCTGGTTCAACCCTCACCCTGCTGTTTTATGGCTATGGCTTTGGGCAAGTTGCTTCGCCTTGTGAAGGCTTAGTTTTCTGACTTGTGAATAACATGCTTCCTGAGAGGGCTCACACACTTTATCATCTGTCACTCCCTACTCCAACCCCTGTGGCCTGGATTCCATCCTCACCATTCTGCTGATCTTGAGCTTGCCAAGGTCACCTAGGCTGCTGATAATTTCAGTGAACACTTTATAATCCTATTTTACTTTTAGCACACTTTCCCACTCCTGCCTTCCTTAAACTCCTAGTTCTCTCAGCTTCCAGAGGCCCACATTCTCCTTCCTTCCCCAACACCTCATTGGTGAGTTTCTTACAACTTGGGTTAGTCAGTTAAGGCTACGTGACAAAGCACCATGGGCTGGGTGGTTTAAACAACAGAAAGTTGTTCATCACTGTTCTGGAGGCCAGAAGTCCAGGATCAAGTTTCCTGGTGAGGACTCTGATTCAGCTCCTAGTAAGAGGTCTCCATGGCTTAGTTCCTGGTGAGGATTCTAATTTAGTTCTGGGTGAGGCCCCTCTTCCTGGTTTAGTTCCTGGCAAGGACTCTGGTTTCCAGGTGGTGACCTTGCCATATCCTCACGTGGCCTTTCTTTGGTGCTTGCACGTGGAGAGAGAGCTCTCTGAGGTCTCTACTTATAAGGACACTAATCCTATGGGATCAGGACCCCACCTGGTGACCTTATTTAACCTTAGTTACTTTCTTAGAGGTTCCATCTCCAAATCCAACCTCTCTGGAGGTTACAGCCTCAACATAAGAATTCTCAGGGGACACAGTCCATAGCACCACCCCTAAGATGGATGTTCCACAGGTGCTGCCCCTTGACTCTCTTCTCCTCTGTCCCCACAGTGCGGCCTAGTGGAACTCACAGTGATGATAGAAACATTCCAGGCAACATTACTCTGAGCACTAGGAATATGGCCAGTGTGACCCAGGGCCTGAGCGCATCATCCAGTTGTAAATATTTTCCATGTAAATGGCCATGGGTGACTGGAGGCTATGGTACAGTACAGTGAATCACTCACTACACCCTCTCCTCACACAATCCCAGCCTGGATTGGATAAGTCATAGGTTGTGGCTCCCACATTCCCACCTCTAGATCTGACCCCTCATCTGTGGTCCTGGTACATCTAAGTCATGCTCAGTTGCCATCCCCATTAGGAGAGTTCACAGCATCTCAAACATCACCTGTCTCAGAACTCTCTACCTTCCTGAAAACCTCATCCTGGTAAAAAGTCTCCATGACCCACACAGTCCTTCTCATCAGAGACCTCTTCTTTCGGATGACCCCCAAGTCCTGCTGAATGAACCTCCATTACATACCTTGAACCCGCCTGCTTCCCTCCACCTCCCTGCCTCCACTTCTGGCTTTCTCCACCACGCACGTGCTGTCCTCACAGTTCATCCTCCTCCTCTCAGCTAGGCCCCCACAGCATCTCCTTAAAATCCTCCACATCTAACACATCTCTGGCCTCCACTTCCTCACCCAGCTTCCCTCTTCTTCATCTAGTCCCTGTCTACACCTTCCCCACCCCAATTCCTCAGGAGCCCCTCTCCACCCTCCACAGCCACTCCTGATACCCTCAATTCCCCTCTCCCTCCAGGATCCCTGGGGAGACAGCAGGAGGGCAGAAAGCGCAGGCGCAGAGCTGAGCTGTGCAATGCCAAGCATGCTGGGCCTCCACTCCCATTACTGGACAACGGGAATAATTATAGTGCCTTCCTGACAAGGACGATTAAATTTAATGATGATTACACGAGTTAACTCGCGAACACAGCCTGGGATAAAGTAAACCTCTGAAAACATTGGCCGTTATGAACTAGCAGTTCCCACCCTAAGTCTGGGCTGGCATCCCACTCTGGGCTTCCACGGGTAGCCCGTCCCACTGAACCCCTAAACACACCTCTCACCCCTCATCATTTTCACCCACCTGCCAGCTGGGCTGGGAGCTCAGGACCCTCATTTCCCCCTCTAGCTGAGTCCAAGGAGGAGATGGCACCCAACTAATGTCACTGAAGGGATTTGTGTTAACCCCTCAAGCGTTTTGCTGTTTTCACCACTAAAAAGAGATTCAAAGATGCTTCTGTGTTGCAGTAAAACAAACACACTGTGGAAATAAAGAAAGACACCCCGCCCCCGACATGAGAGCAAGCAAAGGCCATTTATTCAGAGCTCAATGTGGCAAGGGTGTCCGACACCCTGTCCTGCATTTGCCTGAGACACCCCCAAACAGACAGGAGTGGGGGAGCTTCATGTTGGAAAAGGGAGGTCCAGGTGTGTTCTGATGGGGGCCAAGAGCCTGGGGGAGCTAGAGGCACTAACCAGAATGGGGGTGCCTCACAGGATTGATTGGGGGCACACCTGGCTTTCTCTGGCTGGTCCTGAGTTGGGAGCAGAGATATAAATTAAGCTGTTAGTTATTCATCAAATCTTGGCCATTTGGTGACACTTGTTACAGAAGTTACTGTTTGGCTTCATGTATTGCTGCCAGAGATAATAATCCAACTTCCTACGAATCTGACTCTTGGCGGCTTCTGGGTTAATCACCGTGCATAAGGACTGGTTTCCTAGGCTGGTTGCTGTGGGTCATGGGTCAGAGTTCTCCCTTTAAATACGGTCTGACTACTACCATTCACACAGACAGCCTCTCGACAGAGAGAAGCATCGAGAGCGGCCCTCCGACCTGCTCCAGCAGCTCCCCTTCTCCACGCACGGCCACCGCGGGTGTCAGATGTGTCCTTGTAGGTGTGCTCCTGGGCGCATGCCGTCTTCGCTTCTGTGTGCCCTGCAGCTGTAGCGTGTATGTGCATGGTGCATGTGCCTTCGGCTGGAGCTCAGGTTGCTCAGAGACCACAGCTCTAGCGTGGACATCCCAAGGACCACACTGGGCTGCTTCTCGGTGGTGCTGAGAGTGGAGTCTGCGGGGGCCACTTGTGAGCAGTGAGGACACCTTTCTGAGAAGGATGAGTGGGGGAGGAGGGAAGCCACAAAGCAAGACCCTGTCCCACAAGCTTGGGCGCCTCCACAGGGTATTTCCTGATGACCCACCAAGAAGCACTTTCATTTTCCTCTTAATCGGGAATAATGACTGAGACCCAACTCCCACTCCTTTTTAAAATTTATCCTGAAAAGAGTATTAGAAATGAAACATTAATGGAACGTGAAAAATGAACTCTGCATTCAGCTCCCATTTGCCAAATTGCTCAAGCTCATTGCAGGGAAGGGAGAGGGAGTAGAATGATGCCCAGAAACTTAGCATGGCTACCCTGTGCACATGGCTGGCCACCGCAAAGACAAATGGATAAATATTTTATGTACTTCAATTTTGTCATCTGCAGGCTTGATGTTCTAAGTCAGTTTTTGTTTTCTTTTCCTAATCATAAATGTTAAAATTGTATATTTTTCTCCCTACCAAGAACAAAGTTCTGGTTTCTGTTCTATGGCTTTTCCCTGGAACCCATAAATACAAAAATGTTGTAACCACAGTTACATTTCCCACCATCCTGTAATGGTCAGGGTTCTAGAGATAATATCATATGTATGTTATATATACATATATATGATATGATGTGCTAAGTCACTTCAGTCATATCTGACTCTGTGACCCTATGGACTGTAGCCCACCAGGCTCCTCTGTCCAAGGGATTCGCAAGGAAAGAATACTGGAGTGGGTTGCCATGCCCTCTTCCAGAGAATCTTCCTTACCCAGGGATTGAACCTGCGTCTCTTATTGTCACCCACCGAGAAGCACTTTCTCCTGCATTGTCAGGCGGGTTCTTTACCACTAGTGCTACATGGGAAGTCCATATACATACATACATACATATATATATATATATACACACACACACATAACTTATTATGAGGAATAGGCTTATGCATTTGTAGAGACTGACATCCCAAAACCAATCATCAGCAACCTGGGGACCCAGGAGAGCCAATGGTCCCAGTTCAAGCCTGAAGACAGGTAAAAGTCACTGTCCCTGTTCAATGGCAGCCAGGCATGAGGAGTTTCCCCTTCCTGGAAGGAGGACAGACTTTTAGATCTATTCAGGCCTTCAACTGATCGGGTGCGGCCCACCACATTGGGGAAAGCAATCTGCTTTACTGAGTCTACTGACTCCAGTGTTTGTCTCATCCAGAAACCCCTTCACAGACCACTCAGAATCATGTTTGACCCAGTGTCTGGGCCCCTGCAGCCCAGTTGAGTCAATGCTTCAAATTAACAGTCACACATCTCCTGTCTTATGTTTCTTTTTACTTCACTTGCCTTATCCTCAGGCTGGTTCTATTGGAAATTCAGTTCTTATTGATTGGTTTTTTTTTTTTTAAATGGCCCTTGCAGACTCTTGCAACATGAGGCCTGGTTTTCCTGACTCATTTTATGTTTTCTCCCTCGTTATCATTCCCTTCACTTCCTCTACCCCATTTCCTTCCTTAGATGATTTTTCAGAACGCGTTATGCAACTTCACAAAAAGCCCACCACTCTTTTATCCACACCTCCCATCATCCCCTTGACATCATGGCTTTTCACAGTTCAGAAGTGACTTGAGGCCCCTTTCTGTAAAGACACAGAGCTGCGGCTTCCTGCTAACATAAAATTAGATTGCTGGAGACAGCAGCCCCCTGCTGCTCCTATCCCAAGGTGAGAATTTGGCAGAGACCCAGATAAGCCCAAATGGAACCTCGGGGAGGCTCAATGCCATATTTCACCCAAACTGCCCGTCAAAACAGCTGTCTTCCTCTAGCCCTTGGTTCTGCTGTGCTTGGCAGAAGACCTGCACAGCCATAACACCTTCCTTTCCTATTGTACATTTCAAAAGTAATCATCGAGAAAGTGATGAAGAAGCAGTATTAAAGAAATTTTAAAGATATGAGAATGGTGTGAAATCCCACTGCCCTAGCGCAGCTGCTATTTTTACTTGGAGTAATAAGGTCTTCATGTAAAAGCTCCCCATTAGCGAAACGCATACTCTCTAAAGGAAGATGAGATGTGTGTGCAGCTGAGCAGAGTATATTCAGGTCCCCAGTAACCACAACGCTCACCTAGGCAGAATTTCCCTAGGGCCACAGGAAATGGACACTCTGCACAGAGGGGCAGCTGGCTTAGGGTCTTTCAACATGAAGGACAATGCAGCTGTGGGTCATGCTGTTTTCTTCCTGGGGCTCAAAGTGGATCATTTTGGGAAGGGGTTTCCAGGAATATTGAAAGTGCATGGGGCTGCCATCTTGCCCAACAAGGAGCAGAAGCTCAGGCCCCTCTGTAGACTACTCACAGTTGGAGGTTGTCGGAGTATTTACACCATGGCAAGGAGCCCTTCCTCTGGACCCTCAGCCAACGTTCTGGGCTCCGTCCCTACATAGCTGCTTATGTACCCTGTCTCCAGACCCAAACTCAGAGATGAAAAGAAAGAAAAGAAAAAGAAAGATAGCGCTAAGTTGTGTCCAACTCTTGCAATCCCATGAACTGTAGTCCGCCAGGCTCCTCTGTCCATGGAATTCTCCAGGCAAGAATACTGGAGTGGATTGCCATTTTCTTCTCCAGGGGAACTTCCCAACCCAGGAACTGAACCCAGGTCTCCTGCACTGAAGGCAGTTGCTTTACTGACTGAGCTACATGGGAAGCCCAGACTCACAGATGGCGCTTTCCCAATTCTAACCTGCTGTCAACTGGGTCCAGTCTAACCTCTTCAATAGCCTCTGATTGCCCTACTTGCTCCCTGTCTCCCATCGCCTCTCACTTGGATTCTGGCAGACCCTCCTGACTGTTGTTTCTTGACACTTCCTCTGACCACCCAACATTCAAACTGGAGTTATGCAACCCTGATGGAGTCCCCAGCCTTCTGCCCCTTCCTCTAGGGAGTGTATGGCAGGTGGCACTCACACCAGGAGCTGCTCCAGGAGTGTGCTTGGGCTCTACACACAAATGAAACAGGCAGAAGTCACGTGGAGGTGCAAGTGAAGAGACAATCCACTCCCAGGCCCCTCGTGTGCACCAGAGCATAGACTCAGATACATCCGATCTAGATAACCTCTGACACTGGACCAACGCCCCACCACCCCTGGAACCTGGTTTCCTCAGCTGAGTTCACCTCCTGTCCCTGCTTCGGCAGTGTCTCCATCCTGCTCTGATGACCCTGAACCATGTGCTCTCCCTGCACACCCAGGGCTGCTGCTGTCACTGAGCCTTTGCCAAAGCCCTTATTCCCCTGGAATTCCCCCCAGAAACTCTCCCAGGTCAGCTCGGAAGCCAAGAAAGACAAGTGAGGATGGGCCAGGTGATATAAGGAGGGTGAAGGGTGTTGGAAGGCGGGATACCTATCTTAACTGCAACATGAGAGCAGCACTCTCACCTTGGGAATGAAAAAGATAATCATACCTCAAACTTATATATCACCCTCCTTTTAAGAAGGGCAATGCTGGTGAGAAGACCATCCACAGGCAGTAAAATGATGGAGGAAAGGTTATAGAAGGCACTGGTGTCATAAATGTTCATCTTCAGTGAAATAGATTAACACGGCAGCATTATCGTCACAACTAACCGTCCGTTCACTTGAGGAATGATTGACCGATCTGTTGGGCCCCAGAAGTGTTTTTTTTTGGGGGGGGAAGGGGGCAGGGGCATTCCTGGGTTTGGTCTTCCTGCAACTCAGCCCTGACTTTTGTCATTCCCTCCCCTCTTTTTCATGACACTTCCCTAAATCTATTCACTGTCTAACTGGAAACACCCTCGGCAAACACTTTTGAAAACAAGAAACTCTGGTCTTCCTCTAATTAGATCATTTGCAATTGGGTCAAATTGGGAAATAACTATTTTTACATGCCTCATTGTTATCCTTTCCTTGAAAAATTGTTAAGAGAACTCATACCTTGGTGGTGAAGGGCAACCTTTATTCCCCCTCTAAATCTATCACAATCCACCTTGCTAAAAATAGAGGAGAAAGTGGAGAGACTTAAATACTCACTTCTCGAGCTCAGGTAACTAATATTTGCAGCAAGATGAAAGGGAGCGGCTGGCAGGGCTCACAGCATCTTTCACCTTGGACCACCCTACACGTTGCTCCTCCTCCCAGTCCAGTCACCTATGCCTCTTACCAAGACCACTCTTGGAATTCACCCTCTGACAACCTTTCTGCTCCATCGGCCAAGATAGGCATTTCCTGGGCATTTCACATTCTGTCTTTATCTGATGAGTAAGTCCTCAATGTTGCTTAACATTTGGATATCAGATCCACAATCGCATACTGGGAAATCTATCCAAAGCAAGAATTTAAGCAAGTGTTACACAAAAATGAAAAGGTCCAGCCCTGACAAAGCTAACAGGCTGACTGGCAAGGCCAAACCATTCCAAAACACTCCAGCATTCCTACAGCAGAGACTTGGATGAGGGCAGGGCACCCTCATCCCTCCTGGAAGGGTACCCCTAGCAGGAAGGCCAGGGGTAGCTCCCTTCTGGAGAATTCCTCTGAGCCAAGGGGTCCCAGGTGATGTCCTGTTGTTTGTGATGGGAAGGAGAGGGAGGGGGATGGGATTTGAGATCTGGAAGCAGGAGGCAGAAAGGCAGCACATGTGGGCAGTGGGGCCACTGGGTGGTGGAGATGTGCCTGACAGTCTCGCTAGGATCTGATCCCATGGTGATTGCCGGGCTCCTCTCACTGGGTCAAAGGCTCTTGGGGCCGGTGGTTGGTCTGTTTCTCTCGTCACTATGCTCTGTGCCCCAGACAAAAATGATGTTCAGTGAAGAGACCTTGAATGAATGAATGCCCGCCAAAGGTGGTGAGTGAGCCTGGGGTACAGAATGGATGGTATCAGCACTGATCTTTGTCCTAAATCCTTAAAACACAGCTCTCTGTTCCAGGGGCTCTTGGAGCAGGAAGAGGGTCCCTTGGTCATTTCTGGTTGGGGGGGGGGGGTTGCGAGCGGGGGTGTCCTGGTGGAGGTGATGGTTTGGTGGACCCTGATGTGTAAATCACTAGCTAGTGCTGCTCGCATCTCATGGCCCTGTGTCCACTGAGGAGTCTGGGTAGGAGGCGATGGTGGGGGATGATGGGCAGCGACTAGGGTGGGTGAATCATTGCATGGGGTCCTATGCCTGGTGTTTTTCTCGAATTATGACTGTCCATTCTTTTCTCTTTCTCTGGCCACTGTCAGCTGCATGCCTAGGGACTGCCCCCTAGAAGCAGGAGGAGGGTCTGGTTTAGGCAGAAAGTGTCAACCTTAAGAGGGGCTTCCAAGGGAGTGGTCCTTAGGACCTGCCTCTCAGGTAGCACTGTGCCCAGAGCCTTGCAGAAGGGGAAAGGTAGTGCTGGCTCACTGTCCTCTCCCCTGAGCCCACCTCCAGGGAGGCTGCTCTCCATGGCCGCAGGGCATCTCAGAGGCTCTGCCTGTAAGACCGGGGTCCACATCACCTCCATCATCCTAAGGAATAGGAGAAATGAGAGTGTGTACTCCTCCAAAGAAAAGTGAATAAATACTGCAAAAACAATTCAGACAGACGTGTCATGCTTCTATGTCTCAGTAAAGGTTGGCCCAGGAGAGGCAAAGATGTGCCAACCTGGTCCCAACCTTCCAGGTGCTCCCAGGAGTCAGAGAGAGGATGCCTTCACTGCCCAGCCACCCCCACCATGGCACCAACCCACCCCCTGTACCAACCCCGCCCCCTGCACCAGCCTCTTCCCCTCTGCACCAGCCCTGCTCCTTCTGCACTTCCTTCATCTCCTCCTGCATCAGCCCCCTGTTTCCAGCCTCTGGGGTCAGTTGCAGCCTAAGGATAGGAAACAAATGTTGGGTTCTGTCTTTCAACATGCTGGGGCTTCAAGGGGCCAGTAAATGAACTCCTTTCCTTACCAAGAATTTGAATGAAATCAGTTGAGGGAGACGAAGAAATTGGGCAGTTATCAGCACTAAAAGCTGGAAGAGGAGGGAGATTTTGGCCACAGTGAGGAGCCACAGCTCTGCAGGGTGACGGACCCCCTCACTGATCCACACCAGCACCCCCAGCACAGTGAGCAGAAGCCTAGGGCACACCCTGCAGACCAGGCCCTTGTCAGTGAAAGAGGAAGGGCAGAGCTGCACACACGTGCTCCCTTCTCCTTCCCCAGCCAGGGCAGGGCAGTGAACCCCCTCATTTCTGCAGTACAGAGAAGCAGAGGAGATGCCCTCTTCACACACACACACATACACACACACACAAGAGGCCTGGGCACTGTAGGAAGCCCTGACCTTGTGGCCAACAGGAAACTTTCCCTGAGCCCCGAATGGAATAGGCCCCTGTTACTTGGTCACTCTGCAAATCCACTTCCCCTTGGTGGCTCAGCGGCAATGTAACTCTTTCCATACTCTTACCTCTTCCCCATAGACTATGAGCTCCATGGGAGAAGCACCTTCCTGCCTCCCACACACAGCAGCCCCAGAACCCAGTGCAGTGGTGGCTCCTCTAAGATGGGTGACTTCCCCAGGGCCTGGAACTCTCCAGCATTAGCACTGAAAGTCCCAGATCCCAGGAAACCTCTCATTCCCCAGACCCATAGTGTCCGTAACATGGTCAGTGAATACTCACTGCCTGGGTGAATTCATGGCTTACAGGGTTGTGACCCTACTCCCTGGCTGAGAAAAAACAGGAGCAGAAAACACCCGTGCAGGTGCCCCAGTGAAGAGTCAAGTCCCAGCGAGCACAGGCTCTCCTTTCACGTGGTAGTAGGATGGGGTGGTGAGGGGGTAATTTCCCCAAATATGGTTGGGGTTATTTGAGGGGGCAGGTTGTGCAGTGGGATGGGGCATGCAGACCAAAGCCCTGAGGTTTCAGAAAAGCCCCTGGGAAATTAACACCATCCATCCTTCATTCTCAGCGGATGGGAGGATAGTCACAGAGAAGGGTGGTATGGAAATGTCAACACTGAATTTCCTGAAACTCAGAGTCTCCGTGCAGTGCTGATTACTAGACCAGCCTGGACATGCAGAATTCTTTCTAATTCAGTTTCAGGAAGTTGACTTGCCCGAATGAGAATCTCCCTAAAATTTCAGGAGGCCAACAAAGGGAATTTCCATGAAAAGTGCGGCAAATGAGCATTTTCGAGCAGTAGTGGTCATTTATGGGTACCCATGGCATAGTGGTGGCTTCCCTGGTGGCTCAAATGGTAAAGAATCCACCTGCAATGTCGAGACCCGGGTTTGATTGCTGGGTCTGGAAGATCCCCTGGAGAAGGGAATGGCTACCCGCTCCAGTATTCTTGCCTGGGAAATCCATGGACAGAGAAGCCTGGGTGGCTACAGTTCATGGGATCACCAAGAGTCGGACAAGATTGAGTGACTAACAGTTTCACTTTTTATGGCATAGCAGACATGGCAGAGGTGGGACAGTCAGGACCCCCTGGGGATCCTGAGGAAATCTGGGCCTCAGTTTCAGATCTCAGAGATCTGTGATGACACACGTCTTGGGAAAAGCCACACAGAAGGGATGACTTTCCTGAATGTGTCAGGTGCAACCATAGAAGGTGGGGGCAGGGGGTGAGCACAGCACACAGCCCCACGGTCAGGGGATGCCCTCACTCAGAAAGGCCCTTCAGGAAAATGTGGGTTTGTGCTGGAGGGAAAGTAAGGAAGAGCAAAGTGAAAGAGGCTGAGTTTCTGCCGCCGCCAAAGCTGGAGGCGGGGTGAGGGGGAAGGTGAAGGCCCTGGAGGGAACACACCGGGCGGAGGGCGAGCACGGGTCTCTGGTCCCTCCTGACCCCACGCCCTCTGCCCCACCCTCAGATTCAGCTGTGTCCCCCACGGGCGCAGCTGACCAGGAGCAAAGCTCAGACACCGGCTGGTGGGCCTGCTAATTGTTGTTCAGTCACTCAATCATATCCGATTCTTTGCAACCCCATGGACTGTAACCCACCAGGCTCCTCTGTCTGTGGGATTCTCCAGACAAGAATACTGGAGTGGGTTGTCATTCCCTTCTCCAGGAGATCTTCCTGACCTAAAGACTGAACCCAGATCTCCTACGTTGGCAGGCAGATTTGTTACCACTGAGCCACTGGGGAAGCCCACGCCTGCTGATTACCACCCCCTAAAACCCACCCACCTTGGGTTTCCCTGGTGGCTCAAACAGTAAAGAATCTGCCTGCAATGCAGGAGACCTGGGTTCAATCCCTGGGTCAGGAATATCCCCTGGAGAAGGGAATGGCTACCTATTCCAGTATTCTCACCTGGAGAATCCCTATGGACAGAGGAGTCTGGTGGGATACAGTCCAGTTCAGTTTAGTTCAGTCACTCAGTCATGTCCAACTCTTTGCGACCCCATGGACTGCAGCACACCAGGCTTCCCTGTCCATCACCATCTCCCAGAGCTTGCTCAAACTCATGTCCATCGAGTCGGTGATGCCATCCAACCATCTCAACCTCTGTCATCCCCTTCTTCTCCTGCCTTCAATCTTTCCCAGCATAAGGGTCTTTTCCAATAAGTCAGTTATTTGCATCAGGTGGCCAAAGTATTGGAGTTTCAGCTTCAGCATCAGTCCTTCCAATGAATATTCAGGACTGATTTCCTTTAGGACTAATTAGTTTGATCTCCTTGCAGTCCAAAGGACTCTCAAGAGTCTTCTCCAACACCACAGTCAAAAGCATCAGGTCTTCGGCACTTGGCTTTCTTTATAGTCCAACTCTCACATCCATACATGACTACTGGAAAAACCATAGCTTTGACTGTCTGGACCTTTGTCAGTAGAGCAATGTCTCTCTGTTTTTCAATATGCCGTGTTGGTTTGTCATGGCTTTTCTTCTAAGGAGCAAACGTCTTTTAATTTCATGTCTGCAATCACCATCCTCAGCGATTTTGGAGCCTAAGAAAATAAAGTCTGTCACTGTTTCCACCATGGGGTCTCAAAGAGTGGGACAGAGCTGAGTGACTAAACACTGCACAGAACCCACTCACCCAGACCAGCCAGGCCCCAGGGCAGGACCTGACCCACACACTGCATCACAGAGCAGTAGAATGACCTTCTCCAAGGCAGAGAGCCCTGTCCCTCAGCTCCCCTCCCACTTCCCCAGGACACGAGAAGGAGCCCTGAGTATGGGGGAAGGGCAGCCTCCATGGCATCTCCCACCTGAGCCACCTGCGGATTTGGGGAGGGAGCAGACTAAGGCTGCCATCCACAGTTAACCTATGACTGGGAACTGAGGGACTTAGAGCAACAGAAATGTGCCCTCCTGAAGCTCAAGAGACAGGAGGCGAAGATCGAGGCCCCTGCAGGGTTGGCTCCTTCTCCAGATTTCGAGGCCTTCATCCTGGCTTCTGGGGGTGTACTGGCTTCCCCAGCTCATAGAAGCATCATCCACACCTCTGTCTCAGTGTCACTTGGCCTCTTCCCTGTGACTCTCCTATTTTATCAGAACATCAGTCCTTGAACTTAGGGCCCACCTAAATCCAGTATGAGTTCATCTTGAGATCCTTAGCTAATAATATCTTTAAAGATCCTATTCCTGTCAGGTACCATTCTGAGGGTCTGGGTAAATGTTAATTGGGTGGGGTCGCAATTCAATCCACTCAGGGCCCCCAACACTGTGGGTCCCACACCTCTCGTCCTCACAATTCCTCCTCTTTTGCCTCATCAACTTCTCCCTCCCCACAGGGTCACCCTGCCCGACTGCAAACCTGCCATAAAGGATGGACCTAAGACGGCCATCACAGAGTTACAGAAAGCCCTGACCATGTGCCCCCACTCGCCCCAGCTCCCTCCCTCCCCTGGGCAGCAAAGTCCCCATGTCCCTTGTTCCCCCTTCCCTGTCTACAGCTCCAGCCCTCGCCCTCCAGGGCCTGCATCCCTGTTGCACCACAAAAAGGCACTGAGCAGGCTCCTCAGACACATACACGTTGTCAATTCCTTTTTCTGCTTTCTCTCCACCTCTAGACACCATTCGACACAGGTGAAAGGCTGAACATATTAATACACGCGATGGTCAGAGCACTTTTAATAACTGAACTCTGACCACCAGCCCTGCAGCAGCCAGCCCAGCCACCCAGCCACTGGCCCATGACAGTCAGGATTCGGTTAAGAACTGCAGCTTGCCAACCTCTCACTCGCTTTCCCAATTCAAGGCCAAGCAGAGAACGTTCTCCCCAAAGCGGACAATAGGCCCCTGCTCCTGTGTGGCCACCTCCAGCTCCCTGGATGACATTGGGCATCTCCTGGGCTGTTCTCCTCGTGAGGCTCTCCCTTGGGGTTCTGCAAATGCTGACCTTTGCCGAGGAAGCTCTGAGAAAACATCCTGTGTCTGTTCTTGCTGTGTAGTCTTCCCAGTATTTCCACAGGCTCCATTCAGGCTTCGTTCATAAAGTGATTCTTTCTTCCAGGATGCAAACCCATGTGCCTGTCTTCCCCTTAATTCGCCTGCTGTCTCCGTGAGATCTCCTTTGCTGAGTCCTGCTCCCCTTCCCCTCATCGCAAGCCTCAGAATCCAGCTCTCATCTCCCGATGCATTTTCTACTTTGAGTTCTCACCCACGAATTCACATGCCACCCACCACCTGTTGTTTCTGTCCATCCAGCCTGACCTGCCCTGAACTACAGATACATACAGCTTCTGACATCCAACCCAGGGCGCATGCATCTGAACGTCTGACAGGAGTCTTGAACTTAGCGTGTCTGTTGTTGTTCAGTCACTCAGTCATGTCCAGCTCTTTGTGACCCCGTGGATTGCAGCACGCCAGGCTTCTCTGTCCTTCACCGTCTCCCAGAGTCTGCTCAAACTCATGTCCATTGAGTCAGTCATGCCATCCAACCATCTCGTCCTCTGTCACCCTCTTCTCCTGCCCTCAATCTTTCCCAGCATCAGGGTCTTTTCCAGTGAGTTGGCTCTTTGCAGCCAAAGTTGGCTCTTCAGGTAGCCAAAGTATTGGAGCTTCAGCTTCAGCATCAGTCCTTCCAATGAATATTAGGGTTAATTTTCTTTAGGATTGTCTGGCTTGATTTCCTTGCTGTCCAAGGGACTCTCAAGAGTCTTCTCAAGCACCAAAGTCTGAAAGCATCAATTCTTTGGTGCTCAGTCTTCTTTATGGTCCAGCTCTCACATCCATACATGACTAATGTAGTAATACCGCATAAGAAATGATCCTCAACTCAGGGGCTCATGGCAATCTGTGTGCATTCCCACACTCATGTCTTCCTGGGCTGACTGGTTTGACTGGATCAGGTGGGTGGGTAGACACTACACTGCAGGCTAGGTGTTTGTCCCAACAAGGTGTGTTTGTCCCAAGGCCCGGGCTGTGACAGAAGGTCTCCATGGGGCTATCTAGCACACAAGAAGCCAAACTGCACGACTTGCTTAAGCCCTCAGCTAGCATCACACCAATCATATCTCTTTAGCCAGAACAAGCCTCACGGCCAAGCCCAGGTAGTAAGTCAGAGAGGGTCCTCAATGCACAGCCAGGTGAAGAGAAGCAAATATTTGCCAAACAGTAATTCACAACGCAAAGGCATAATGATTGGTAAACTGTCTACATGCCCAAAAGATAGGATTGTACGGCATGTATGTAAATATATGTAAAATACAAAGCCATACACAAATTATCAAGTTTAACAAGTGAATTCAGCAAAGTTGAAACACAAGATTAAAACACAAAGTAAATGACACATCTATGAACTTACAACCAACAACTGGAAAATGAAATTAAAATACCCTCTATAATAATAGCATCAAACTTAACAAAAGATGTGTGGGACTTGTACATTTACAACTGCCAAACATTGCTGAGAGAAATTACAGATGGTCAAATAAATGGAGAGAGATTGTGGTTGGGAAGTGTTCATATTTCTAAGCAGTCAATTTGCCCCCAGTTTATCTGTGAATCCAATGTTATTCCAATCACAATCCCAGCAGGTGTTTTGGTAGAAATTGGCAAGCTGGTTTCAAGTTTTATTTGTAAATTTTAGGAGACCAGGAACAAATAGCCAATTTATTCTTAAAAAGAGAATAAAGTTGGAGGGTTTATTCTACCTTATTTCAAGATGTACTGAAAAGTGACAGTAGTTAAGGTAGTGAAGTACTGACAAAAGAATAGACAAATAGGGCAAAGCAGTGACTCCAGAAGCAGCATATATACGCACATATATGAGTATGTAGATAGGAACTTCCCTGGCAGTCCAGGGACTAAGACTCCAAGCACCCAGTACAAGGTGCTGGTTTGATCCCTAGTCAGGGAACTGGATCCCACATACCACAACTAAGACCCATGTGCCCCATGGCTCTAAGACCCAGTGCAGCCAAATCAATAACAATATATAAACATGTGTCTGTAGATGAATGTACATGAAACATATGTGTGTGTGTAACTCTGCATGTAAACGTATGTATATGTAGATATTTGTTTGCATGTGTCTGTAGCTGAGTGAGCGTGAGTGAATGATAGTTGCTCAGTCACTGCGACCCCGTGGACTGCAGCCCACCAGGCTCCTCTGTCCATGGGATTTTCCAGGCAAGAATACTGGAGTGGGCTGCCATTCCCTTCTCCAGCAGATCTTCTCAACCCAGGGATTGAACCCATGTCTCCACATCATGGGCAGACTCTTTACTGTCTGGGCCACCAGGGAAGCCTGCATGTAGATGTGTAAGTATGAACTAATTGCAAAAGACACCAACTCACTTTAAATGACAAAAGAAAATGTTTTCCACAAATGGTACCAAAATAACTAGATATCCACAAGAAAATAAAAAACCACTGGCCTCTACCTTACACCACACACAAAACTTAATTTGAGATGTATCATAAACTTAAATTTGAAAGCCCAAGTTATGAAACTTCTAGAAGAAAATGTAGGAGAGGATTTTTATGGTCTTGGGGTACACAAAGGTCCCTTGGGGCTCACCATTACACTACCCATTACCAAAACCTAATAACTTTGATCTTTGTTCTACACATAGGCCTCCTTTCCATCAAAGGACTCTACTAAGAAAATGGAAATATGAGGTGGGAGGGAACAAGATGGAGGAGGAATAGGACGGCAAGAACATTTGAATGCTGAGTAAATTCCACAAAACAACTTCTGAATGCCAGCAGAGGACATCAGGCACCCAGAAAAGCAGCCCATTGTCTTCGAAAGGAGGTAGGGAAAAACATAAAAGATAAAAAAAAGAGACAAAAGAGGTAAGGACGGAGCTCCATCATGGGAAGGGAGGCTTAAAAAAGAGAGAAGTTTCCAAACACCAGGAAACACTCTCACTGGCAAATCTGTGGGGAGCCTTGGAACCTCAGAGGGCCACATAACTGGGAGGAAAAAGAAAGAAATAATTAAAACCCACAGATTACCCGCCAAGCAGTAACTCCCAGCGGAGAAGCAGCACAGATGCCCACATCCGCCATTAGCAAGTGGGGGCTGGGCAGGGAGGAGCCGGCTGAACTGCTTAGAGAAAGGACTGGGCCTGAATGCCATGAGGGCAATCTGAGAGAACTAACTGGGGATAGCGGGGCAGACTGTGGGATAGCTACCCCACAAAAAGGCGAAAAGCCCTAACCTAAGACTCCACAAGCCCCACTCACAGAACAAAGGACTGAGCAGAGCTAGCCGGCTGCGGAACGCCCATCCCCCACCGAGACAGGCAGGGGAGGGCAACCAGAGCCAGAAGAGGGCAACCATGGCCCCAGAAAGGCATCTGATACCAAACTGCAGGCAGGCTTTGTTGCTAACCAAGACTTCATGGGTTTCTGACCGGTCAACATCCGCCTGAGAAGGTGCGCTTGCTGTACACCCAGAAAACTGAGTGGGAGGGACTGGGGAGGCGATAAGTTGCAGTGACTGCGCTTGCCAAACACGTGGTCACCTGAGCTGCTCAGACCGGGGAAGGCACAAAACGCAGGCCCAACCAAGTCTGCGCCTTTGTGGAGTACCCAAGTGCCTGAACCTGAGCCGCTCAGACCTGGGAAGTGCATGCAACCCAGCGCCAGCCTCGGACAGTTCCCAGCAGAGCAGCCTAGAGCCTGTGCAGTGTAGACAGCACAAGTGCCGTGAGTGGGGACAAACCCAGTGTGGCCAGGACACTGCGAGCACTCCCCACAGATGCCAGAGATATTTGTCTGCAGCGTTCCTCCCTTCCCAGAACAGGACTGAACAAGTGAGCCTTAAAAAGTGTCCACCACCGCCCCCTAGTGTCAGGGTGGAAATTAGACACTGAAGAGACCAGTAAACAGAAGTTAAAACAGAGGGAACTACCTTGGAAATGAGAGATAGAGAAGTCTAGAGGCTACTCCAAGAATAAGACCAAAAACCAGAGGCAAGAGGCTTAAGCCCGAATCCTGAGAACACCAGAGAACTCCTGACTCCAGGGAACATTAATCAATAGGAGCTCATCAAATACCTCCAGACCTACACCGAAACCAAGCACCACCCAAAGGTCAACAAGTTCCAGAGCAAGACATACCACACAAATTCTCCAGCAACACAGGAAAATAGCCCTGAGCTTCAATATACAGGCTGCCCAAAGTCACTCCAAACCCACTGACATCTCATAACTCATTACTGGACACTTCATTGCACTCCAGAGAGAAGAAATCCAGCTCCACCCACCAGAGCACTGATACAAGCTTCCCTAACCAGGGAACCTTGACAAGTCACCCGTCCAAACCCACACACAGCGAGGAAACTACATAATAAGGAGAACTCCACAAACTGCCAGAAGATGGAAAGGCCACCCGAAGCAGAGCAATATAAACAAGATGAAGAGGCAGAGAAATACCCAGCAAGTAAAGGAACAGGATAAATGCCCACCCACACAAACAAAAGAGGAAGATATAGGTAATCTACCTGATAAAGAATTTCGAATTTTGATGGTGAAAATGATTCAAAATCTTGAAAGCAAAATGGAGTTACAGATAAATAACCTGGAGAAAAGGATTGAGAAGATGCAAGAAAGGTTTAATAAGGATTTAGAGGAAATAAAAAAGAGTCAATATACAATGAATAATGCAATAGATGAGATCAGAAACACTCTGGAGGGAACAAACAGTAGAATAACGGAGGCAGAAGACAGGATAAGCGAGCTAGAAGATAGAATTGTAGAAATAAATGAAACAGAGAGGAAAAAAGAAAAATGAATTAAAAGAAATGAGGACAATATTAGAGACCTCTGGGACAATGTTAAATGCCCCAACATTCGAATCATAGGAGTCCCAGAAGAAGAAGACAAAAAGAAAGACCATGAGAGAATACTTGAGGAGATAGTAGTTGAAAACGTCCCTAAAATGGGGAAGGAAATAATCACCCAAGTCCAAGAAACCCAGAGAGTCCCCAACAGGATAAACCCAAGGCGAAATACTCCAAGACACATATTAATCAAATTAACAAAGATCAAACACAAAGAACAAATATTAAAAGCAGCAAGGGAAAAACAACAAATAACACACAAGGGGATTCCCATAAGGATAATAGCTGATCTTTCAACAGAAACTCTTCAGACCAGGAGGGAATGGCAAGACGTACTTAAAGTGATGAAAGAAAATAACCTACAGCCCAGATTACTGTACCCAGCAAGGATCTCATTCAAACATGAAGGAGAAATCAAAAGCTTTACAGACAAGCAAAAGCTGAGAGAATTCAACATCACCCAACCAGCTCTCCAACAAATGCTAAAGGATCTTCTCTAGACAGGAAACACAGAAAGGGTGTATAAACTCGAACCCAAAACAATAAAGAAAATGGCAACAGGATCATACTTATCAATAATCACCTTAAACGTAAATGGGTTGAATGCCCCAACCAAAAGACAAAGGCTGGCTGATTGGATACAAAAACAAGACCCCCATATATGTTGTCTACAAGAGACCCACCTCAAAATGAGGGACACATACAGACTGAAAGTGAAGGGCTGGAAAAAGATATTCCATGCAAATAGAGACCAAAAGAAAGCAGGAGTAGCAATACTCATATCAGATAAAATAGATTTTAAAACAAAGGCTGTGAAAAGAGACAAAGAAGGAAACTACATAATGATCAAAGGATCAATCCAAGAAGAAGATATAACAGTTATAAATATTTATGCACCCAACATAGGAGCACTGCAATATGTAAGACAATTACTGACAAGTATGAAAGGGGAAATTAACAACAATGCAATAATAGTGGGAGACTTTAATACCCCACTCACACCTATGGAAAGATCAACTAAACAGAAAATTAACAAGGAAACACAAACTTTAAATGATACAATAGACCAGTTAGACCTAATAGATCTCTATAGGACATTTTACCCCAAAACAATTAATTTCACCTTTTTCTCAAGCGCACCCGGAACATTTTCCAGGATAGACCACATCCTGGGCCATAAATCTAGCCTTAGTAAATTCAAAAAAATTGAAATCATTCCAAACATCTTTTCTGACCACAATGCAGTAAGATTAGATCTCAATTACAGGAGAAAAACTATTAAAAATGCCAACATATGGAGGCTGAACAACATGCTGCTGAATAACAAACCAATCATAGAAGAAATCAAAAGAGAAAACAAAATATGCATAGAAATGAATGAAAATCAAAACACGACAACCCAAAACCTCTGGGATACTGTAAAAGCAGTGCTAAGGGGAAGGTTCATAGCAATACAGGCACACCTCAAGAAACAGAAAAAAGTCAACTGAATAACCTAACTCTACACCTAAAGAAACTAGAAAAGGAAGAAATGAAGAACCCCAGGGTTAGTAGAAGGAAAGAAATCTTAAAAATTCGGGCAGAAATAAATGCAAAAGAAACAAAAGAGACCATAGCAAAAATCAACAAAGCCAAAAGCTGTTTCTTTGAGAGGGTAAATAAAATTGACAAACCACTAGCCAGACTCATCAAGAAACAAAGGGAGAAGAACCAAATCAATAAAATTAGAAATGAAAATGGAGAGATCACAACCGACAACACAGAAATACAAAGGATTATTAGAGAATACTATCAGCAATTATATGGTACTAAAATGGACAATTTGGAAGAAATGGACAAATTCTTAGAAAAGTACCACTTTCCAAAACTGAACCAGGAAGAAACAGAAAATCTTAACAGACCCATCACAAGCACAGAAATAGAAGCTATAATCAAAAATCTTCCAGCAAACAAAAGCCCAGGTCCAGACGGCTTCACAGCTGAATTCTACTAAAAATTTAGAGAAAAACTAACACCTATTCTACTCAAACTCTTCCAGAAAATTGCTGAGGAAGGGAAACTTCCAAACTCATTCTATGAGACCACCATCACCCTAATCCCTAAACCTGGTAAAGATCCCACAAAAAAAGAAAACTACAGGCCAATATCACTGATGAACATAGATGCAAAAATCCTTAACAAAATTCTAGCAATCGGAATCCAACAACACATTAAGAAGATCATACATCATGACCAAGTGGGCTTTATCCCAGGAATGCAAGGATTCTTCAATATCTGCAAATCAATCAATGTAATACACCACATTAACAAACTGAAAATAAAAATCATATGATTATCTCAATAGATGCAGAGAAAGCGTTCGACGAAATTCAACATCCATTTATAATAAAAACCCTCCAGAAGGTGGGAATAGAAAGAACATACCTCAACATAATAAAAGCTATATATGACAAACCCACAGCAAACATTATCCTCAATGGTGAAAAACTGAAAGCATTTCCCCTAAAGTCAGGAACAAGACAAGGGTGCCCACTCTCACCACTACTATTCAACATAGTTCTGGAAGTTTTGGCTACAGCAATCAGAGCAGGAAAAGACATAAAAGGAATCCAAATTGGAAAAGAAGAAGTAAAACTTTCACTGTTTGCTGATGACATGATCCTCTACACAGAAAACCCTAAAGATTCTACCAGAAAACTACTAGAGCTAATCAATGAATACAGTAAAGTTGCAGGATATAAAATCAACACACAGAAATCCCTTGCATTCCTATACACTAATAATGAGAAAATAGAAAGAGAAATTAAGGAAACTATTTCATTCACTGTTGCAACGAAAAGAATAAAATACTTAGGAATATATCTACCTAAAGAAACAAAAGACCTGTACGTAGAAAACTATAAAACACTGGTGAAAGTAATCAAAGAGGACACTAATAGATGGAGAAATATACCGTGTTTGTGGATTGGAAGAATAAATATTATGAAAATGAGTATACTACCCAAAGTAATTTATACATTCAATGCAATCCCTATCAAGCTACCAACGATATTTTTCAAAGAGCTAGAACAATAATCTCACAATTTGTATGGAAATGCAAAAAACCTCAAATAGCCAAAGCAATCTTGAGGAAGAAAAATGGAACTGGGGGAATCAACCTGCCGGACTTCAGGCTCTACTACAAAGCCACAGTCATCAAGACAGTATGGTACTGGCATAAAGACAGAAATATAGATCAATGGAACAAAATAGAAAGTCCAGAGATAAATCTACGCACCTATGGACACCTTATCTTTGACAAAGGAGGCAAGAATATAAAATGGAGAAAAGACAGTATCTTTAACAAGTGGTGCTGGGAAAACTGGTCAGCCACTTGTAAAAGAATGAAACTAGAACACTTCCTAACACCATACACAAAAATAAACTCAAAATGGATTAAAGATCTAAATGTAAGACCAGAAACTATAAAACTCCTAGAGGAGAACATAGGCAAAACACTCTCAGACATAAATCACAGCAGGATCCTCCATGACCCACCTCCCAGAACATTGGAAATAAAAGCAAAAATAAACAAATGGGACCTAATTAAAATTAAAAGCTTCAGCACAGCAAAGGAAACTATAAGCAAGGTGAAAAGACAGCCTTCAGAATGGGAGAAAATAATAGCAAATGAAGTAACTGACAAAGAATTAATCTCCAAAATATACAAGCAGCTCCTTCAGCTCAATTCCAGAAAAATAAACGACCCAATCAAAAAATGGGCCAAAGAACTAAACAGACATTTCTCCAAAGAAGACATGCAGATGGCTAACAAACACATGAAAAAATGCTCAACATAGCTTGTAATCAGAGAAATGCAAATCAAAACCACAATGAGATACCATTTCACACCAGTCAGAATGGCTGCTATCCAAAAGTCTACATGCAATAAATGCTGGAGAGGATGTGGAGAGAAAGGAACCCTCTTACACTGTTGGTGGGAATGCAAACTAGTCCAGCCACTATGGAGAACAGTGTGGAGATTCCTCAAAAAACTGGAAATAGAACTGCCATACGATCCAGCAATCGCACTCCTGGGCATACACACCAAGGAAACCAGAATTGAAAGAGACACATGGACTCCAATGTTCATCGCAGCACTGTTTATGATAGCCAGGACATGGAAGCAACCTAGATGTCCATCTGGAGACGAATGGATAAGAAAACTTTGGTACATGGACACAATGGAGGATTACTCAGCCATTAAAAAGAATGCATTTGAATCAGTTCTAATGAGATGGATGAAACTGGAGCCTATTATACAGACTGAAGTAAGCCAGAAAGAAAAACACCAATACAGTATACTAAAGCATATATATGGAATTTAGAAAGATGGTAACGATAACCCTGTATACGAGACAGAAAAAGAGACACAGGTGTATAGTACAGTCTTTTGGACTCTGTGGGAGAGGGTGAGGGTGGGATGATTTGGGAGAATGGCATTGAAACGTGTATATTATCATATGTGAAACAAATCACCAGTCCAGGTTCAATGCATGATACAGGATGCTCAGGGCTGGTGCACGGGGATGACCCAGAGGGAGGATAAGGGGAGGAGGGAGGTGAGGGGGGGGTTCAGGAAGGGGAATTAATGTACACCCGGGGCGGATTCATGTCAATGTATGGCAAAACCAATCAATATAATAAAAAAATAAATAAAAAAAATAAAAGAATAAAAACAGTCAAAAAAAGAAAAAAGAAAATGGAAATATGAGCCACACTGACAGAAAATACTTCCAATACATCTGTCGGAGGAAGAACTCACATACAGTGTTTGTAAAGGATGCCCACTGATCTGTAAAAGCTGATGTAATCCACGCCCCGCTCCCCCAGCCCCATGAGGAAGAGACAGGAACAAGCGAAATAACCATGTGAACAAGAAGCACGAGGGAAGTTGATCCATATCACTAGCCACTCGTGCAACACGAACTACAATCACAGTGGGAACCCTGCACACCTGTCGGAATGGCCAGAATCAGCAAGCCTGTTAGAGCCGCTCACCGAAGCTGCAGTCAAACACCAAGCAGGCAACCCAGACACAGCCCTCGCCACCACACTCTCACCTAGGCTTGGGCTGCTTTCTGTTTATTTGTGTAAATCCCATGACAACCAAGGGCTTCCTTGGTGACTCAGACGGTAAATCTGCCTGCAATGTGTGTTCGATCCTTGGGTTGGGAAAATCTGCTGGAGAAGGGAACCCACTCCATGGGTTGCCCATTTTCCATGTCCTGGAAAATCCCATGGACAGAGGTGCCTGCCATTTTATAGTTCATGGGGTCCCAAAGAGTCAGACATGACTGAACAACTAACATTTTCACGACAACTAGGGAAGGTCACCATTATTATCTCATTCTAAAGGCAGGACAACCGACTCAACAAGGTCAAGTGAATAGGGAGGGAGGAGGTAAACCAGGGTGGTAGGAGGCAAAGCCCACCCTTTCCTTAATACCTCCAGGCAGGACTTCAGCCTCGAACAGCCGGGCTTTTAGCTGACTGACTCCCGACTACCACCCCCAACACCATGGGTCCCAGGCCCATGGATCCAAACAGGAAAAATGTCATCAGTTCTGAGGTGGCAGCAAGAACCCAAGATTCCCAACACAGAGAAGACTATTTCCTATGCGGCCACGTTGCAAACCCACAGCTTCTGAGTAGCAGACGAAGCTCACGGGTGAAGCGCTTGTCTCCAGAACCTCTGGTCACCTGAATGTTGGGAATTACAGCTCACTCCCAGGTGAGTTTAACTCCCCCTTTAGCATGCCTGTGCCAGGGGGACACACGCTCAAGTGTCCCCTCGATGAACGAGTGACCACAGGCATAATGTTTCTGGTGGCTGGCTGTCCGACCCACTCTGGCCTTGTGCAGGCCACCTGCTCTGAGATCCACACCATGGCAGACAGCCTCCTGTCATCCCCTGTGACTGAACCAGAGGGACCTGGAGAGGGGCTGCCAGGAGTCCCCTGAAGCAGGGGAGTTCCAGAAAGGAGCCAGCAGCTGGCCCCCACAGCAGTCTATTGAGAGAAAATGGTCTGACAGCCTCAGAGGCCCAAGGGACTCCTCCTGCCCCTCATCCATGCTGACTCTGACACACAGGCCCATTGGGACATGTGGGGACAGGAGACAGTGTCACAAGTCCTCAAGGCATCTCTGAATCTCAGCTTGGCCACAATAGGATGACCGCGCTGGATGGACCTTGACCAGGAGGCTGTCGATTAAGAGAAAAGGCAATATTTGGGGGGGGGGGGCAGTGATGTGTGGTAGAACTTTCTGGGTTGATGAACCTGTTCTATGATGTGGCCATTGATTATGTGATGTGTAACTAATGTGGCCATAATGCTGAAGCTGAAGCTCCAATAATTTGTCCACCTGATGCGAAGAGCCACCTCAATGGGAAAGACCCTGATGCCAGGAAAGATTGAAAGCAGGAGGAGAAGGGGTGAAAGAGGATGAGAAGGTTAGATGGCATTACCGACTCAATGGACACGAGTTTGAGCAAGCTCCAGGAGTTAGTGAAGGACAGGGGAGCCTGACTTGCTGCAGTCCATGGGGTTGCAGAGTCAGACACGACTAAGTGACTGAACAACACGGCAGAGTTAACTTTTAGTATAATTTCGTTAATCTGATTTTAGATTTGGGTGGCTGTGGGTATCCACTGGCCACCATGTAGGACTATACACCCTGGACCCTGGAGCATTCACCCTGGACCCTTACCCTTCCCTGCTGAGGGCCCTGACTCTGCCAGAGTTTTTTGTCCTACCCACTTGGGGAGAATCTGGCTGGTTTTGAGGACCTTCAATGACAAGAAACAGCTCTAGTCCCCTGGAGGGGGGTGGGTCTCATGGCCTGAGCTCCAAACCTCTTAGGAAGGAAGTGGAGCCCAGTGTCCTGTGGGGGCAGGGACATGGCCCCAGTGACAGGGATGCTCTAGAGAGTCTGCCTTCCTGCCCAGCCCCCATCCATGGCACCATGCAGGTCGGGAAGCCAGAGCCCCAGAGGGACTGAGAAGGCCCAGGGTTTTTGCTAAGAAGTGAGGAGTAAATGCAGACCCGTTACCCCCTGAGCCCTCCCAGTCAAGGTCGAGACAGTGCTTGCGGTCCTTAGAGATGGCCCTTTCAAACAAGCTCCACGGGGCAAGCAGCCTGAGGACCTGGCACAGCCTCTGAACAGGCCCTGTTCTGGGGCCCGTGGGCACTGAGGCTGCGATATCTCCTCCCTGGATGGCAGCTGCCTTGACATTTCATTTCCTCCAGCATCACTCAGCTCGTCCTAGACAGCGGGCAGCTGGAGCTGGCATGTGACTCTTTAAACGTCTCAATCTCGTCTCTGCCTTGAGCTGAAGTTCCATCTCTGAGGAAGAAGAGATCAAAGTGGCTTCTCCGGGACCCCACTCCTTTGTCGCTGAGGCCTGGTGTGTGGACAGCCTTCCATACGCAGAGGAGGTAGTACCTGGCTTCCCTATGGTGACAACATGGGCTCCCAGTGACCTGCTGAGCTTGAAACATGGTCCCATCTGCAGAAGGGGACAACGCTGGAGAAAAGACAGCAGTGCAGGAGATGCCTGGATAGGTTTTCCTTTTCAGATCAGAATCTACCTGGAGGTACAGGAGAGAAGACAGCATTTAAAGGCCATTGAAAAATTGAGTTGATAAAGGGACCCCTCACTGGAAAAGAGTCTGATGCTGGGAGGGATTGGGGGCGGGAGGAGACGGGGACGACAGAGAATGAGATGGCTGGATGGCATCACCGACTCGATGAACATGAGTTTGACTGAACTCCGGGAGTTGGTGATGGACAGGGAGGCCTGGCGTGCTGTGATTCATGGGGTCGCAAAGAGTCGGACACGACTGAGTGACTGAACTGAACTGAAAGATGGGGCCCGCTCCCTGCTGCAGCCCCACAGCTGGTGGGAGATATGTAGATGGTCACAGAAAGAACTGAAGT